>NW_006399806.1:13394283-13411771 GCF_000299155.1 Elephantulus edwardii | reverse complement strand
CGTATTACACAGGATAGCCCAGGATTTAGGTCTGTTGTTCATAGGAGGCCTATGAGTTGTTCTTGATTTGATGGCATTGAACAATAATTCACTTATATTGGTTTTGATCATTTTTGTGTTATTTATGGATTTAGAATTAGAACATATACTATTTAAAATCTATTTTAAGATCTCAATTTCATTAGAAAATAGTTGTAACTGATTAGATAAAGGAGGCATATATTTGCTCCATCTATATAAATGTGCCCTTTGAACAAATTTGGTTCTCTAAAAAAGTCTATAGGTTAATTAACCTGCCTACTTGATCACTCTGGAAACATAATTAACATATAAGACAAATTAAGCCTATAAATGAGTTAGAATTAAACATTCTCTGTATTATAGTGTGTACATAGACTTTTACCTATGTGAAATAACAAATAAATGAGTGAAAAATTCTTTCAAATTTTATTCTCAGTTGTTGATAGTTGCTATCAAATCCAAATAATTATCCAAAATGTATAGAATAGAATAATTTACATTTGTTACAAAGTTCATCCTTTAGTCTTCTGAAGATCTTCTCAGTTGATTAAAAATTTATGCCATTTACGGCTTCCTTTTTTTGTCTACCCTTTACCAAAAAAGCACTTAGACTACTTTTCACATGAAGATGATAGTTGTTTGTATTAAATTCAACATAAATTCATAAGAAAAATCTTATATTAGAAAGTTTATAGAGAATTAAATCTTAAGCACTTAGTATGAAAAATTTTAACTAATAAATTGGCATTGTTGCTCCTCTTTGTTTCTCTAGGTCTTCTTACGTAGTGATTATCAAAACTCACTCTTTACTGGTTATCCATGTAATTTGTGTTTCCCTGCGCATTTGCATCTGGTATTGAATTTCTTGCTGTTGTTAAGTAACATCAAGTTGGAACCAATTCATAGCTGACACTCCTGTGGGTTTTCAGAGACAGTAAAGCACACAGAAAGATATTTCCCTCTTTTCCCACAGAGTAGTTGGTAGAGTCCAACCACCTGACTCTGAGTTGCAGCACAGTTCCTCACCAGCAAGTTACCAGAGCTCACTGGTACTGAATTTGGTTAGTGATTGTCATTTTCTGTTTCCAAAAACAGGTAAACATCAAGAGGTTATAGCTAAAGATATGAGCCCAAAACAACAGAATTTCTTTAAATTTAAATTTATTATTAATTTCAGTAAAAATTTACAGAGACTTTGGATTTCCATTCATTCATTGTTACACTTTTATCCCCTCCCAACCCTCTCCCCTAGTACACTACCATCATGGAAAAGTAAAAGAAAAATTCTTTCATTGTTTTGCGTACCCTCCCCCAGGTCCACTCTACTATGTAGCCTTCGCTCTACACTCCTGTCATGACAAAAACACCTAATCACGTATCCCTTTTAAACAGTTTTCTCCCTCATCTGTTTCAATGCAGTATACATTATTGAACCTATCTTTCTCAGTCTCTCCCCAACCCCAAGGTCAATCCTATTTTACAACAGTGGCACCATGCAGTACTTGATCTTTTGTGACTGAGACACTTCATTTAGCATAATGTCCTCCAGAGTCCCCATCTTGAATAATATTGCATGAGTTCCTTGTTTTTCAATGTAGCATAGTATTCCATTGTGTGACTATACCACAACTTCTCTATCCACTCATTTGTTGATTGGCACTTAGGTTGTTTCCAACTCTTTGCTATTGTGAACAATGCTGCAATAAACATAGGTGTGCATATATCTGCTTTAAAAAAAATAAAAAGGGATCTCTGGTGGCCCAGTGGCAAGAAACTGCACAGCAATTCCAGAGGAACACAGTTCAAATCCACCAGATGCTCTGCTGGAGAAGGAGGGGAAATCTCCTCCTGTACCAGTCAGATTGGATGACGGTACACACACACGCACACACACGCACACACACACACACACACACTAAATTAAAATTAAAAGAAACCAAACAACCCATTGAAAGACAAGTTTGCAACCACTAAAGAACAACTTTATTTTCCTGCACAAGATTTTTAGAGGAATTTCAATTTTCTTCTATCACTAGTTTCAGGTAAATTTTATTACATTCCTGAGTTCTACAGGTGACACTAAGAGTTTTACTTGGTCTAAGTTCCACAAATCTTAATATTTATGGTTCCTTGTTTTGTTTTGTTCTTAAATTGATGCAGTGTTGTAGCCTAGGGATATTACTGAAACTCTAGAGAAAGATGTTCTTGTTTTGTATTATTTCTGTGGAAGAGAGCATTTGGAGCTCTTTGAATCCCTTTCCAGGGATTCTTTTTAAAACATAATAGAAAGAAATCTTCCTACTAATAAACATATCTGAATAAAAAGCAGAGTGACAAAGTGATGAAATTAGAAAATTATTATTTTAAAGTTGGTTCTCTGGAGAAGCAAAACCAGAGGAATTTATAAACAGTTACCTTCTATACAGTATTTTACAAGGAAATGGCCCAGACAGCATAGTTGTACAGCCTGAAAAGTCCAAAATACATAGGTCAGATGTCGGGACAGAGACTTCTCTTGATTCACAAAATCAGACAATATGACAGGTCACTGTCTTTTGACAACTTGCAAACACTGGATTCGATCAGGATTGGAAGACTCATAAACCACTGGGCTATGCAGATGACACAATCTTGATTGCTGAAAATGAGAAAGGCCTGAAACATTTGCTCAAGAAGGTCAATGACTGCAGACTGCAGTCTTCAATATGGATTGAAACTCAACATCAAGGAAACAAAGATTCTCACTAATGGGCCAACTGAAAGCATCATGATAAATGGGGAAGAGATTGAAATTGTTAACAATTTCAGCTTGCTTGATTTCACAGTCAATACTCTTGGCACCAGCAGTCAGGAAACCAAAAGATGAATTGCGCTGGGAAAATGTGATGTCAGGGATCTCTCCAAGGTACTGAAGAGTAATGATATCAGTCTGGACATTAAGGTACTCCTGATCCAAGCCATAGTTTTCACAATTACTAACAATACATTAGTGAACTGAACAATGACTAAGGATGATAAAAAAAAATAATTGATGCCTTTGAGTTGCAGTGCTGGAGAATAGTATTGAATATATTGCAGACTGCCAAGGGAAGAAACAGATTTGTCCTAGAGAGGGTGAAACAAAACTGCTCCTTAGAGGCAAGTATTTTGAAGCACCATCTGATTTACTCTATTCATGTTGTCATGATAGACCAGTCCTTGGAGAGGGACATAAGGACATAATGCTTGGAATATTGGAGGAACAACATAGAAATTAACTGCGGTAATGGAGATAGATATGTTGGAGACAATACGATTGGCTCAGAATAGGGCTAGGTTCAGAGCTGTTGTGTAAAGGGTTGCTATGAGTCACAATCAACTTGCAGACACATGCAACAACAACATGGTCCAAAATGTGCAAAAAGTGAAAGATCTTGTTCAGAAACTCCAGACATACTGGCTCTCACCATGGAAGTTATTACAATATGTCATATAAAAATGGAAGATAATTACATCATTTACATAACTGTCCTTCCTTCTTATAATTGCCAAAACACTGACAAGTCCAACTAGCCATTTTTTCTCATTTTTATAACCCATTTATCTTATTTAAATGTATTAATTTTTTTTAATTGTAATTCCACTATTTCTCATAAAATAGAAATTGAGCACAGTGAAATTTCCAAGGGTTGATCTCATTAATATTTTAATATAGCAACATAATGCAAGGTAAAGAATATGTTGTCCTGATATAAATTGTTTGCTTTTGTCTTCCTGTCCTTTGATTTATTAAATATGAGACTTAGAGAATGTTAAATATTATCTTTTTTTCCAAATTTAATTAGTCCATTTGGAATATGAGAATAATCACAAAATTATTTTAAGAGTGATTTAAGAGAGAGGAGAAATGTCCCTTATGGTTTTGAAGGCAGCACATTTTTATGTAAGCAGATTACCACATCTTTCTTTCAGGGAGGGTCTAATGGGTTCAAATTGATGAACTTTCTGCTATCAGTTAAATAGGTAAGTAGTGGACGATAAAAACTCCTGTGTGTATGTGTGGTTCTGGTGGCATAGTGTGCACTGTGTTGTATTACTAAGGTCAGCATCTTTCCCTGGGAGAAAGATAGGTAGTATTGTTGTATAAAGATTGATAGTCTCAGAAACCTGATGGAAGGCTTCCATGAATTGAAATTTAACCATTAACAATATTTTTTGTTCTATATTTGCATATCATGTGTTGTGGATAAATCTCCATTCATAGCAGCTCTATACGACTCAGGGAAATTGTTCCTAGAGTCATAACATTGTTTAGATTATAATCTTAAGGGCACCAATATCTGGTCCCACTAATTTTGTGGTTGGGAGTCCAGCACTTAACCATTGCTAACTGCCGTTGTTGATGTTGTTATAAACCATTGGGTAAAAAAATAATTAATAACTGACCCTTCAATAGGTTTTCACATGTAATAAATTATGCGGGAAGAAACTGTCCATCTTTTCCCTGCAAAGCTACTGTTGGATCCAAACAACATGTCTTGAGTTGAGAACATAGCAACTCCTTACCACTAAGCCATCAGATCCTTGTATATGTGTGTACATATATCAAGAGCTGCATGGTATGCTGAATGAAAAAGTATTTAGCATGAAATATCTTCTAGTTCTGGTGACTTAGTGCACTACCAACCTAATGATGCATAATTCAAATGGAACAGGTACTCTGTAGGAACAAGATGTTCACTCACCTCCCACACAATTTACTTCCTCTAAGAACTCACTAGAGGATCAGCTATGAGTAGATTTTTACTTGATGGCATACAACAACAACAAAGTGTATATTAATCCATTCATTAATCTGGAAGATTCATAATACATGTTGAAGATCCCTGATGGCATAGTGAGCCAACTACTGGACTACTAAAATGTAAGTCAGTGGTTTAACCAACTGCTCCACAGGAGAAAAATGATGCAGTCTTCTTTTGGAAATATTTACAGCCTCAGAAACCATGTGGAGCAAATTTTACTTTGCCCTTTAAGTCAGAACTGATTTGCTGGCAGTGGGCTCAGTTTTTTATTTTGTATATGCTTGAAGTCTCTCCGGGTGCAAACAGTGCTTGGTAACTAAGGATTACAGACATTTCAAAAGGAAGACTTAGAAATATACTTGAAAAGAAAATCCCTGGCTTTGAAAATGCTATTATCCATAGTTCTTCTCGTATACACTTGAAGTTATCGAGAGTTAGAGTCAATTTGAAGGGAATTGTTTTTGTTGTTTGTTTTTAACTACATGCTAAATCTTGTTCTATAAAGTTTGGTGGTAATAGTGAACAGGATATGTTACTTCTTCTAAAATTACTCATTGTACAAAGAGTGTAAGAACTTGAAGGCAACTGTGTTTGATATCCTTTACTTTCCCAAGGGGGAACAATCCCCACAAAAAATATTCGCATCACAAATTGACTCCTAGGAGATCATACATGTCCTCATACTCTTGCTGCTGCTTCTACTAATTCTAACTCTAATATCAACCATCCCGCCCAGGCCTCTGACTACTATTGGGTCTGCTAATCCATTGCAATGGCCACACAGAACTCACAGAAACATACTTATAATTACAGAGTTTGTTAAAAATGTAGCAGGTTACACTTCAGGTTAGAAACATGGTCTTATCCTTTAGAAATAAAATGAGTACTAATTCATGAATACCAGACAAGGACAATAGGAAAATAAAAAGAACCAATAACTGAGCCTAGATGAACCAAAGAATATGTGCTTTGATGGAAAATTGTTAGTTTAAGAAAAACAGAATTGGATAGAGGAAAAAACTACTATAAAATCGTGAGAAATTAAGAAAGATTTTTAATGTTTAATCAATTATGGTAACATTAATATGCACTAGGTTTATGTTTGGTTGACTTGCTGAAACTGAAGAGGATCTGAAGCGCTTGGTGCAGAAGGTCAAGAACTTCAGCCTTTAATATGATTGGAGCTCAACATCAAGAAAACAAAGATTCTCACCACTGGTCCAATTGGCAGTATCAGGATGGATGGTAAAGAGATTGAGATAGTTAGCAGTTTTAGCTTACTTGGCTCCACAGTCAACACTTTTGGTACCAGCAGCCAGGAAATCAAGAGACAATTTGCACTGGGAAAGTCAGCTGTGAGGGACCTCTTAAAAGTACTGAAGAGCAACAATGTCAGGCTGGAAACTAAGGTGCACCTGATCCAGGCTATAGTCTTTCCAATTATGTGCTATGTATTGGAGAGTTGGACAGTGAATAGGGATGACAGAAAGAGAATTGATGCCTTTGAACTGTGGTGCTGGAGAACAGTGTTGAATATACCATGGAATGCTAGGAGAACAAACAGGTTTGTCCTGGAGAGAGTGAAGCAGGAATGCTCCTTGGAGTCAAGGGTTCTGAAGCTTTGTCTGACATACTTTGGGCATGTTGCAAGGAGCGACTGTTCTTTAGAGAGGGATATCATGTTTGGGAGAGTGGAGGGATGGCACAGGAGAGGAAGACCCTCGATGAAATGGATTGATTCTGTGATTGGGGTGGTGGGAATGGGTGTTTCAGAGACGGTGTGTTTGGCACAGGATAGAGCAGTGTTTAGGGCTCTTGTACATACGGTCACTATGAGTCTCAAGTGACTCGATGACATATAACAACAACAACAAAAACAGATAGGGACAATAGAAAGATAATTGATGTCTTTGAGCTGTAATACTAGAGGAGAGTGTTGATTATACCATGGACTGCCAGGACAACAAACAAGTTTATCCTAGAGAAGAGAGAGTGAATCCAGGCTTCTTCTTTGAGGTAAAGATTCTGAGGCTTTGTCTGACATACTTTGGATATGTTGCAAGGAGGGACTTGTCCTTGGAGGGAACATCATGTTTGGAAGGGCAGAGGGACTGAGAATGAGAAAGAATATCAATGAGATGGATTGATATAGTGACTGGGATAATTAAGGTAGGTGTGTCAGTGACAGTAAGGTTGGCACAAGACAGAGCAGGTTTCAGAGCTCTTGGACATAGGGTTGCTGTGAGTCGCAAGTGACTCAGTGGCACACAACAACAACAACAAAATAATTTCTTAAAGTCACTATTAAACATCAAACTAGTAATCTGTTACCAATAAAGTGTACTTTATTGAAAACGTGCCAAAATTATTTCAAGATATATCTGGCTAGTAAGCAAACAATACAATTTTCTCTTAAATAACAGCTTTTCTATTTATAAGATTACATACATAGATACTAAAGCTCCCAGCAGTTTCATATCACTCTATGCACTAGTTTTTAACTTTTCTTGAACACTTTAAACGGTTCTGATTTTCGAGTTCATACTTTGTAAGACATGTGTTTTTAAATAGGGTTAATTACTTAGGTTCTCTGGTGGTCTAGATAAAAAGTTATGCAGCTAACCTGCAGGTGGCTCCTCTCTAGAGATTAGAATTCATCATTGCACCATGGGAGACAGATGGACAGTCTCCTCTCGTTAAATCCAGTTGAACTCTCAGTTCTGAGTACATTCCAAATTGATGGCCATGAGTTGAGTTAACAAAGATATTAAAGACATTTTTTCTTTCTGTTTATATATTTTATAGTCTCACATAGAATCACTATTTATAGAATGAATTATTCCAGTAATTTTAACAAAAAAAATAATATAGTTAATGAACATAATAGTTAAAAACTAGTTCCTAGAGATTGTTTAATTAAAACTATAGAATTACATTTTCATTATTTATTATATATTCATTCTTTAGTAGTTTTAAAAAATAATCTTCATAATAATATTGTAATTGTATCGCTTCAGTTTGTGAATAAAAGTGAACAAGCCAAACCTCTGAAACTCACCGTGACCATAAGTTTCAAGGATATAAATCTTCAATGAACTGCTGAACTTTCTCTTAGCAGTTCAATACCTAGCACAATGAGCAACCATTATAGATTATGTGATCAATAACTTACTAACCAAAATGTCAATTTAACCCACCAACCATTCTAGTGGAGAAGATATGGCAATTGGTGTGCCTACTGTAGAGATTCTACAACTGCTGAGAGTTCAATTCTGTCCTATAAGTTTTTAGGACAGGGGGTTGTAATCAACTTCATAAACAATGAAACTGTTATATATCCTTCACAGCACAATCTAACTAAATACATAAACTTAGTTTAGTTAATTAATTAAATGCAATCTTCTTTTCACTGTTGGAAAATTTTCAATGATGCCTTTGGATATTTTCAAGCAGCTCTGCTTTCAGTTCTCTCAAAGCACTTCTTTCTCTTTTATGACTTCTTAAAGTGGTCCACTGGAGACACTGGAGCTTAGCGTGTTTGCTAAAAATGTCTGCATTTTTAAAGCTTGGCACTTATGGTCTGGGCTTCTGAGACTTTAATTAAAATAATAACATTTTATTGATCCCATGATTACTTTATATACCTTGTTGCTTTGTGTTTTAATTACGACAATTGAGAAACTGTCTGCACTGTTTCATTTGTCAGACTAAGTAGCACCAGATGTTTGAATGAAAAACAATTGTGAGGTAGGTGTTTTATCCTACATATGTAGATGGATTAACCCACTCATTACCATTGAGCTGACTCAGACTAATAGTAAGTCTTCGTTGGGTTTCCAAGGCTGCAATTTTTACAGGAAGAAATTATACTGCTTCTACTATGGAGCAACTAGTGGATCCAAACTACTGATTTTAGTTAAGAATAAAACACAACAACATACTGTGCCACCAGAGCTCATCAACATAAGCATTAGAATTACTTTTTCTTTCTTTCTCACTTTGTAATCATATGTATGGATTAGCAGTTATGACCTTTTCACACCCACATATGCAAGGAAAATGGGCAAACTATACCCAAATGCCAAATTCATTACAATGTTATTGTTGTTGTTATGTGCCATTGAATCATCTGTGAGTCATAGTGACCCTATGTACAACAGCCCTAAACTCTGCCCTATCCTGTGCCAATCTCACCATCTCCGACACACCTACCCTCATTACCCTAGTCACTGAATCAATCCATCTCATCAAGGGTCTTCCTCTCCTGCGTTGTCCCTCCACCCTCCCAAGCATGACGTGTCTCTCCAAGGATTGGTCCCTCCTTGCAACATGTCCAAAGTATGTCAGACAAAGCCTAAGAATCCTTGCCTCCAAGGAGCAGCCCACTTCACCCTCTCCAGGACAAACCTGTTTGTTTTCTTAGCAGTCCATGATATATTCAAAATTCTTCTCCAACACCACAGCTCAAAGGCATCAATTCTCCTACCATCCCTAGTCATTGTCCAGCTCTTTGACGCATAGCAAGTGATTGCAAAGACCTTGACATGTATCAGACGCACCTTAGTCTCTAGACTGGCATCATGGCACTTCAGTACTTTAGAGAGGTTTCTAACTGCAGACTTTCCCATCACAATACGTCTTTTGATTCCCTGGCTGCTGGTGCCAAGAATGTTGACTGTGGAGCCAAGCAAACCAAAACTGTGAACAATCTCAATCTCTTCACCATCCATTACGATGCTGCCAATTGGTCCAATGGTGAGAATCCTTGTTTTCTTGATATTGAGCCTCAAACCATACTGAAGACTGCAGTTCCTGACTTTCCATAGCAAGTGCTTGAGGTCCTCCTCAGTTCCAGCAATCAGGGTGTGTCATCTGTGCCGCAGATTGTTGATGATTCTTCCTCCAATCCTGATGCCACATTCCTCCTCATAGAGCCCAGCCTCCCGGATAATCTGTTCTCCATACAGGTTGAAAAGGTATGGATACAGGATGCAGCCCTGATGTACACCCTCCCCAATTTTGAGCCATACAGTGTTTACCTGCTCTGTTATCACGACTGCCTCCTGGTTCAAGTATAATTTTTGCTTTAGTACAATCAAGTGTTCTGGGGTTCCCATTTTTCTCAGAGTTAGCCACAGTTTGTTATGATTCACATAATCAAATGCCTTTCAGTAATCAATGAAACAAAGATAGACATTAGTCCTCGATTTTCTCAGTGTGAGACTATCAAGCAATAATTAATCACAACAGAATGAATAATATACAAAGCTTATTCTATCTGTAAGCAGAAACCTTTGGTTGGGAATATGGACATACCAAAATTCACTATAATATAGAACATCTTTTATGATTAAAATTATTTGAAAGTGATCAAAGCATGAGCTTTGCTGTCAGGCAAATCAAAAGATAAAGATTTGTCTTTTTTATCTGCAAGATAATTAATGAGAAAGTTCAAGATTAGCTTTCTTGCAGTATAACATTATCTATGTAACAGATATAGCGCTCTTGTATGTATAAGTAAATATACGTAGTCATTTGATTTAATGTCTTACAAAATAATAATAATTGTTGTTGTTGTGTGCTGGGTCAGAATCAACCTGTAGCTGATTCTCCAGTTTTCAGATGCATGTAATCCCATGGAAGGAGATTGTTAACCCTTTTCCCACGAAGCAGCTGATGGATTTGAATTGCATGCTTTAGGGATTGCAGCACAGATTCTTACTTTGGTTTACCAGAGCTTCCTAAGATAATGAAAGTAGATAATATTTTATAGTGATCATATTATGTACTTTCTGTGTCCTTATCAATATTAATTTTAGTACTAAAGCAGATATCTGCATATGCAGATATCTGGAAGAACCTTAATGTCTTGGCTAAATGACTTCATTAAACTTGTACAACCTTATTTTCTCATTTATAAATGAGGTTAATTATCTTACAGCATTGTAATGATGATTGAGCAAGATAATATATACGACATCTACTAGTGGCTGGCCTTTTGATGGACTCAATCAAGAAGCAAAATGATATAATAATAATTTCTCCATATTCTAATCTTGCATTAGTAATGTATGTTCTTTGTGAGATGTTAGATAGTAGGAAGTATCCTATTTTATATGATATTTCAACACCAGTTCTCATAACAAGTCTGGAACATAGCAAGAGCCAAATAAATATTTGTCAAAATAATTAAAAGTTTTACTAACGAAAAAGAAATGTAGAACCATTTTTAACAGAATCCAAGTGCTCTTTCAACATTTACTAGAGAAATTATACTGAAAGCTTTATTTTTTCAGACAGGAAAGTCACAATTTAAAGAAACTAATTCTAAAGAAACTAGAGGGAGTAGGGCGAAGTCCCTGAACACTTTCATAAGCCTCTAATTTAAACTGTGCTGATTCAAACATCATATTTTATTTATGGATTGCAAATTTGCTATTTGTTATATAAGAGCCTTAATTACATATAAATTATCAAATTGGTTATTTCTGTATAGATGCATTTTTCCCAAAGGGAAAATACTGAATCTATATATATCAAATTTTAATATGTTATTTCACTGAACTCCTGCAGCACAAATTGCTCAATATACCCAAAGATATACATTTATAATGGCTTATATCACCCACTTGTAGCACTGATTCTAATCGCAATGTGTCAAGAGTTATGGATGCTGGGAATTTTGTGTGAACTTTCATTTCAGCCTTTATTATTTCTTATGAAATGTAGAGTCTCTAGGAGCAACCGATTGAAAAAGGATATACCTGGATTGTCTACATCACTTTCAATCATCCAAATATATTAACACCATTGCTGAAGTAAGAAATTATTTTCATAATAGCAAACTCTTTCTATGATAATTGTTTCTTATGAAGAGAGTAATAGAAAGCAACTTCTCTTTTGTAAAATCTGGTACATATAATAGTGGTTCAGGTAATCATTATGCATATTGTTTCATCTTCCCCACATTTTCATTCTTTTTATAAATGTTCTTTTATTTGCTTGCTTTCAGTGACAAGGCCCTCTCTTGATTTTCTTTTACTTCATTTGCAAATCTCTGCTGATTTTCCTACATATCTTGAGGTAGGAACTTCAGAACTGAACTATGCTTTGTTTTTGTTTTTTATCTCACTCATTAAGTAGGTAAGCTCACTTATCTATATCCAAGAATTTAAATAGTAGTATATACTAGTGTGGCTCTTATATTTCAATCTAAAGTTTTGGCCTTCTCTCTGAATTTAGCTCCTCGTATTCAACTGTCAACTTGGAACCTTCACTTGCTTTTCTAATAGGCATATCCAATATAACACGTTCAAAATTACACTATTGATTCTTTGTTTCTTCAATTATACCACAGAAACTAGTGGTCCTTGTTTCATGAAACTGCAATACTATCCATTTAATTGCTAAGGTCAAGGCATTTGGATTTATCTATTTTTACAGCCAGCGTTCTCCAAATCAATAAGTAGTACCACCCTACTTATTTGGTAAACACATTATAGTTCAATTCTGTATTTTGCATCTTCCTGATTTAGGCTTTTGGTTTCAACCTGAGTCTCCTTACTGACTGTACTCTCTGCAGTCACATTAATTCTTTTTAACTCTCTGCTGATAATAATCATATGACTTCCCTTTAGCTTTAGAATAAAATCGAAATTTCCTACCATGGTCATAAAACCTTCATTTTGGGATCCTTGGTCATCCCTCCGAGAGAAAGTTGCCTTTAATTTTCCCCTCTTATTTCTGTTTGTACTGCACTGGCTTTCTTGCTTCTTGAATGTGTAAAACATACTCTTACCTCAGTTTATTTGTTATTCATTTTACCTAAAATACTTCCCTCTGATAGAAGTAATTCAGGGTCAATGTTAATGAAGCAAACATCCTGTAACAAAAACAAAAGGAAAATCTAAGCACAACTTCCTTCACAGAGATATCTTAGCTAATGTGTTCCTGTTGATTGACACTGGCTAGAGTTCCTTCTCTCATTGTTGACTACATTTCAAACATTCTGGTCTATGTACCACAATTTGATTAATATAAACAAGGTTCATGCCTTTCAGGTGTTTAAAATCTCTACTCAGATAAAATCCTATAAATAGATAGTCCTGAAAATCTTGAGTAAAATACCTAACTCAACACTCATTGTCTTATCATTGGAATTGACTTACATATGACTCACCACAGGGTTACCAAGGAGGTAAATTGCACAGATGGAAAAATTCCACTATTCAGCTTTAAAATAGACTTATTAAATGAATTTACGTTGCAAATTCCACTCTAAAGCTCTCATCTTATGTCCTGTATTTTATCTTCTTTTTTCTGTTTACAATACTCAGAAAAGTGACAAAAGACTGTAAAAAGTATTTCATAAATATTGACTAAGTATTTATTTTTAATATATTTATAATTTTTCTCTCCTTTGGTATGTATAATTCCATATGAGGATTTAATAGTGTTTTCAAAAATATATTCCTTTTTCCTTTAGCTTTTTGATTCAACACATTTTTAAGAGTTTACATGCTAAGTATACATATTTTCAATTACCTCCCTTCTTGCCTTAGTCTCTGATAACTACTAATCTATTATTCCTATTAATTTCCTTATAAATATTTCATATCAAATCAAAGGCTTTGTCATAAATTTGGAACAACTCATAGATAAATCTCCTTTGGGTTTCGAAGACTGAAATCTCACAGGCGATTGTCCATGTTTCTCCCAGAGTCACTAGTGTATTCAAACTACTAGAGAGATAAAGCCTTTGGGTTAGCTGCCTAGATCACTTCGGACTATTATACCAGTTGTTGTGACTGTCTTGTGCTGTCCAGTCAGAACTGATTGATAGCTGACTCTCCAGCAGATTTTCAGGGACAGTAAATTACTTGGGAGGAGATTGAACATGCTTCTCTCATGGAGCATTTGGTGTATTAGAACTTCTAGCCCACCAGATTCTCTATGCTACTGGAGCTCCCTTAGATAGTAATAAAAGTAAGACCATAAAATATTTGTCATTCTGTGTCTGATATTTCACATAGAAAAATTCTTTCAAGTTTTAACATGTTTTATAATTTTTGGTGAAATGAGATAACTGGCTGGCTCATGAGCGGATCCACATAGGAGAGAAACCCTACAGGTGCTTTGCCTATGAAAAGCGTTTCCACCAGTCATCTACATTCCATTACCATATGAGGATTCACCAGATTTCTGAACTCACAAGTGTCCCCCACAATCCAAAAGATCCTGACCTGACTCTGCCGGTGTGTGTGTGTGTGTGTGTGTGTGTGTGAGACAGAGAGAGTGCAGAGGGTTTGTAAAATAGTGTAGAGCAGACTGTAGAGATGCCAAGGTTGAGATTTTCACCCAGGACTTGGCTTTCACTGTGTAATTTTTTACTGCATATTTTTCTAGTACTATGTATTTAGGACGAGCTATACTATTATTTTTTTTAAAGTAGGAGTGGTATCCATTTCTTAAGCAACATGCCTCTGAAAACTCTATGAACTTTGAAAAATGACAATGCTTATTGAAAGGCTTCAGGTTTTTTGTTTATAGGGTCACTATGAGTCATGCTCAACTCCATGGCAATCATCAAAAAAAGAAGACATTTTGAATCAGATGATCATATGATCTGTTGCACTATAGAAGGGAAGGTGAGGAAAAATGAGCTTACTTTCATGGTTAAAAAGTCTGTTTCTAGATCCATCTTGAAATACAGTATTGTGAGCAATAGGATGATATCCATACACATACAAGGAAGACCTAATAATACCACTATCTTACAAATTTATTTATGCACCAACAACTAGAGGCAAAGAGGAAAAAATAGATGACATTTACCAATTTTTGCAGTCAGAAATTGGTCAACATGCAACCAAATACATTAATAATAATGAGTGACTGGAATGTGAAAGTTGGGAAAAGAAAGGAAGATCAGTAGTAAGAAAACATGAACGTAGTGACGGAAATTAGGATGTGGACAGAAAGAGAGAATTTTCCACAATCAATGATTTATTCATTGCAAATTCCTTTTACAAGAAAATAAACACAGGTTGTATATATGGATTTCACCTGATAGTTTGCACAAGAATCAGATTGGTTACATATGTGGAAGGAATCCTTGGAGAAATTCAGTATCAGCAGCAAAATTAGGCCAGGCACCATTTGCTGAACAGACCATCCACTACTCATATGGACATTAAAATTAAAGCTATGGAAGGGCAACTCATATTCACAGGAATGATTATTCACGTTTAGTTTACTCCCCCTGAATTTAAAAAAACGGTTGAGGAACAGGTTTGAGGCCTTGAATACTAATGAGCAAAGACCAGATGAGCTGTGGGAAGATATCAAGAATATTGTCTATGAAGAAAGGAAAGTTTGTTAAAAAGATGCAGGAAGAAGAAAAGACTAAAACAGATGTCAGAAGAGACTCTGAGTATTGCACTAGAGTGCTGAGAAGCCCAAGTAAAGGGAAGAAATAAAAATGTTAAGGAGCTGAGGAGAAGATTTAAAGGGTAGATCAGAAAGATAAAGCAAAGTATTAAAATGAAATGTGCAAGGAGCTGGAGTCAGAAAATCAAAAAGGTTGAACTCACTCAGCATTTCTTAAAGTGAAAATATTAAAGAACAAATTCAAGCCACAAATTGCAATACTTAAAAATGCTATGGGCAGAATATTGAATAATCTAGAAAGCATTAACAGAAGATGGTACAGAGTCGCTGTACCAAAAAGAATTGACTGTCACAGATGTTTAAGAAACAACATGATTAAGAAGCAATGGTGATGAAGGAGGAAGTTCAGGCTGCTCTGAAGGATTGGGCAAAGGATAAAGCCACAGGATGGAATATCAAGTGACAAACAGATGCTGTTCTGGCGATGTACATCAGGTTGTGCCAAAATAATCTGGACAACAAGTATTTGGCCAACTGACTGGAAGTGATCATATTTATTCCAATTTAAAAAAAAAAAGTGGCCTTACAGATTGTGGAAATTATCAAACAATATCACTAATACACACAAGCAAAATCCTGCTGAAGATTACAAAAACAAAAAAACTGGAACAATACATTTACAGAGAAGTACCAAAGCTACAAGCTGGATTTAGAAGCGGTAGTAGTAGTATTAGAGACATTATTGCCCACATTAGGTAGATGTTGGCAGAAAACAAAGAGTACCATTGAAATGTTTTTCTGTGTTTCATTGACTATGCAAAGGCATTTAACTGTGTCAATCAGGACACTTTATTGTGTTTGTATAAAACTTATACTTGGACCAGGAAGCAGTCCTCGGAACAGAGCAAGAAAGCACTGAATGGCTCAAAATCAGGAAAGGAGTACATCAGGGATCCATCCTCTCTCCACACTTTTTCAATCTGTATGCAGATCATTAAGGAGGCTGGGCTTATGTGTCATCAGGATCGAAGGAAGACTCATCAACAACCTGCATTATGCGGAGGACTTAACCTTGCTTCCTTTAACTGAGGAGGACCTCAAGCTCTTATTGCAGAAGGCCCTGAACTATAGTCTTCAATATGGATTGGATTGACTCAAAATCAGTAAGACAAAGATTTTCACGACCACGCCAATTGGCAGCATCATGATAGATGGGGATGATAGGTGCAATTGTTGTTAACAATTTCAGCTTACTCGGCTCCACAATCAACACTCTTAGCATCAGTAATCAGGCAATTAATAGAATAATTGCACTGGAAAAATCTACTGTAGAAACCTCTCCAGAGTCTACAGGCTATCCTGTGCCTGATCCAGGCCATGGTCTTCACAGTCTTTGAACATCAGAGAGCTGGAAAATTACTAAGGATGACAGAAGAAGAATTGATGCTTTGAGTTGTGGTGCCGGAGTCTTGAACATAACATGGACCACCAAGAAGACAAATAGTTCTGCCTTGGAGAAGGTAAAGCCAAATTTCTCCTTAGATGATAGGATTTTGAAGCTTCATGTCACATATTTTAGGCACATGACCAGGAAGGACTGGTCCTTGGGCAAGGACAAGGACAAGGACATCATAATCAGAAGGATGAATGGACAGCACAGGAGAGGAAGACTTCTGATGTGTTGGTTTGACACAGTAACTGGGACAAATGGGAGTTGGTGTGTCAGACTGAATGAGAATGGCTCAGAACAGGGCAGGCTTCAGAGCTATTGTACACAGGGCCACAGGCAACTCTACAGCACATAACAACAACAACAACAATATATTCAAAACACTTTATTTTTTTCTATTAGTTTTAATGTTTATAATTAAAATCTACTCTTAATTTTCACAGGAAATCCTGGTGTTATAATGTGTTACTTGGCAAACTGCTTATTGAAAGGTTGCCTGTTCTAATTCACTCACCAAATCTGCAAGATAAAAAATAGTCTCTTTGTGTGACATTTACAGTGTCAGAGGCCCAGTGGAGGGGCAAATTGTGGGATCTGAAAAATGCACCTTTAGAATTGCGATAGAGATAGAGATAGAAAGAGATAGACATATAGATATATTTATAGGAGAGGGATATCATGTTTGGGAGATTGGAGGGATGGCGCAGGAGAGGAAGACCCTCAAGGAAATGGATCTATTCCGTCATTGGGGTGGTGGGAATGAGAGTGTTGGAGATGGTGAGGTTGGCACAGGATAGAACAGGGTTTAGGGCTCTGCACATAGGGTCACTATAAATGGCAAGTG
>NW_006399806.1:13383054-13393583 GCF_000299155.1 Elephantulus edwardii | reverse complement strand
GGAAATTCAGTATTTTTAAACTTCATAGTAACAAAAAATAACAGCATTAAAGAAATTTTACTGATGTGAAGAAAAGAAAAACGACAGGGTTACCCATGTTTGGTGGAGCTCCCAGTTTAAGCCAGGTTTGGAAACAGGAGTGGCATCCACTTTCTAAACAACATGCCTCTGGAAACTCTAAGAACTTTGATAAATATCCATAGTTATAGAATGGCTTCAGGTCTTTTGTTCATAGGGTCATTATGAGTTTGTGCTTGACTAGAAAGCAATCAAAACAAGAACAATAATAATTACTTAAGGGTTCAGTTTCTCTTTTGTGATATTTTTTTTTATTTATTAAGATTTTTAATGAAAGTTTATAGAGAACTTGTATTTCCATTCATTCATCTTTGCACATTTTCCTCCCTGCACCCCTTCCCCTAAGTTTGCTTTTTTCTTTGGAAAAGAAATTCTTTCATTGTTATACAGGACACTCCCCCATTCCACCCGCCACCCCAGCAGACCACTTTAATTTGCATCTCTCATTCTGATCTCTTGTCATGCCAATAATACCTAGTTATAGATTCTTTTAATACAGTTCTTTCTCTAATCTGTTTCAATACTGTTTACATTATTTATCCTCCTTTTTCTTAATTTTCCCCCAGCCTCCATGTTAATCCTGTTTTATAACAGTGGCATTGTGCAGTATTAGTCTTTTTGTGACTGAGATAGTTCACTCAGCATAAAGTCATCATGGTCACCCATTTTGTATAATATTTTATGAGTTCCTTTTTTTCAGTCATGCATAATATTCCATATTGTGAATATATCAGAGCTTCTCTATTCATTTGTTTGTTGATGGGTTCTTGGCTGGTTTCCAACTCTTTGCTATTGTGTACAACACAGCAATAAACGTTGTTGTGTATATATCTGCTTGGATGGCAGTTCTTATTTCCTTAGGGTATATTCCAGTAGTGGAATTGCTGGGTCAAATGGTATTTCTATTTCCAACTTTTTGAGAAGTGCCATATTGCCTACCATAGTGGTTGCATGATTTTACACTCCCATCAACAGTGAATAAGGGTTCCATTTTCTCCACAATCTCACCAGCATTTGTTTTTTCCTGGCCTGTTGAATTTTGCTATTCTTACGTGGTGAGACGGTATCTCATAGTTGTTTTGAGTAGCATCTCTCTTAGAGATAGGGATTTTGAACATTTCTTCATGTGTTTGTTCACCATCTGAATTTCTTTTTTGATATTCAATGTGTCAGGAAAATAAAATATGCTGTGTGTACAAGTTGCCATACAGTGGTCACTGTGAGGATGAACACTGTGACACTGACGTGTCAAATGTGTTAATAGTCGGTTACCCAATGCGGACAGAGTGGGGTGGAGTTCCCCAATTAAAACAAGCGTGGAAGGAGGAGGGGCATCCACTTCCGTAATAGCTTGTCTCCGGAAACCCTATTAACCTAGAGAGAGGATGAAAGACACACAATCTTTGAGGACTCTTCTTTATAGGGTCCCTTTAAGTCGCTTGCAACTCGATGGCACTTAACAACAACAACAATATTAAAATTTTAGCTATTCTCCAGTTGAAAGTTTTTGAGGCAGCAATGGCTAGGAAATTCTCTGTTAAAGGACATTGCTCAAAGGTTGATTACTCTCAACTGTAGACCAGGAGCTGTTGTAAACTTCACTCCTCATCTTATATCCGATGGTAACAACTTCTAGAAGATAATCACATCTTTGTATTGGTTTTCTAAATACTCAGATCTTTAATGACAAGAGATTCAGGAAAATGTAGTTCTGTAGTTCATAGAGATTTTGAGTTTATACTGTATATTATCATGCACTTTCAATACACACATAAACACACACACACACACACACACACACACACACACATTGAATATACTTTAAGTTGATTTGTCAGTTTGCTTTACCATGTTGGTTTAGTTCTTGGAACATGCAGAGCAGTTTCTGCTTTACTAACATACAGAATGATTAAACAGTTTTAGAAATATGAGAAAAGACTATGGAAGCTATATACTGTTCTTATCTGTTTATTTTCCCTGTTGTTGTTGCTGTTAGGTGCCACTGAGTGGCGTGAGACTCATAGAGACCCTATGTACAACAGCCCTAAACCTTGCTCGATATCCTGTGTCAATCTCACTGTCTACAACAGACCTACAACCATTACCCCAGTCACTGAATCAATCCACCTCAAAGAGGGCCTTCCTCTCCTGTGCTGCCCCTCCACCCTCCCAATCATGACATTCTTCTCCAAGGACTGGTCTCTCTTTGCAACATGTCCAAAGTATGTCAGATGAACCTTCAGAATCCTTGCTTCTAAGGAGCAGCCTGGTTTAACCCTCTCCACGCTGAATCTGTTCGTTTTCTTACAGTCCATGATATATTCAATACTCTTCTCCAACACCATAGCTCAAAATAATCAATTCTCCTTCTATCCTCCTAGTTATTGTCCAGCTTGCTGATGTATAGCAAGTGATTGCAAAGAGCATGGCCTACATCAGGTGCACCTTAGTCTCCAGAGTGACACCATTGTTCATCAGTACTTTGGAGGGGTTCCTAACAGCAGACTTTCCCATTGCAATACATCTTTTAATTTCCTAGCCTCTGGTGCCAAGAGTGTTGACTGTGGAGCCAAGCAAACTAAAGTTGTGAACAATCTCAATCTCTTCACCATCCATCCTGGTGCCACCAGTTGGCCCAGTGGTGAGAATCTTTGTCTTCTTGATATTGAGCTTAAATTCATATTGAAGGCTGCAGTCCTTGACCCTCTACAGCAAGTGCTTCAGGTCCTCCTCAGTTTCAGCAAGCAGGGTTGTGTCATCTGCATAATGCGCATTATTGATGAGTCTTCCACCAATCCTGATTCCACCCCAGCGTCCCAGATAATCTGTTTTGCATATAGGTTGAAAAGGTATGAAGATAGGAAACATCCCTGGCATCCCTATAACATCAATTATCTTTGCTTTACTGTTTCAAACAATATTATTTCAAAGCGCTGCTTGAGAGGACAAACCGTTTTCAAGAAATGAAGACATGATATGAAAACTAAAGGAGAACAACAATTTTGGTATTTTATAAGCTATAAAACCTAACCAAAATAATAAAATAAAAATCCAAAACTTAAATTGCAACACTGACGGATTCTATGGGTAAACTGTTCAGTGATACAAAACCAAAATCATACTCACTGCCATGGAATGTGTTCCAACTCATGGCAATGTTCCATTAGGCTTTTAATCTTTAAAATAAATCTGTACACTTTCCTATCCTAGAATGAGTAATAGTTTCTAACTGTAAACTTTTCAGCTGATGCACAGTATGCTTATAATACTCCATGGTGAATGAAGCAGAGGCCATAAAAAAGGATGGAAGAAATTTGCACATTCACATATCAAAAAGAATTGATGTACATTCTACTATTTCAGGAAATTGAAACCATGGGGAGGGTGAGAAAAGAGTGCTGCATCTCACAATAAACATAGAACTATAAAAGCTTTTAAGGCCCTCAGTTTGTATGGATCCAGTGGAAGCCAATTTACAAGGAAGACAGAGGAAGAACTGATGCCTTTGAAATATGGGGAGATTTTGTTTTGTTTTGTTTTTACAAATACAAATTTACCATTGATTCTCTAAAGAGCAAATATACATGTGTTGAAATAAGCACAGTCAGAATGCTCCATGGATCCTAAAAAAGCAAGAAGTTCATAAGGCTTCAGTAATGAAGAAAACACACTCAAAAAGATCAATTGAAGCAGTGATTATAACAATGGGCTTAAACACAGCAATAATTGTGACTAGAACATGTTTCATTCTTTTCATAGGATAATTGTGAGCTGGAGCAACTTGACATTATTTAATAACAAGAAGTTATAAGTCAGCTTATCAGTTCTGAGGAAAGACTGCCCTGTCTCAGACCTATCCTTCCACCCGAGCTGAATATTTTATCCTTTTATTTGCCTATTTATCTTAATTATAATGAGATCTAACTTACTTAAAAATAGATGAATGATTTTATTTCTATAAACAAAAGTACAAAGTTTGTCTAATTTTTTCCAAAAGGATATTTACTGTTTGATGACCAGCTGATCATTAGAAATTCTGAGTTAGAAATGTAGTAAGGTATAAATAGAGAGCAGATGATCAGGCGATTTAAGTTCAATCACTATTCCAAATAACACTAGTAAGTAATTTCTTGTTCATCTATTCCTAAGAAAAAAGATGCTCTTCTTCATTCCCCTTTCTCCTCTTTGCTACTCTAAATCACTTAACTAATTCAAAAGATTCACACAGACTTGCAGGAAAGATAATCGAGTTTATTTAATGTTTCTCCAGCAAGCTTCTGGAAAAAAAAATATAGATCTAAATCATGTCTTTTGCTTAACACTGCCACTTAATTTCTGTTATTGGTTTGGATTATCTGTAGGGCACAGGAAGAATAACTGTAAGGATTATTTCTAATGTAGCAGTGTAAAAGTTCTTCTTAAAGAATTTCTTACTATAATGATGCACAGAATAATAACTAGAAATAACAGTATGATGTCCAAAATGTATTACAACTATAGTGAGCTTCATTTATTCTTATACTTATATTTCAATTCTTTATGACCAAAAGTTTTTCTTAAATACAGAACAGTTCTTCTCAACCAAGATTTTTGTTTTTCTATTACCTAGAAGAAACTTGGCAATGCCTGGAGAGTTTTTGTTGTTGATGTTGCTGTCATAACTTGAAATAGAGAGTTAATGCTAGCACAGAAATATTTTATAGAGTAAATATGACTAAGTGAAAATGTGATTAAGTTAAAAGTGAAGTGTAACTTAAAGATTATAAATTGCAGAGAAAACAAGAATTATAAATAATATACATATCTAACTTGAAAGATGATCCCTTCAAATTGCCGAGACTACATATCTACCTTCCTAGATTGCTTCACTCACTCATTTGACAAATATTTATTAAATTATAATATCTTTTATCTTTAGATAGGTACAAGGAAATATCATTTTTTATGTTCTGGAATAAATAATGAGGTACTTTATTCTCATTCATGGAATATTAAATCAAGAGAAAGACTCAAACAAGTAAACAAGTGACAAAATATAGTTATGATTGTTAGATAGAAAAATAAACAATGATACAGTAATATCTGGGAGTAACACTAAATCAATTCTTAAAGATCATGCAAGACTTTCTGAGTAAAAGCATTAAGAGTAAGTTTGACTAATAAGTTCCAGTCAAGTCAGGAGATAAGTAATAGTAAGAATGATGGAGTATGCAGATTACACAACCTTGTTCACCGAAACTGAGGAGGACCTAAAGAATTTGGTGTAGAAGGTCAAGGAATGCAGTCTTCAATATGGATTGAAGCTGAACATAAAGAAGACAAAGATTGCCACTGCTGGGCCAAGTGGCATCACCATGGCAAGTGGAGTGGAGACTGAGGTTGTTAACAATTTTAGCTTGTTAACATCCAAACTTTTGTCATCAGAAGTCAGGAAATCAGAAGACAAATTGCTCTATAAAAATCTGCTGTCAGGGACCACTCCAGACTGCTAAAAAACAATAATGTCAGTCTAAGATTTGCCTGATGCAGACCATGGTTCTACAATTACTTGCTATACATCAGAGAGCTGAGCAATAACTAAAGATAACAGAAGATGAATCAATGTCATGGTACTGGAGAAGAATATTGAACATACCTTAGAAAGCAGAAAACAAACAGATTTGTCCTATAGAGGATGAAACAAAATTTCTCTTGGAAGGCAAGGATTTTTAAACTCCATCTGACATACTTTGGGCACATTGTTGGGAGGAAGCAGACTTTTGAGGATATAATTCTTGAAATGGTAGAAGGACAGCACAAGAGAGGAAGACCCCAGATGAGCTAGATTGACACAGTGCCTGGGATAATGAGGGTAGATGTGTTGGAGACAGTAAAATTGCCTCAGGATAGAACAGGATTTGTGCAGGGTCATTATGTATTGCAGGTGATTCAACAACATCCCACAACAACAACAGTCTGAGACCTGAAAATATATTACAATGAAAATTAATGAGTACGTGTATGTGCATGTATGTGTGTGTGGTGTTCTATAGTTTTACTGTAGAGAAAAGGCTAATGGGTGTCAAAAGAAGGTAAGCAGGGGTGGATCTGAACAGAACTATCATTAATTATCATCTAGTCAATCTTATCCATATCATAGTTACCTAATTTTGGACAGTATGCTGTTGTTAGTAAGTGTGGTGCAGTGAAGTACAACTCATAGCCACCCTATGATCCAAATTCTATCTTATCCTGTGCCATCCTCACAATCTCTGACACACTCAAAGCCATTGCTATAGTCTTTGTGCCAATCCATCTGTGTGAGAGTCCTCTTCCCTTTCTCCATCCCTCTACCTTTCTGAGTATGATATTCCTTTACAAGGAATAGCTACCCCTAACAACATGTCCAAAGTATATAAGATGAAGTTTCACCATTTTTGCCTCTATGGAAAACTATGACTGCTCTTCTCCAAGATGTATCTGTTTGTCCTTTTGGCAGTCCACAGGTTGTTCAGTACTATTCTTCAACACCACAGTTCTTAGGCGTCAATTCTCCTTCTGTCATTCTTATTCATTGACCAGATCTCAGCAGCATAGTAAAAACTTGAAAAAATCATGACCGGATTTAGGCTCATCTTAGTTATCAAACTATCATTATTACTATTGCTTCTTAGTAATTTGGAAAGGTCCTTTACTGCAGACTTTCCCACTTTAATATGTCTCTTGATTGCTTTATCCAAATTATGATCTTTAGAAGCAGATATTTCCAAACCTTTCTTCTGAAGGGCCTCTGAGTGGATTTGTACTACCAATTTGTTCATTCATAGTTTGTGTGTTTATGCATCACACAAGAACTTGACAAAGAGATGATAACATATATTAAGGATTTAATTGTTTTTAAAAAGATGAAATAGTGATGACATAACACGAGGAATTATATTATTATTTTGTATTTTATTACTTAATTAACTTATTTGAAGCACATCTAGTAACATGATGGGTTAGAGAGTGGAACAGAAAAAAATATAGATTTACCTGAAGGACACCATTGATACAAATGGATGATTGAATTTTGTGGACAATACAGAAAGGGAAATATTTAAATTATTCTCACTTGTTTTCCTTCACATTAACATAGAAACTTGTACACATAGTTTAGAATTTAAAAACCAGTAAAAGTGACACTGTTGTTGTTGTTATTGTTATGTGCCATCCAGTCGTTTGAGAGTCATAGTGACCATATATACAACAGCCCTAAACCCTGCTTTATCCTGTGCCAATTGCACTGCCTCTGACACACCCATCCCGATTACCCCAGTCACTGAATCAATCCATCTCATAGAGGGTCATCCCCTCTTGCGCTGTCCCTCCACCCTCCCAAGCATGATGTCCCTCTCCAAGGACCTGTCCCTCCTTGCAACATGCCCAAAGTATGTCAGATGAAGACCCAGAATCCTTGCCTTCAAGGAGTTGCTTGGTTTAGTCCTCTCCAGGATGAATCTGTTTGTTTTCTTGGCAGTCCATGGTACATTCAATGCTCTTCTCCAGCACCACAGCTCAAAGGCATCAATTCTCCTTCTGTCCTCCCTAGTCATTGTCCAACCCTCTGATGCATAACAAGTGATTGCAAAGACCATGGCCTGTATCAGGTGCACCTTAAGCCTCCCGGGAGACACCGTTGCTCTTGAGTACTTTAGAGAGGTCTCTAACAGCAGATTTTCCCATCACAATACATTTTTTTATTTCCTGACTGCTGGTGCCAAGAGTGTTGACCATGGAGCTGAGCAAACTGAAGCTGTGAACAACCTCGATCTCTTCTCCATCCATCCTGATGTTACCAATTGGTCCTGTGGTGAGAATCTTTGTTTTCTTGTCATTGAGCCTCAGTCCATATTGAAGGCTGCAGTCCTTGACCCTCTGCAGAAAGTACATGAGGTCATTCTCAGTTTCAGCAAGCAGGGTTGTGTCATCTGCATAACGCAGTTGTTAATATATCTTCCACCAATCCTGATGCCACAATTCTCCTCATAGAGCCCACCCTCCCAGATAATCTGCTCTGCATACAATTTGAAAAGGTATGGAAATAGGGCACATCCCTGGCGTACACCCTTCCCAATTTTGAACCACTGCTCTGTTCTGACGACTGCCTCTTGGTCCAAGTATAGGTTTCACATTAACACGATTAAATGTTCTGGGATTCCCATTCTTCTCAGAGTCAGCCACAGTTTGTTATGATCCACACAGTCTAACGCCTTTGCATAACCAATGAAACACAGATAGACAGTCTTCTGGTATTCCCTGCTTTCAGCTAAGATCCATTTAACATCAGCTACAATATCCCTAGTACCAGGACCCCTTCTAAACCCAGCCTGGACTTCTGGAAATTCTCTGCTGATGTGCTGTTTCAGTTGATTTTGGATAATCTTCAGTAGAATCTTGCTTGCATGTGAAATCAATGATATGTTCTGTAGTTTCCACACTCAGTTGGGTCACCCTTCTTTGGAATGGGAACAAATACTTTTGTGAAATCATAAGGTAATGGGATAGGAAGCTTCAGATATCAATGTCTCCAGTAGAAAATCATTATTGTACTTAATTCAGGTTAAGAAGTTTCTTCAGGAAAATTGACAAAGTTTATTGGTTTTTCTGTAAATATTTTGTTCACATTTTGTTTTATGACATTAGCTACAATATTCACAGTGTAATTGTTTTTCCGCCATATGTTTCCTGTAGCTCTCATTTCTATTAATGCTCCTGTTGTACATCTTCCTGCCTTCAGGCCTTTGTCCTTGGGTAAATGCTGTTCTTTTAACCATATATGGATAGTTATTCTTAGGAGTGAATGCCTTTCTGGTGTTATTTGCTGCTTACCAAGTAGGATGTAGAATGCCACTTTTAGTGAATATCACGATGTCAATTGTCATTCATACTTCTCCAGACTATGATTTCAAGGCCCTAGAACAGTTATTTCTTGCTTTATGGTGTTTGAGTATGATTAAAAAGTTTACAAAGAATTATTCTGTTTGCTGTGCCATATTGTCATCATTGTTGTTGTCATTATGTGCCATTGAGTCACCAGCGACCCATAGTGGCCCTATGTACAGCAGCTCTGAAGCCTAACTATCCTGAGCCAGTCTCACTGATTCTGACACACCAACCCCCATTGCCCTAGTTACTGTATCAATCTATTTCATCTGAGGTCTTCCTCTCGGATGCGATCTCTCCACCCTTCTGAGAATGATGTCCTTCTCCAAGAGTCAGTCCCTCCTGGCCACATGCCTAAAGTATGTGAGATGGAGCTTTAAAATCCTAACCTCCAAGGAGAAACAAGGTCATTGTGAGTTGTTTTCAACTTGATGACACCTAACAACAACAACATGATGTAAATAAATCCAAGCACATGGCACAGAAATATTCTTTTTGTCCCCAGCCTTATTTCTGTCACCAAGTCCATGTTTTCCAACTACTGATCCTTCTCCCTGGTTCCCAACATTCTCATTCCAGTCACCTATTATTATTAATGCATCTTGATTACGTGTTTGATCGATTTATGACTGTAACAGTTGGTACAAAAGCAGTAATGCTAGTTTAGAGACTAAGGTGCACTTAATCCAGGCCATGGTCTTCACAATTACTTGTTATACATCAGAAAGCTGAACAATGACTAAGGATGATAGAAAAAGAATTGATGCTTTCGAGTTGTGTTGTTAGATAAGAGTCTTGAACGTACTGTACTATGGATTGCCAAGAAAACAATTAAGGCCTCTCTAGCAACACCACAAGGGCAGATGATTGATAAAACGAATAAATAAGCTCAAACTTATTGCTGTGGAGTTGATACAAACTCCTACCTGAGATTCCACTGAGTTTCTAAGATTGTAAATTACACAAGATGAGACTGTCAGTGTTTCTTCCATGGAGTCGCTGATAGAGTTAAACCACCAGAAACACATGAAGTTTGGGTTTGCACCATCCTGTTGGAGCTCCCTCAGTGTTTATGTGCTAATGGTGGTGATCGCTTTTAAACTGGAGTTGACTCATAGATGGACTCACCAGTCAGTTTTTCAACGTTGTAAATCACGAGGGAGGAGAATTTCCCATTTTCTCCCAACTAGCAGCTGGTGGACTTAATTTTATTTGACAGTGTAACTCCGTACGCACTAGGGCATCAAAATGTTTAACAACTACATGCAAATAAACTAGTAAACCTTCTAGATATCTGGACAGTATACATTTAAAGATTATTGTTCCCAATACCTGATTCATAATTCACATCTTTTTTTAGTCAACTAGCTTTTTATTTTAAATTTTTATTCTATATTGGTTTGTATACTGAGTCATTATATAGAAAGGAATTGGCAGATACAGAGGAATTTAAGAAATAACATATGAGCAAGAGCCTATGGTGATGAAGGAAGAAGTTCAAGCTGCTTTGAAGGAAATAGCAAAAAATAAGGCCCCAGGAATAGATG
>NW_006399806.1:13376846-13381779 GCF_000299155.1 Elephantulus edwardii | reverse complement strand
GGATGGGTGTGTCAGAGGCGGTGCGGTTGGCGCAGGATAGAGCAGGGTTTAGGGCTGTTGTGCATAGGGTCGCTATGAGTCGGAAACGACTCGACGGCACGTAACAACAACAACAACATTGGTTTGTATACATTTTGTTCATCCCTTTCCTTCATTCACATTGAGTTTCATATACTCATCCCAATGCATGGTGTTTTATAAAATTAAGCACCATTAAACTACACCCACCATTATTCTGTCTTTTCAGGTCCCCACTGGATCTTTCCCATATCATTTATTTCCACCCTCCGATCATCAAAATGTGTGACCCCATGATGTCTCCCCTCCCTGTTCTTACCCCTCTAACTTCCCTCTTTTCTTTCTTGGACTTCTATTCATGTTGTACTAGTTATACTTAAATTTTTACAATAATGGCCTTATGCAGTATTTGTCCTTAAGAGATTGTGTTCATTCATTCAGGATGCTTTTTCCAGTTTCTCCCACGTTACATAGAAATTTTGAAATTTGTTGCTCCTGAGTGCTACATGGTATTCAATCATGTGAGTGTACCACTTTTCTCAATACTTTTGATTGTGATTAGATATATAGGCTGTTTCCACGATCTTGAGACTGTGAATAATGCTACTATGAACACTGATGTACAAATCTCTGTGTCTCAGTTCGAATTTTCTTTCTTTTTTCAATCAACAAACAAAATCGATGTATTTATTTATTTTCTATTTGTGGGTTTTGTTGTTGTTTTTTTTAAAATATAAGTTTACAGAGACTTTTGATTTCCATTCATTCATTGTTGAACATTTTCCTTCCCCACCCATCCCTTCCTCCCAGTTTGCTTTTCTCTTTGAAAAGTAAAAGAAATAAAACAAAAGAAATTATTTCATTGTTATACAATCCCATTCCCCCCTCCCCCCACTCCAGTCCACTTCACTACACAGCTTTTATTCTGGACTCTTGTCATGACAATAATACATAATCATATATTCCTCCTAAACAGTTTTCTCCCTGTTTCAGTTCAGTATACATTATTTACCCCCACTTAGGTTCTCCCCAACTCCAATGTCAGATCAACTTTACAACAGTGGAACTATACAGTATTTGTGTTTTAGAGACTAAGACATTTTACTCAGCTTAAGGTCCTCCAGGGTAGCCCATTTTGTATAAAATTTCATGAGTTCCCTGTTTTTCAAGGCAGTATATTATTCCATTGTGTGAATAAACCAAAGATTCTCTAGCCACTCGTTTGTTGATGGACACTTGGGTTGTTACCATGTTTTTGCTATTGTGAACAAAGCAGCAATAAACATGAGTGTGCATATATATACTTCGGTGGCAGTTATGGTTTCTTTAGGATATATTCCTAGTAGTGGAATTACTGGGCCAAATGATTTTTCTATTTGTAACTTTTTGAGAAAGCACCATAATCCCTTCCAAAGTGGTTGCACTACTTTAAAAAAATATTAATTTTAATGAAAATTTACATAGATTTGCAATTCCATTCATTCATTGTTGCATATTTCTCCCTGCCCACCCCTCTACCCAGTTCATTCTTCTTTTTGAAAAGTAAAAGAAAAATTCCTTCATTGGTATACAATCCCCCCTCAACCCGCCCTGAGCACATTCCAATATGCAATATTCATTCTGGACTTTTTTAATAACCATAATAACAAATCATATATCATTTTTCAACTATTTTCTCCCTCATCTGTTCCAGTGCCATCCGTATACATGATTTATTCAATTTTTCTCAGTCTCACCCCAATCCTGATGTCAGTCCCATTCTACAAAAGTGACACTATGCAGTATTTGTCCTTTAGCCACCAAAAGTCAATAATGGTTCTAGTTTCTCCACAACCTCGTCAGCATTTGTTTTTGTTGTTCTGTTAAGTTTTGCTATTCTTACTGGGGTAAGATGATATCTCATATTGTTTTGATCTGCATTTCTCTCAGAACTAGGGATTTTGAACATTTCTTCATGTGTTTGTTTGTCGTATGAATGTCTTCTTTGGTGAAGTGTCTGTTCATATCCTGTACCTGTTTTTCAACTGGGTTGTTTTCCTTTATCTTGCTATTGTGTTTGAGTATTTTATAAATTCTAGCTATAAGTCCCTTATCTGACATGTCATTACCAAATATTTTTTCCCAGTCTGTGACTTCCCTGTTTGAGAAATTTTTGGATGTCCATAGGGATTTGATTCTTAGAAGGTCCCATTCATCTATTTTATCCTCTCCCAGTTGTAGGTTTTCCAGGATGCTTGAAAGACTGTTTATATTGTGGATTAGGCTTCTAGAATTCTTCCCAGCTTTTCTCCCATGAAGTTTATAGTCTTGATTTTAGTCCTAGGATCTTTGTCCACTTTGAGTTGATTCCTCACTCCATACACAAGTACCATATCAAAGTTCTGCTTTTTAATTTACACATACTCACACACACAAACTTCACAAACCAAAATAATACTTGCTTTATGAAAGCAGAAGACCATTTAAAAAACAAACAAACAAACAAAAACCTAGGAAAATAGGTTTTCATTGAAAACTTACTAACTTAATTTTTCTAGCAAAGAGCCAAGAGCTTCTTTCAACCCTATAGGAGCAGAGGAGTGAGGATGGGCAGGGGAAACATCATGGGGTTGAACACTTTGATTGATGAAGGAAGAGGTGGGTAAAAGATATGGGAAAGATCCGGCGAAGATCTGGAAAGATAGGGCAATAGGGGACTTGGCTCCATGCTGATTAGTTTTATAAAATAGAATAGATCTTTTGCTTACTCAATGTTGTTTTATTTTAGAAAATATAATAGATCTGTGGCTGATACTGAGAAGAATGAAAATCCCAGAAACTTGATTGTGCTAATGTGAAACCTGTACTTGGACGAAGAGGCAATTGTCAGAATAAGGCAAGGAAACACTGCATGTTTCAAAATTGGGAAGGGCGTACACCAGGGATGTGTCTTGTCTCCATACCTTTTCAACGTGTATGCTGAACAGATTTTTCTGGTAGCCTGAGCTCTATGAGGAGAATTGTGGCATCAGAATTTGTAGAAGATCTATCAACAATCTGTGTTATGCAGATGACATAACCCTGCTTGCTGAAACTGAGGAGGACCTGAAGCACTTGCTGCAGAGGGTCAAGAACTGCAGGCTTCAATATGGATTGAGGCTCAAAGATTCTTACCGCTGGACCAATTGGCAGCATCAGGATGGATTGATTCAGTGACTGGGGCAATCAGAATGGGTGTTTTGAAGCAGTGCGATTGGCACAGGACAGAGAAGAGTTTAGGGCTGTTGTACATAGGGTCACAATGAGTCGCAAGCGACTCGATGCCACGTAACAATAACCACAACGATAATAGATCAGAATGATTGTACGAAACACAATGTGACTGGAGGACAATGTGAAACACAATGTATATGAACTTTCAAAGCGAAGCAACATAAAATAAAAAATAAAAACCAAAAAAGAGAGACAAGGAAGGGCATTATATAATCATCAAACTGTCAACTGAACAAGAGGACATAAATACACACACACACACACACACACACACACACACACACACACAATCCAAGCATGAAGAATTTGTTGTATTTTTTTCTTTTACTGATCACTCATTTGTAATTTTATACATTCTGGAGTGGAATATAGCACTGACTTGCATTGTGTGACATTGTAGAATTGATCGTAAGTCCAGATGAACAAGTACCAGGGCAGAAGATACATTAAAGCCTAACTTGATAGTTCCACTGAGGTGTACTTTGCATGATAGCTTTACACAGACAATTATATTCAAAGTAAACAAATATTTATGAAAGCTTAAAATTTCTGAATATTCAGAATATTGACATTGTTGTTTAGAATCTCTTAATCTTCAGGTGCCTTTAGAAAAACAGAAAGAGTTGGAACATATGTTGCATATGCCTATCAATCAATTAAATTAATGTTTACAACTTCAATTCTGTCTTAATGTTATTCTGTTTAAAGACATTGGAAATAGCATGTTGTAAAAATGATGCTAGCCATCTGGAATATTTTGTACTTAATCCTTATGACATCTGTCTATTTCATGTACTTGGAAAGAACAGTATAAAAAAGGGAAGCCAATTATTAAAGTGCTTTAGGTGGTGTTCAATATTCTGTCAGAAATTATTAAGCTATACATAAAATGTACATATTTGCATGCATAAATAGCACATGGTGTCTCTCGAGGTTAACTAAATATGGTGAAATGTAATCTTTGGTTTGTAGAAAGCATACTATAATTTTTGTCTTAATTGCTACTTTAATTTTATAGAGAAATAAATGCTAGAAACTTAAAATTATTCAAAATACTCATAGTAAAAACCAAATAATATAAGAATTTCCTCAATATTTTTTTTGCTAACTAGAGATTGCCTCAGCAAAGATACAGAAGTTTTGTAAAAGATAGTTTTACAAGTGTTACCTTAGGCAAATCAAACACAAACAGATTAAAGTCAAGTCAGTTTTGAGTCATAGTAACCATAAGGACCAAATGGACCTTTCCCATAGCATATCCTGGACTATAAGTCTTTATAGGAGTGAATTGTCTCATCTTTACACCTCACATTAGCTTGAGGAGTTAAAATGCCAACCCCAGACTTACAGAGAGCAGCCCATACTTATTCTTTTATCTATACTTTCAGTACTCCTACTTAAAACAGCTGGTTCACCAAATCGAAGAGAATGACAAACTGAAAACCTTTTGCCAGAGCCAATCAAAGCAATGCTTTTACTACATAAAATGTTGTGTAAACTAAGCTTACTTTGCTTGTCACAATAGATAAATTTGGAGATTGGCATATGCAGGGAGACAACATCTTGATTATTACTCTCCTACATAAAATTCAGGGAGGTTTGGTGTAGTAGGCAGTTGTTGTTGTTATGTGCCGTCGAGTCGCCTGCGACTCATAGCGACCCT
>NW_006399806.1:13337002-13374024 GCF_000299155.1 Elephantulus edwardii | reverse complement strand
CAGTGTCTGCTTACAACTGTTCCTCTTCCTTTGTATTTCCATGCTTGAAAACTCAACCTCCTTTGCCATCTCTGTTATCTAAATGTTGTACATAGGGTTTTCAGAGGCCTGCTATTTCAGAAGTGGGTGGCCAATCCTTCAACTAGACAGTAGGCAGCAGACAAAGAATTTTATTGCTAGCTCAAATGTGGTGCATCTCCTGTGGTTGAAATCTTCCAGGGACTTGAAGGGAAAAAGATGGACAGTCTTCTCCTTTATAATTTACAGCCTCAGAAACCCAAGGGAGTGACAACTCTGCAACAGTTTCAACTTGATAGCAATGAGTTGAGTTGAAGTTAAATGCACATAGCATTCTAGTTGGAATAATTCTATAAGTATACAACTTCTCTATTCATATACCTAAAAAATAAGGCATAGGTTGGCTTATAATACAAACATTATAGATGTAACTTACCATATAATTAATGTATTTTAAATTTTAAAAATGTATTTTCAATTATTTAGTATCAAAGAAGACACTATAATAAAATTGGTAAAAATTAGAATATATGTAAAAATACTATGTGTAAAAATTGAAGATCTTTAGCCTGAAGTCCTTTAACAGATAACTTGATTTTCTTCCTCATGTAGTTGTGGTTGTGTCATTGATTGGCCTAAAACTTATAACAATCTTATCATGAACAATAGATCTGAACTTTGCAGATAGATTGCCTATCTTTTCCCCTCAAAGTGTCTGGTGGATTCAAACTGATAGTGTTACACAGCCTTTGAGTTAGCAGTGCAATTCTCTGTGGGTTAGTCTATTTTAATGCACATTTACGTAACACTAACTAATATAGATTGAAATTTAAGACTATTACAATTGGTAACAGGAAATCAGAATAAAACAATAAAATTAACAAAGTGCAAGAAAGTAATGAATATATAATAATTAATACGTGAGTAATGTGGAAATAAGACAATGTTATGCCCTGTTTTGTTGTTGTTAGGTATAGTTATGTAGTTGAGCTGACTGTAATAATTACCCTTTGAACAACGATTGGAAACTTGCCCTATCCTATGTCATCCCCTTAATCTGTGCCATGTCCAAACCCTTTCATCTAATTGAGGGTCTTCTTTTCCTTCATAAACCTTTATTTTCCCAGCATGATGTTTTTTTAATAAGGATGGTACCTTCTGAAAACATGCTAAAAAAATGTGAGATAGGATATGAGGTAAGTTTAAGAAAGTAATGAACAAAAAGTGTAAATGAATAATGTGGAAGGGGAAGGAATCATGACTTTTAGAAGACATAAAAAAGAGACATTTTTCTGAAAAGAACAATAACATTTAAAAATCTCTGAAGTAATGAGTTTGAAAGATGTAATACATAATGAAATTATTATGAAAGAAAATTACCTAAAGAAAGTGTTATAAGGAGTATTATATTGTAAAGTATCGATAAAGTAGAAAATTCATTGTTGTTTTTATGTGCAGTCAACTATGGCTCATTTCGGAATAATAAATATTAATGTAATAAATTGTATTGCAATTATATTAAATTAATATATGGAATAAGTAATAACATTTTTAAGAAGGCAATATCAGAAATGCAGAACGTTTATATTTTTCTATTTCTTCTAGAAATCCTAAACTAATTAAAAATGAAAATTTTGCTTACATTTACTTATTAGGAAAGATGAGAGAGAATAAAAATAAAAAGAGAAGAGTACAACCATCTAAAGTTTTTAATGATTAGTTATGAAATTCAGCAGATATTTATTTTGAAAATAATTCTAAAATTCAATCTAGAATAAGACTTTTTGAACATCTTAAAACATAGCACAAACTCAAATTCATTGCAAGAATTATAAAAACCATATGTTGAAATAGTCTAAACACATCTTTAAAACTATAGAATAATTCTACACAATAATGATTACTATTATTGATTTTACTAAACATTAAACCACAGTAAAATATCTAAAGTGTTGTAATGGAAGAAAGCAAATTATTTGAAGATTATTATTTATAAAAAATAAAATATATTCAAAACCTCAACTTTATTGTCATCTTATCTACTTTGATATAGGGAGTCTCCATTAGGTTTATTATTGGCAACATATGTTACTGCATAAAATTGTATGTTGTTGTTAGGTTCCATTGAGTTGAATACAACTCATAGCTACCCTATGAACAAAAGATCTGAAATCAGTCCTGTCCTGCACCATCTTCACACTTCCTGACATACAAGAGCTCATTGCAGCAGTCACCATGTCAATTAACCTGGTTAAGGATCTTCCTTTCCTTCATCGACCCTACACTGTTCCTAACATCATGTCCCTCTCCAGGAATAGCACCTACTAGTAATATGCCAGAGTATGTCAAGTGAAGCCTCATCATGCTTGCCTCCAAAGAGCACTCTGGCTGCACATTTTCTAAGAACTATCTATTTGTCATCCATGGAAAGTTCAGTGCTCTTTTCCAACACCGTATCTCGAAGGCCTCGATTCTTTTTCTGTCATCCTTATTCATTGTCCAGGTCTCAGATGCATAAATAGCAGCTGAAAAGACTATAGCCTGAACCAGACACATCTTAGTCCTCAAACTAACATCACTACTCCTCAGTAATTTGGAAAGGTCCCTAACTGCAGATTTTCCCACTGCAATGCATCTCCTTGTTTCTTGACTGTCCAAGCAAGATGAAGCTGTTGGCAGTTTCAATCTTCTTGCCATCCATGACACTGCCTATTGAACCAGCAGCAAGAATCTTTGTTTTCTTGACATTGAGATACAATCCATACTGATGGCTGCATTCCTTGTTCTTCTGCAACAAGTGATTCAAATCCTCCTCACTCTCAGCCAGCAAGGTTGTGTCATCTGTGAAACACAGGTTATTAAAGAGTCTCCCTCCAATCCTGATGCCACATTCCACTTCATAGAGTCCAGCATCTTGGATAATTTGCTCAGTACATAGATTGAAGAGGTATGGAGACAGAATACATCTCTGTCACACTCCCTTCCCATTTCAAACCATACAGTGTTTCCCTGCTCCATTTTCACAGTAGTCTTCTGAACTAGGAAGAGGTTCCTCATGAGCAATCAAGTGCTCTGGGATTCACATTATTCTCAATGTCATCCACATTTTTACTGCAAAAATTGCTTAAGAAATAAAAATCAACTTGAAATATCTGGGAAATTTTAAACTATGATAATAAGATAAGAAATAATATCTAGAACTGCAAAGAAATATAATTATTAATGTACCCATTAATTACTGAACAATAAATTGGTACAATGACTTTAGAAAATTAATTTTATCTGGTTAAATTAAAAATATTTATACCCTTCAAAAACTATCTGATGAGAATTTAAAAACAGGAAATCCTGCTGCTATGGAGTGGATTCTGCCTGGTAGCCACACGGTAGGCTATTGTTGAACTCTCTATAGAGTTCCCAAAGCATTACATCTTTACTGAAGTTGATTGCCACTTCTATTTCCAATGAGCGGCTGATTGCTTCAAATCACTGAACTTTTGATTAACAGTTAAATTCTTCATCTATTCTGTCAACAGGGTTCCAAGAGAAGCTTTCAAGAGAGGTTAATTTCTTGTGAATGCTCACCAGAGAAGACGTACATAAAAATATTTTAGGAAAAGAAAAACCTGAAAACAATAATAATTATCATTTTATTTTAATGAATATATAACACACAGTATATTCATGCAATATTAAGCAGTAATGAAAAGTATATGCTTATATGTGTCAACCTGACTGCCTTTTACAAAGACACTGTAAAATAATTAAAAATAAAAAGTAAATGTCAAAGAAACGCATAAAGAATAAGAAGATGTATATGGTGTTATAAGTTAGAAGGGGGAAAGGCTAGAAAATTATGAATATTTTGAGAAGGAATCTCTTTAAAATTAGCAGTCAAGAGCTTTGAGTTGACTTAAGGAATAGTAGGAATTTTAGACCTTTGTTTTTGCTACATTTTCCACTTTCAAGATGAATGTGTGAGTATTTTGTTATGTGGCACCAGGATCGGAGGAAAACTCATCAACAACTTGTGGTATGCATATGATACAACTTTGCTTACTGAAACTGAGGAGGACAACAGGCATTTGCTGAAGAAGGTAAAGGACTGCAGCCTCAATATGCATTGAAGCTTAGTATCAAGAAGACAAAAAAAAACTCAGCATTTGGACTAATTGACAACACCATGATGGATGGAATAGAGATTGAGGTGTTTAACAATTTCAGCTTGCTCAACTCCACAATATTGATGGCACCAGCAGTCATGAAATCAAAAGATGAATTATCTCAGTTTTAATTTTCTCACGGCATATACCAAGCAGTGGAATAGCTGGGTAATATGGAATTTCTATATTTAGCTTTTTGAGGAAGCGCCAAACTACCAGAGAATGGTTTATAATTGTACAATCCCACCAGCAATATAAGAGTTCCTATCTTGGAAGCAACAAATGCTGGGGAGGTTGTGGAGAAACTGGACCCTTATTCACTATTGGTGGGAGTGTACAATGGTGCAACCACTGGAGAAGGCAATGTGGCGCTTTCTCAAAAAGTTGCAAATTGAGATACCATTCGATCCAGCAATTCCACTACTGGGAATATACCCCAAAGAGACCATAACTGACATCCAAGCAGATATATGCACACCCATGTTTATTGTGGCTTTATTCACAACAGCAAGGAGTTGGAAACAACCTAAGTGCCCACCAACAAACGAATGGATAGAGAAACTGTGGTATATTCACACAATGAAATACTATGCTGCATTGAAAAACAAGGCATGAAAAACTCGAAATATTCAAGATGGGTGACCCTGGAGGACATTATGCTGAGTGAAGTATCTTAGTCACAAAAGGATGAATACTGCATGGTGCCACTGTTGTAAAACAGGACCGACATCGGGGCTGGGGGGAGACTGAGAAAGATTGCTTCAATAATGTATACTGCATTGAAACAGATGAGGGAGATAACTGTTTAATAGGAATATATGATTAGGTATTTCTGTCATGACAGGAGTCCAGAGCGAAGACTGCATAGTGGAGTGGACCTGGGAGAGGGTTTGTAAAACAATGAAAGAATTTTTCTTTTACTTTTACAAGAGGGTAGTGTACTAGGGGGGAGGGTTGGGAAGGGAGAATAGTACAACAATGAATGAGTGAAAATTCAAAGTCTCTGTAAATTTTCATTGAAATTAGTAATTTTTTTAAAAAAAAGATGTATAGCTTCCAAAAACCAATGTATTGTCACTGTGAGACAGATTCAACTTAATTGCAATGGGTTTTGGGACCAGAAGAATGGACAACTCTATCTTGGATGGAATAGAGTCAGAATGCTCCTTAAAATTGAAGCTAGCAAGATTTCATCTTTTGTCCTTTATACCTGTTATGGAGACAGAGCAGTCATTGGAAGACATCAAGATTGGTAGAATGTCATTTAAATGGGAGGAAACAGAAAAAGAGGTAGATTGATAGGATGGCTACAGCAATTTGCTCTAATATAGCAATGACTGTGTGAATGGTATAAGACTTGGCTGGGTTTATTTCTGTTATACACAGCGTCTCTAAGAATTGGAGTCTACGCAGCTGGCAAGTAAAGAGTTCCTCTGGCCTACAGATAAGTAGCTGCATTGCAAATCTCAAGTCATATGATTCGGCTCTACAAGTTGCTCCATATGAGAAGAATGGGCAGTCTTCTTCCATGCAGGTCTTCTACCTGTCTGAAAATCCACTGATAGATCAACTATGAGTAAGTTCTGTCTTGACAGCACATAATAGCAACAACCTCTACCGACGATAACCTCTACAAACAAAAAAAATAAGTTGGATGTTGGGAGAGTTGACTTAGTTTAAAAAATACAAACATTTTAGTTCTAAAACCAGAAAAAATAGTAAACAAGTGGAAAAATATTCCATGGAAATAATAACCAAAAGAGTGCTGATGTGACGGAATTATGCATAATTTTTCAAGTTTCTCAACCGTCTCCAGTCACAAGATTCCCTTTTATTGTCTGAGAAGTATAAATTTTTTTGTACTAATCTATTTTCCTTGACTTTTTCATTTACGAATTTTGCTCATCCTTTGAGTGTCACCTTAAATATCTCTAACAGAAATATTATGACTCAACATATTTCCTTTATTAGAGATAGTTGTCCATGTCTATATTTATTTGTCAATACATTTTATATTAAAAATACATAGTATGTTCATTAGTTCTTTCCTAAATAAATTAGTGAAAATAAAACAATTAAATACATTGAGTTAATTGAGAGCAATGACCACAAAATTTATAGAATAACATTTCCCCATAAATTATAAGCATTAGAATTACAAAAATGGATCAACTTTTTCCACTTTACATGCAGATTTTGTCATTTAGCAAATGTGCTTTCAAATGTTTAAAACTTAAGGAAATAATGTACAAAATAATGAAGCCCTTTGCTTTTCTCTGTTGCTGCTCTCCCTAACTTCTGAATTTTCTATATTACAATCTACAGATTACCAGGATAATCATTCTATAGTTTATAATGTGTCTCAATATATAGTACAAATTCTCCCAAATACTATCATTTCAAATGAGTCACTTTACACAGCAAAATGGCAAATTAGGCAAAGTTAATTTTTAGCAATTTATCTGGACTTAAAGTTGTTATTTATGTCAGATATTGTCAGGTCAAATATGACTCATAGTGATCCAATCAATAACAGATTTGAACCCTGTCCTATCTAGTGTCATCCTCATCATTTCTGACACACTCAAGCCCATTGAAACAGTTACTGTGTCAATCCATATGACTGAGGATCTTCTTTTCTTTCACTGACCCTCCACATTTCCAAGCATGATGTCCCTTTCCAAGGAATAGCCTCTCCTGGAAACATTCTCAAAATATGTGAGATAAACCTTTGCCAACTTTGCCTGCAAGGAGTGTTTTATCTAAATTTTCTCCAAGTTCTCTCTGTTTGTTCTTTTGACAATCGATAGAATATTCAGTATTCTTCTTAAGCATCAGAGTTCAAAAGCATCCATTTTTCTTCTATCCTTATTCATTGTCTAGCTCACAGATGAATAGCAAGTGATGGAAAATACTATGGTCTAAATCAGGTGCACCTTAGTCTTCAAACTGACATCATTCCTTCTCGGTAATTTGGAGAAGTCTATGATAGATAGAAGTTGCCCAGTGCAAAATATTTCCTGATCTCCTGCTACTGGTAACAATGGTGTTGATTGCAAACCAAAGTAAGATGAAATTGTTAGCGTTTTAAATATTTTTAATTTATAATTGTTATGAGCAGTTTAAGTATAAGAAAATATTTTCATTTTATTGTAACATATATTATGAAATCTCATAATTTTGCTCTTAATTTGCAGTGAAACATATTACAAAATATGTTTGTTGTGGAAAACACTGTGAGCTTGATATGATAAATGTGATGCTTAAGTTAATAAATAGGAATATTTGTGAAAATATATACTAACAGTTTAACATGTCTAAACAGACCTTAGAGTTTAGAGGCCTAGAGCCCCAATTACCACAGTAGGTATAAACCCTTAATAAGGGAATATGAGTGATAATACCTGGCCTCTAAAGCTACTGGCCTCAGTATAAGTAAAATCCTGATAAGGCAATGTAATTTTTTATTTCCCAGGTTGATAAGAGAAAGTAATTTGTAAATTTAAGAATAAGAAATATGTTAGGAATCATCTATGTTATATGTTAGAGATAAGAATGAGAAATATATTCGGAATCCACTATGTTACATGTTAGAAATTACATTAAGAATATTTGTGAGAGTATACTGAACAGTTGATATGCCTGAGCAGGTCCAAACAGGCCTCTAGTGGCTCTAAGGCCCTAACTGACCACAGCAAGTGTGGACCCCTAATAATCAAAGGAAATATGACTGGTTACTGCCCATCTTGCTAAAGAAACACAGCTAGTATTGAACGTGATTGGTCAACATCTCCCAGCATACCTTACTTGCCTCACCATAATGTAAAGCGAGGAAGCCAGTGTAGATGAACTCTGGCTGTGCCCAGCTGATCTCTGCACTTCACAATGAACACTGAAGATTCAAAGGCTCATTTCAGAGCTGAAGACCCAGAGGCTCTTTCCAGAACTCAAGATCCTGGCCACCAGTGACGGTGAGTTGCTGAACTAGCCAAGGATCCCATCTGCACCATTGGCTATGAGAGACTGAAAGGAAGAGACAACTTGGGCATTTACTGGTGAGTGTTTCTTACTATCGTATAAATAATATCCGATATGAATTTATGAATTGCAATGAAGATAAATTGCAATTAACTCTTTAATGCTTGCTATGAATTAATGACTCAATATTTTGTGATGGATTTATGAATTGTAGTGTAGATAAATTGCAATTAACTGTTTAAATGCTTACTATGAATTGAAGAATCAATATGTTGTGATAAATTTATGAATTGTAATTTAGATAAATTGTAATTATTGCTATGAATAATGAATGAATCAATAGTTGTGATTGGCTTTTGTAATATGTCTATGATTAATTCATTAATTAAGGTTCAATTAGGTATGCTGATGAGGATTTCAGTTTTCTTGATGCTGAGGCACAACAAAAGTTAGAATTTTTGATCTTCTGTAGCAAGCATTTCACTTTTAGCAAGCAAAGTTACGCCATTTTCATAACACAGGTTGTTTCTTCAACAAAGTAGATATGCACTATATTTTATTTGGAGAAGGAAATATTTTCTGATTACTACGTTCCCCCTATATATTCTCTAGGAAGATTCCATTTTATTCTATTGTGTTTATTCTTTTGTGCAAACTCATTCTCACCCATCTTCCATCTAGTTTGTTTCAACTCATTCTTTGGAAATCAAAATCCTTCCTTTGAATTGACAAGGCTTTAAATAACAACTAGGAAAAACTACTTTGATCTCTTCTTTGAAGCCACTGGTGAATTTGAACCACTAGAGTTGCACATGAATATTCATCAGAAAGCTAGACAATGACTAAGGATGATAGAAGAAGAATTGATGCCTTTGAGTAGTGGTGCTGGAGAAGAGTATTGAATATATGTTGGACTGCTAGGAGAACAAACAGGTTCATTCTAGAGAATGAACGAGGGTGCTCCTTGGAGCCAAGGATTCTGAAACTTCATCTGACATACTTTGGACACGTTGTTGGGTGGAACCAGCCCCTTGAGAGGAATGTCACACTTGGGAGGGTGGAGGACAGCATAAGGTAGAAAGACTCTCAATGAGATGGACTGATTCAGTGACTGGGGTAGTGGGGGTAGGTGTGTCAGAGACAATAAGATTGGCACAGAATAGAGCAGAGTTTATCGTTATTGTACATAGGGTTGTTATGAGTTGCAGGTAACTTCATGGAACTTGAGAACAACAACTAGAATTGTACAACCTTTGTATTAACAGTGCAACTTGCTATGAACTATATCACCAAAGCTCCTTTATGTCTGAACTGATGCTTAGAAATAAGATAGAATGTCATTATCCCAGAACATTTTTAAGATATATAGCCTTTTAAAAATATAATGGACAATTTATATTGTAATAATAAGATAAAAATAGCAAGCAAAGCATTTCACTTTATTAAATCTACTATCATTATAATAAATATGGTACATAGCAGAGCAAAAAAAGCAAAATCCCTTTAAGATGGAAACATTAACAAGATGCAAGTATCTCTCTATCTTTCTTATATAAGTATGCAAATTATCCAGATTTTACTCCTTTAAGAAGTTATTATCAAAATTAAAGCTTTTATTTTAGTTCTTAGCAAAAACATGGAAAAAAAGAACATCACTTGCCATCTTCATCTGAACACTGCTATGATTACATGAACGAATATAATTAGCAATTCTGTTCATTGGTTTTTCTGTTTCTTTTAAGATTTTTTTTATTCTGAAAAAATATTAAATGTTTTTATTGTAGATACTTTTGAATATCTTTAATATTTATCTTTTTTTTAATTAAATGTCAACATTATTATCCATAGAAAACAATGCAGTATTTGAGGTATTTATGCACTAGGTTTAATAGCTCAAAATTGCCAAAATAAATAATATCAGTTATGTTAAAATGCAACCCATACATTATAATCAAAATGGAAATGATGTACTTTTTACTCTCATTGCAACTTCTTTCCTTTCCAATCATTCCTTTATTTTAAGGAATTCTCTCTTGATAAGAAAAACCTGTGCTGATTAGGTCCCACTCTCTCATGAGAATGATATAAGTGTTATTGGTTTAATTCTGTCATAATATTTCACCACTGGGAGAAGATAGAATTTTTATTCCAGAAACATAGCACAATGTGAAATCTTTCTGATTGTTGTTCTTCTATTTCATACTGGTTCACTTAGTATAGAATATGAATTTCTTGTTATCTAAGACTTCTCAAAATGGAGCAAGGGAGAGCATTGCTTGGTTTGGAATTGAGAAAGGAGTGTGCCAAGGTTATATTTTCTCTTCATACCTATTATATCTGTATGTTGAAGAAATTATCTGAGATGCTGGATCATGGCGTCAGGATTGGAGAGAGTCATTGATAACTTACGTTATGCAGATGACACAACCTTACTTGCTGAAAGTGAGGAGAGCTTGAAGCACTTGTTGCAGAAGATCAAGGAATGCAATCTTTGATATGAATTGCATCTCAAGGTGAGGAAAATGAAGATTCTTACTATTGTACCTATAGACAGCGTCATGATGGATGGAGGTGAGATTGAAATTGTCAATAGCTTCCTTCACCTTGCTTGGATCCAAAATTAACAATCTTTGTACAAACAGTGAGGAAATAAGGAGACCCATTGTACTGGAAGAATCTGCAGTAAAGGACCTTTCCAAAATATTGAGCAGTGGTGATGTCAATTTGAGGACTAAGGTGAGTCTGATTAAGGCCATAGTCTTTCCGATTACTAGCTATGCAACTGAGACCTGGACAATGCATATGAATGACAGAAAAATAATTGATGCCTTTGATCTGTGCTGTTGGAGAAAAGCACTGAACATCTGATAGATGACCAAGATAATGAACAGATAAGTCTTGGAGAATTTGCAGACTGAGGGCTCTTTGGAGGCAAGAATGGTGAGGCTTCTCCTCACATAGTTTGGACATGTTTTTAGGAGGGACTTTGCCTTGGAGAGGGAAGTGATATGGAGGGTGAGGGTTGGCAAGGGAGAGAAAGACCCTCAACCGGGTGGATTGATATGGTGACTGTGCAGTGGGCTTTTGTGTGTCAGAATGTTTGAGATAGCACAGGATAGAGAAGGTATCAGATCTTTTGTTCATAGAGTCTCTGAGTCATTGCTCAACTCAACGGCATCTAACAAGAAAACAAGAAGACTTCTCACTATGTTTACAGTGGCAAATGAACTATATGTCCAGAAATTTCCATAGAGTAAGTATAAAGCTTTATGTTTTTCAATGCACAATTTTGTAGTGGTAATATGAATTAACTAAGAAAATAAGAACTTGTATTAGATTCTTTTACAATCACAGTTTATTTTTCTTTTGTCATCTGTTTATCACTCCAATTAGAATACAGAGTATTTCTTTGACAAGTTAGAGTCTCAACATTGATAACAGTGTTGGATTTAAGTTAGAGTATTTTATTAAAATGGTCCATTTTTATTAATTTCATTATGTATTAATTTATTAATTCAAGAAAATAATTAAATAATATCTTTTTCAAGCTGATTTCTAAACAGACTGTACAATTCCTGATTAGTTTTATCTGGTCATTGTTAAAAACCAAATTATATTAATTTATTGAGTTAATTGGCATATGAAGCATCAGCATTAGAATGTATTAAGAAATCTTTTCTCTCTACTTCCACCCCCCTCTCCTTTCTCTCCTATACAGACTCACTCACTCACTCACTTACAGACCTCTACTCAGTTCCAACTCATAGCTGAACTACCAGTGAGTGTTCAAGGCTGTAAACCATATAGGGAGAGAATGCAAGAAACTGCAAGAGAAGCCCAGTATTTAGGTAAGCAGTGAAATTCTCTATGGACTGTGCCACTAGAGTTTCCTTGAATTCAGTAATGTTATCATACAAATTTAAAAAAAATATCCTCTACCCCTCTAGTCCTGGGTATCAGAATAATGAAATTTTAAAAAATAACTTTTAATATATTCATGGTTAAGTGATGCTAAACTACTAAGCAGTTAATTTTACAAAAATAGTATTTTTGTATACTTTTAATATCACAAATAACAATTAATCTGCTTATATTTACTACTATTCAGGAAGAATAAAAATTATTACAGAGTTAGAGTCAGCTGATGTCCTGCAAAGTAGTAATGATAAAAATAGTAAAATAACTATTTTAAGTTAGTAAAAATAATCTAAATAAAATTTCCTGTCACCAACTTATCATTTTATTTCTGTGGTTCACCCCGGAAATATAAGAATGGTTGAATATTTTAGGGAAGTTATAAATAATAACAGTAGTAATTTAAAATAAGATAATTGAAATTGTCATCTCTGAATGATACAGGAAGCATTAAAAGAAGGTGGAAGGAGTAACCAGAGCCACTTTACCCAAAATAATTGGCTGACACAGAACTTCAAGAAACAACGTATGATCAAGGGACTATGGTGATGAAGGAGAAGGTGCTTATGCAAAACCTATACTTGGACCAGGAAGCAGTGCTCAGAACAGAGGGGAAAAAACACAGCAACAACAAACCACACTACATGATTCAAAATCAAGAAAAGTGTGCATAACTTTTCAATCGATATGCAGAATAGATCATTCAGGACGCTGGGTTTAATGACGAGATATGTGGCATCGAGATTGAAGGAAGACTCATCAAGCAGCAGATGATATAACCTTGCTTCCTGAAACCGAGGAAGACCTGAAATGGTTGCTTCAGAAGGTCAAGGACTATAGTCTTCAATATAGGCTGAAGCTCAATGTCAAGAAAACAAAGATTCCCACCACTGGGTCAATTGGCAGCATCATGAAAGATATAGAAGAGAATGAGGTTGTTAACATTGACAGCTTGCTTGCCTCCACAATCAACTCTTTCGGCACCAGCATTCAGGAAATAAAAATATTAATTCTATTGGGAAAATCTATTGTCAGGGACTTCCCAGAGTACTGAGAAGCAATGATGCCGGTCTAGAGACTAAGGTTCACCTCATCCAGGCCATGATCTTCTCAATCACTTGCCAGATCTCATCAGAGAACTGGACAATGATTAAGAATGACAGAAGAAGAATTGATGCCTTTGAGTTGCAGTGGGGGACAAGAATCTTGAACATACCATGAGCCACTAAGAAAACAAACATGTCTGTTTTGGAAACAGTAAAACCAATTTTCTCTTTGGAGACTAGGATTTTGTAGCTCTGTGTCACACACTTTGGGCATGTGACCAGGAAGAACTGGTGCTTGGAGAAGGATATCTTGCTTAGAAGGATGGAGGGACAGCACAGGTGAAGTAGACCTCAAATGAGATGGACTGATACAGTAACTGGGGCAATGGGAATAACTGTGTCAAAGTCACTGAAACTGGCTCAGGACAGGACAGGCCTTAGGGCTGTTGTAAACAGCATCACTGTGAGTCACAGGCAACTCGACATATGACAACAACAACATATTTATAGAGAATAATTTGGTAATATTAAATAGCAATTATTAATATACACACAAAGGAATAAAATCATAAAACCATACAAATAAAAGCACAAAGTGGACATATTAATAAACAAAACTCCCCCAAAATAGAAATACATAGAAAAATATTGTTTTATGATGATAAATTTTGTAACTAAAGGCCTTTCCTCAATTTATGGTGCATAGCACCACAATATTATTGAAGATTTTTGTAATTGATATCATCAAGAATGCAAAGGAAAGTAGAATGCAGGTAACTCACTGTTTATCAGTATAGAGAAGAAATAATTTAATTGTACAGCATTCATACAAAGTAATACTAGTTCATTATAATGGGAATGAGATGGGACTGTTTTCTGATATGACATAATATCTATGATAAATGAAAAAAGCAAGTGACAGAAGAGTGTGTTTCATGAAATCACATTCCAATGGAGAAAATATGTACATAACGTTTAACACAAATATATTTATATAGGCTATGAAGGTCTAGGAAGTTACTGAGATTATGCGTACACATACTGAAAATAAGAATAAAAAAAGTACTAAACTTATTGCTTTAGAGTCTACTCAGTACACAATGTCCCAATAAGATAGAGCACAACTACCTTAGAGAATTTAAATACCTAATAATCCTTAAGCAAAGAGATTGCCACATCTATGTTTAGCAGAGTATGTGGTAGTTTTAATGGCTAAGATTTTAGTTAGCACAAAGTGCTTAATCATTACACAATCAGGGCTCATTTGCATTAGTGTAAACTAATACTAATCTCCTTTGCCTCAGGAGATGAGATGGAAAAAAAGAAGAGGAACAGGATATTTTCATTATATAACATTTTTTATTTTTTAAGTTGTTTTCTCAAAATTTATTTTGTTCAATCACTTTTCTTCTTAGTCATTTTAGCTTAAAAATAATGTAGACTACTCTTTTTTCTATCAATCTCTATCAAGAGATAGAGCACTAATAAAACTTAAGTTTTATAGTGAAAAAAGCTATGATTTTCTGGAATTCAATACAATTACATTTTTAAATTTAACATAGGCATGGTCAAGAAAAACATCATTTAGGTGTGTGGTTTATACATTAAGAGTACAGATTATCAGTATAACTAACTGAACTTGACCTTTAATTGTCACCAATAAAATAAATTAACTTTATTTATACTCTAACCTAGGGCAAAATTCTTCCTATTTTCTCTGTATAGAATACTACATTTTAAAACAAAATATTTCATTAGCATTTCACTTAGTTTAAGATTTCAGGAACTGGTAGTTTCCTGTGACTGGTTCCAGGGAGAATTTTATATCTGACAAGATCAAGTAATGGAGAGAGTAGCAATATAAGCAAGGTATTTAGTTAATGAAATTAGCCTCTAATTAGATTTGAAGATAAAGAATTTCTCTTCAGTGTGATTAGAAGCTGTGTTGCAATCCTGAAGGCACACAGTTTGAATCCACCTGCTCCACAGGATAATAAACAGTATCCTCTGGTTGGATTAACTGCCTCTAAAAACCCACTGAAGGGTCAGGTATATGTCTGTTCTGACTCAACAGTACACAACAATAGCAGCAACCTCTCTTCAGAAAAAATCTGAAGCCTCAATGAGTTTTATAATAAGAAATAATTCCATTTCATTTATACTAGCCAGAGAAATTTTCAACTTTTTACCCAGCCTGCTTTTTAAAGGACATGATCACTTATAGTATTGGTATTATTTCCCTCTCTACTGAACGGAGCTCTAGGACCCTAGTGATAAGGAATTTTACTGCCAACTTGAAGGTACTCGGTTTGAATCTACGAGCTGTTCTGTGGGATAAAAGCAGGCAATTCTTTCCATGCCATTAACTGCCCCTGTTGGAAGGTCAGTTATGGGTCAACTCTGACTCAAGAGCACATAACAACAACTACTGAAGAAGTAACAAAGATGGTTAAACCTCTAATACAATTTATTAGAAAATCAACATGAAACAAATGAGGCTTTCATCTGGAACATAGAAACTGGCGTTAAGTATGGGAACATTTCAATGCTCTTCTGATTATTGCAGATCAGTATGCATTCCACTGATGGAAAGTTTTGTAATTAGCTGCTGTTTCTTCCTTAAAGTGACTCTGATTTTCAAATCTGCTAATATGCATGTCAATGGCACTAAATAGAGAAGCGAAGTTCAAATAATTTCTTCTAAATGGGAAATGTTCTTATCATAATGATGATTGGTGTCTTGCACTATATTGTGCTCTAAAACATCAATTTAGCTCTTCATCGACTTTGGCTTCTCTAGCTTCCTATTGAATCTTACTCCTATATTCATTCTTCTAATCATTTAGAAAACTGTAGGTCAGAAAGGCTTTTTTTGTTTTGCAAATCTTAGTTTATTTTTTTTTAAAGTGACACATTTGAACACTGCAAAGTAATCACCTAAAATAATTTTAAATGACCTTGGAATATATTATTAGAAATATCTCAAATCCAACACTGCTGTTGTTAGTCATCATCAAGTCAGTTTTGACTCATAACCTCTACAATAGAATGAAATAGTGCCTAGCTTCATGCGATCATCAGAACTACTGCTGTTTGACCTCATCATTTTAGATAATCTGTAATTACATTTTATCAAGCATCTTCCTACCATAAAGATTTACAGTCTCAGAAACTAAATGAAAGATTGTACAGTAAGATGGAACCTGTGTACAATGGATATGATTTTTTGTTTTTAAGGGTCACAGACCCAAGGATTCCATACCAGTCTCTAAATAGATTTAAAAGAGGAGGGCTAGAGGGAGGAAAAAGGAGAGGGAAGAGGAAGAGTGAGAGGAAGAGATGGAAACTGAAATGGGGGGGGGAGAGAGAGAGAAGGAGATGGAGAAAGGAGACAAAGGATGAGAGACTTAACAAGGAGTTCACTTTGAAAAGTAAGTTATACCTGATCCAAGTCTTAGCATTTTCATTTGCTTCCTATAAATATGAAAGTTTAATAATGGATTAAGAAAACTCAAGAAGAATCAGTACACTGAAACAGATTATGTTGGTAAGGAGTAAGGCCCCAGGAATAGATGGTATACCAATTGAAGTATTTCAGAGAACAGATGTTGCCCTGGATGTGCTCACCAAGTTGTGCCAAGAAATCTGGAGAACAACCACTTGGCCAACTGACTGGAAGAGATCTATATTTGTTACCATTCCAAACAAAGGTGACCCAACTGAGTGTGGAAACTACAGAACAGTGTCACGGATTTCACATGCAAGCAAGATTCTACTGAAGATTATCCAAAAACGATTAGAACAGCACATCAGCAGAGAATTGCCGAAGTCCAGGCTGGGTTTAGAAGGGGTCCTGGTACTAGGGATATTGTTGTTGATGTTAGATGGATCTTGGCTGAAAGCAGAGAATATCAGAATGTCTATCTGTGCTTCATTGACTATGCCTTTTTGTGTGGATCATAACAAACTGTGGCTGACTCTGAGAAGAATGGGAATCCCAGAACATTTAATTGTGCTAATATGAAACCTATACTTGGACCAAGAGGCAGTAGTCAGAACAGAGCAGGGTAACACTGCATGGTTCAAAATTGGGAAGGGTGTACGCCAGGGATGCATCTTGTCTCCATACCTTTTCAACATGTATGCAGAGTAGATTATCCGAGAGGCTGGGCTCTATGAGGAGAATTGTGGCATCAGGATTGGTGGAAGATCTATTAACAATCTGCGTTATGCAGATGACACAACCCTGCTTTCTGAAACTAAGGAGGACCTCATGCACTTGCTGCGAAGGGTCAAGGACTGCAGCCTTCGGTATGGACTGAGGCTCAATGTCAAGAAGACAAAGATTCTCACCACTGGACCAATTGGCAGCGTCAGGATGGATGGCGAAGAGATTGAGATTGTTTACAGCTTCAGTTTGCTCGGCTCCACAGTCAACACTCTTGACACTAGCAGTCAGGGAATCAAAAACCGTATCGCGATGGGAAAGTCTGCAGTTAGGGACCTCTCTGAGGTACTCAGGAGCAACGGTGTCTCTCTGGAGACTAAGGTGCGCCTGATAGAGGCCACGGTCTTTGCAATAGCTTGTTATGCATCAGAGAGTTGGACAATGACTAGGGAGGACAGAAGGAGAGTTGATGCCTTTGAGCTGTGCTGCTGGAGAAGAGTACTGAATGTACCATGGACTGCCAGGAAAACAAACAGATTCATCTTGGAGAGGATTAAACCAAACTACTCTTTGGAGGCAAGGATTCTGGGGCTTCGTCTGACATACTTTGGACATGTTGCCAGGATGGACGGGACCTTGGAGAGGGACATCATGCTTGGGAGGGTGGAGGGACAGCGCAGGAGGGGAAGCCCCTCTATGAGATGGATCGATTCGGTGACTGGGGTAATCGGGATGTGTGTGTCTGAGGCAGTGCGGTTGGCGCAGGATAGAGCAGGGTTTAGGGCTGTTGTGCATAGGGTTGCTATGAGTTGCAAATGACTCTACGGCACATAACAACAACAACAACAAGAAGCAGTATTGAATATGTCGTGGACCTCCGAAAGAGCAAATACATCTATCTCGGGGGAAGTACAATCAAAACGCTCCTTAGAGGCATTGATGGTAAAAGTACATCTCACATACTTTGATTATGCTTTCAAGAATACCTTGGAAAGTGATATCATGTTGTGAAAGTTGTAGGGTCAGCAAAAGTGAGGAAGATTCTCAGAAGTATTGACATAGTGTACAACAATGCATTTAACTATGACTGAAACCATGAGTTTTAGGATAGGACAAGGTTTATCATTGGTTTGTTTTAAGTTGTGATTGATCCAATGGGACCTTGCAACAACAGAAACTTATGCATTTATATGTGTGATTGTTTGTGTTCTATGCATAAAACAGTTTTTCATTTCCTTCCATGATTTTCTTCCCCTCTTTAGAAAACCTCCTTTTGTAATCCTTTTTAGAATGGTTAGCCAGTAACGTCTAGTTCTCTGGTCTCAAGGCATCTGAGCCTGTGGTTTCTATGTGCACCGTGACTGTAAAGAGGCTTGTGCGGAAGAGCCATATTTGACCTTTGGTAACTTTACACATAGGACTATCCCCAGCAACAACATCAGTAACACATAAACAATTTCGATGATGTCTAACATGTCTCCCACATTCCCATGCCTCTTTCTAGTCATTTTAATATCAGTCATGTTGCTTTATTGGGTCTAAAATCATATCAGTGGCTCACAGACCACACAGAACCATACTGAGGAAGTAAAAATTTTTAATCCAGGTTAGTAACAGAATACAGTCAGGGCAGCTTCCAACATGTGCTAGCAGGCACCTCAGTCTTGAGCCTCACAGCTTAAGGCCAGTGTTACAAAGTACTCAGTCCTTCCAATATTGGCTTCCTGACTCCACTACCAGCAATTCCACTACTGGGAATTTAGCCAAAAGAAACCATAACTGCCACCCAAGCAGATATATGCACACCCATTTTTATTGCAGCTTTTTTCACAATAGCAAAAAGCTGGAAACAACCCAAGTGCCCATCAACAAATGAATAGATAGAGAAGCTACAGTATATTCACACAATAGAATACTATGCAGCATAGAAAAACAAGGAACTCATGAAATATTACATAAATGGGTGTCCCCGGAAGACATTATGCTAAGTGAAATATCTCAGTCACAAAAGGACAAATATTGCATAGGGCCACTATTGTAAAATGGGACTCACATCAGGGTTGAGGGGAGACAGAGAAGGAGGGAAGGAATCATGTATATTACACTGAAACAGGGAGGGAACTGTTTAAAAGGGACACATTAATGAGTATTCTTGTCATGACAGTAGTCCAGATTGAAGGCTGTATAGTGGAGCGGACTTGGGGGGAGGGATTGCATAACAATGATAGAGCTTTTCATTTTCTTTTCAAGGAGAAGACTGAATTGGGGGGAAGAGGAGTGGGCAGGGAGAAAGTGCAACAATGAATGACTGGAAGCACTAAGTCTCTGTATACTTCCGTTAAAATTAATTTTTAAAAAGCATATATATTTAATATTTATAAAGTTGCAACTATCTAGTTTGTCTTTTGCTGTTTGTGCAACTCCATTTCTTAATGGGTTCATGCCATGTGCTAGAGCTCTTAATCATCCCTTAAATTTTTTCCTTGGTGACTTTTAGAGTTTTACTTTTAGATCTCTAATTTTTAGTTAGCCGTTATTTATAGTGAGGGATATGTATTCAGTTTTATTTTTCTACACAGTAATAGACAGTTTTTTCAGGCTTATTTATTAAAGGTCCTAAATTAATGAGTGTTGACATTGAGTAAAGAGCAATCATCTGTAGTTCGGTGAAACAAACTTTACTTTTAGTCAGTTTGAAAACCAGTCTGGGATAAAACTTTAACAAATAGAAAAATGATAAGTGATATAATATAGATCAAGTGCAGTGGAGATTCAGTTTATCAGATATTTCATTATATTTCAGAGATAGTGCAGGTTTCTTATACATTGAGGTTTTGATGACTAAATGTTGAGCAAGCCTATAAAGGGACATTTTTAAACCAATAATACATGGTCAGTTCCTGTTTCTGCATCATATTTTGGTAACTCTGTCAATATTTAAAATTTTTCATAATGCTATTCTATACTTAAAGAAAACAATCCATAATACCCAATAAAAAGAATTTCTTTTTAAATGCATTGGAATATAAAACAACCAAAATACCATGTAGTTTGTTTTATTATATTTCATATTTCCTTGGGGAGTTCTGGTGGCTTGGTGGTAAGAAATTGCACTGCCAAAACCAAAGTGGGTGTAAAAATCTATCAGCTGCTCTGAGAGGGAAAGATGGGCTATATCCTTCCATGTGATTTACCACTTTTGAAAACTCACTGGAGGGTTAGTTATGGGTCAGTTCGAACTCGATGGTATTCAACAACAGCATGTTTCCTTATTTCCAGTGTCTGGAATTGAATCTGTAATATCCATGAAGTATATTTTTCAAGTGAAGTAATTTAGACTCAGTTTTATCTTAGTGGATGATGCGGCTATGCATATGCATTTTAAAATGGAGATTTTAAAGACTATATGAGAAGATTTTTTTAAAGGAACAAGTATGGAGGCTCAACTCCATAAATAACACATTTTTATTTATAATTTTATTTTTAAAAAGAAAATTCTTGTTCTTCAGTCAATAGAAAAACAGCAAAGCAAATTTTATTAGCCTCATTTTATATATAAATGCAAATTTGAAATTGAAAGTTTAATCTCTTTTTATGTTTATGTGAATGAAGATACATAATTCTAATTCACAGCTGTGTGAATGTAAATGTATCTACTATGTACATGAGAAAGCAGGAATAAATGTTCAAAGCAGAGAGTGAGTGAAAATATTTACCATCCCACACCCCAAGGTTCAAATTCAACAGCTGCTCTGTGGGAAAAAGATGGTCAATCAATTAGTGGTGCCTCTGAAAACCTGCTGTAAAGTCAACTTTCAGTCAGTTCCGGCTTGGTTGTTGTTGTTATGTTCCATTAAGTTGCCCCAGACTCAGCAACCCTTTGTAGAGTAGCTCTGAAACCTACCCTATCCTGAACCAGTCTCACTGACTCCAACACACCTAATCCCATGGTTTCAATTACCATGTCAATACTTTCTCTTCTGGGGTCGTCTTCTTCTTGTTTCTCCACCATATCGAGTGTGATGTCCTTCTCCAGGGACTTGTCTCTCTTGGTCACATGCCCAAAATATGTGAGATAGAGCTTCAAAAATCCTTGCCTCCAAGGGGAAATTTGGTTTCACCCTCTCCAAGACAGACTTATTTGTTCTCCTGGCAGTCAATGGTATTTTTAGTACTCTTCTCCTGCACCACAACTCAAAGGCATCAATTCTTCTTCTGTCATTTGTAGTCATTGTCCAGCTCTCAGATGCATGGAAAGTAATTATGAAGATCACGGTCAATTTCAGGTTCACATTAGTCTCTAGACTGACATCATAGACTTCCAGGTACATTGCCCAATGTAATTCATCTTTTAAAAAATTTATTTAAAATAAAATTATTTTATACTGGTTTACTTACAAAGTTCACATACATGGTTTTTCATACCAGATATTTCTCATTTTCATTGCCCACCTCTCCTTCCACCCATCAAAATGTGCTATCCTATGATAAACCCCCACATCCATTCTCACTTCTCTGCCCCTCCCCTCCTCCTTGGTTTCTCATACATGTTCTACAATAATGTTTTTATACCAGTATATATCTTTATGAGACTAAATTCATTCACTTAGCATAATTTTCTCCAGGCCCTCCCAAATTAGGTAGTAATTTACCAAATCATTGCTACTGCATTGTGTATAGTATTCCATCCTGTAAATGTACCATAATTCCTCATTTCATTTGATTGTGGTTGAATATTTGGGCTGCTTCCCATTCTTGTGATGGTGAATAATGCTGCTATGGACATTGGTGTACAAGTCTCTATTTGTGGTTGTTTTAATTTTCTCCAGTATTCAGATGGCCGACAGAAACATGAAGAAATCTTCAAAATCACTGGCAAGATGAGAGATGCAAATCACAACCACAATGAGATACTATTTCACTCTAGCAGCAGTTGCAAAGATTAACAGGACACCAAGTAATACATTTTAGACAGGATGTGGCAAGATAGGAACCTTTTTTATTAATTTAAATTTATTATTAATTTCAGTAAAAAATTCCTGAAAAGAGACTTTGGATTTCCAACTTTTTGAGAAAGCGCCAGACCACTTTTCACAGTGGTTACACCATTGTACACTCCCACCAACAGTGAATAAGGGTTCCAGTTTCTCCACAACCTCGCCAGCATTTGTTGCTTGCTGTTTTGTTAAATTTTGCTATTCCGAGTGGGGTGAGATGATCTCTCCTAGCTGTTTTGATTTGCATCTTTTTTAGAGCTAGGGATTTTGAACTTTTCTTCATGTGCTTGTTAGCCATCTGAATATATTCTTTGGTGAAGTGTCTGTTCAAATCCTGTGCCCATTTTTCAATTGGATTATTTACCTTTATCTTGTTGTGGTGGAAAGCTGTACATCTTTACAAGAGGCAATTGGCTAGCTTTCTCCTGAAAAACCATGGCAGACTCAAATCTCCAACCTCTGGGATAATATCTCTATTACTTCCCCACCCCCCCTTCAATTTAGCTACGTTCAGGAGCAATTTTCAGAATTTATTATGATGCTCATTTTCATTTTTCCTTTCTTTAGTATGATGTCACCCACAACTAATCTACTTCTAATACCCAAGGCATTTTTGAGATGGTCTGTAAATTCAGGTGCATTATATTAAAGTTCATAGCTTGGTTCTTGTGTACTTGTTCTCATTTTCCTTAGCAGCTTGATGACATTTTGCACAACAGACAATTAATCTTGTTCTGGATGAAGACTTTGAATTTCTACATCATCTCTTTTGACGCTATAGTCAGTCTGATTCCTTTGTATTTCATCTATCAAAGGCTATGTATATTGTTGATGTTTGTGTTGAAGTATTTCCAAAGAATAAGTTACTGGTAATGCAAATTTCTGTTGTTCAATTTCATGCATTAGTTCTATCACTGTGGCATACCTTCAACCTACTAATCTTCATTCTGTGTTTCTAATTTTTATTACAAACTCTTATGCTAAGATCAATATTAGACTAGTCACTAAAAGCCAGAGGTCAACAATGTCCCAAAAGTTTGATCTACTGTAACACTCTATCATTTTCAGTATCAACTGTTTCTTCTGCTTTATTTCTTCCACTCTTCTTTGTCCTTGAAGTTCCATGGTTCTCTGGAAGATATCACAGAAAATCAAGACCCATCAGAGAAATGGCCTATGTGATTGTTGTTGATAGGTTCAAATGTACCAACAGCTACGCAAGAGAGAGATGGAAAATCTCTTGTAATGTGATTAAAGGGCTTCTGAAAACTCCTGGAAGGTCAGCTGTGGGTCATTTTTTAATCGATTGTACAACACAACAACAGGGGTTTATATTTCATCATATTCCTATCCCCTCAATCCAATAAATACTTTATAAAAAAATGAAAAATATGAAACTCTGGATGGAAGGATCATATCAGTTTGTTGTACCAGCAGAACCCCCTAGCTTTTTTAGCCATTAGTCCTGCCCTCATTAAAATCTTTCTAATAATTTCATTCACAAAAGTATGTAACCCAGGAGCTTCATGTCTTAAAGTTTTATCTCCCAAAGTTTAGATTGTCAATTTCTGTCTTGTTCACCTCTATCAAACCAGATGATACAATCTTGCTTGCTAAAACTAAGGACCTGAAATGCTTGCTGCAGAAGGTAAAAAACTATAGCCTTTAAAATGGGTTGAAGCTCAACATCAAGAAAACAAGGAATTCACCACTGTGCCGATTACCAGCATTATAATAGATGGAGAAGAGATTAAGATTGCTACCGGTTTCAGTTTGTTTGGCTCCATGATCAACACTTGGTACCAACAGCCAGGAAATCAAAAGATGAATTATATTGGCAAAATCTGCTGTCAAGGATATCTCCAGACTACTGAAGAGCAATGATGTCAGTCTGGAGTTTAAGGTGTGCCTGATCCAAGCCATAGTCTTTCAATTACTTGCTATATGTCAGAAAGCTGGACAATGATTAGGGATGATAGAAGGAGATGCCTTTGAGCTGTGGTACTGAAGAAGAGTATTGATTATACTATGGCCTGCTAGGAAAACAAAAAGGTTGATCCTAGAGAGAGTGAAAGCATGCTTCTCCTTGGAGGAAAGGATTCTGAAGCGTTATCTGACATACTTTGGACATGTTGCAAGGAGTGACCAGTTCTTTGAGAGGGACATTATGCTCGGGAAAGTGGAAGGATAGAGCAAGACAGGAAGACCCTCGATGACTTGAATTGATTAATTGACTGGGATAATGAGGATAGATGTATCAGAGACAATAAGATTGGCCCAGGATAGAGCACGGTTCAGAGAACATAAGGCCACTGTGAGTCCCAAGTGACTTGATGGCACTTAACAACGACAACAAAGATGAATCCCTCACGTTAATTGGAAGACACCCAAAATATGAATAGATGAGCTGACTCCTCTAAGAATCTACTTACAATCTATTTTAATGACTTTGATGGAATAAAACTTTTGAAACACTTGTCTTATGTGGCCAAATTTAAAATGAACAGAAACAAGTATAGATGTCCAAGATAATCTAGAAATTTGAACATAATATGAATGAAACTAGAAGAATTGAAAAATATAAAAAATCAAATAGAACTTCAGTTCTTTTTAGGTATTGTGGACTTGAGTACGACAGCCACCTTATGATAAACTTAGCTGAACCCTGTCCTATCCTGTGCCATTCTCACACTTTCTGACACACTTGAGGTCACAGCAACAGTCATGTGTCAATCCATCTGGTTGAAGGTATTCTTTTCTTTTGACCACTCTTTCCTCCTTTTCAAGCATTATATTTTTCTCCTAACAACATGCCCAAGGTATGTAAGATGAAGCTTTATCATTTTTACCTCCAAGAAGCACTCTGGTTGCACTTTCTCCAAGAAAAATAGTCCACAGAATATTCTTTTCTAACACCATAGATCAAAGGTATGATTGTTTTCCCCTTCTGTCATTCTTATTAATTGTTTAACTCTTAGATGTATAGCAAGTGATTGGATAGACCATGGACTGAAGCAGGTGTACCTTAGTCCTCAAACTGACATCACTGCTCCTAAGTAGTTTGAAGATTACCCTGACTGCAGGCTTTTCCAGTGAAATATATTTCATGATCTGATTTCTTGACTGCTGATACCAAAGTAATTGATTGTGGATCCAAGTAAAATGAAACTGATGAAAAACATAGTATTTTCTCCATCTATCATGATTTTGTCTACTGATCCAGTGGTATGGATATTTGTTTTCTTGATGTTGAGATTTAATCCATTCTGAAGGTTGTATTCTTTGATCTTTTATAGCAAGTGCTTCTAATTCTCCTTACTTTTAGAAGGACAAGTTATATCATCTGCATGTTGGTGGTGTTGTGCCGTTGAGTAATTTTCAACTCATAGTGACGCTATGTACAACAGCCCTAAACTCTGCTCTGTCCTGTGCCAATCTCACTGTCTCCAATACACCCATCCCTATTATACCAGTCACTGACTCAATCCACCTCATAGAGGGTCTTCCCCTCTTGCGCCGTCCCTCCACCCTCCCAAGCAAGATGTCCCTCTCCATGGACTGATTTGGTCCCTCCTTACAACATGTCCAAAATATGTCAGACGAAGCCTCAGCATACTTTGCCTCCAAGGAGCAGCTCAGTTTGACCCTCTCCAAGATGAATCTGTTTGTTTTCTTAGCAGTCCATCATACCCTCAATACTCTTCTCCAGCACCACAACTCAAGACATCAATTCTCCTTCTATCCTGCCTAGTCATTGTCCAACTCTCTGATGCATAACAAATGATTATAAAGACTATGGCCTGCATCAGATGCACCTTAGTCTCCAGAGACACACCGTTGCTCTTCAGTACTTTAGAGAGGTCCCTAACAGCAGACTTTCCCATTGCAGTAGATCTTTTTATTTCCTGGATGCTGGTGCCAAGAATGCTGACTGTGCAGCCAAGCAAACTAAAGCTGTGAACAATCTCAATCTCTTCACCATCCATTCTGATGTTGCCAATGGGTCCAGTGGTGAGAATCTTTATCTTCTCAATATTGAGTCTCAAACTGTATTGAAGGCTGCAGTCCTTGACCCTCTGCAGCAAGCCCTTCAGGTCCTCCTCAGTTTTATCAACCAGGGTTGTGTCACCTGTATAACACAAATTGTTGAGAGATCTTCCACTAATCTTGAAGCCACATTTCTCCTCATAGAGCCCAGCCTCCTGGATATTCTGTTCTGCATATAGGCTGAAAAAGTACGGAGACAGGACACATCCCTGCATAATGAAGGTTATTGATGAGTCTTCCTCCAATCTAAAAGTCACATGGTTTTTCTTAGATTCCAGCTTCTCGAATAATTTTTTCAACATAAAGATTGAGTATATATGGAGAGTGGATACAACTCTGACACATAGCTTTCTTAATTTTAAACCATGTAGTGCTCCTTTTCTGGAAGCATGACTGGCATCTACTTCTGAAATGGCTTGCCCCCGGAAACTCTATGTACGAACAGTGCTCAGGCTTTTCATCCATAGGGTCGCTATGAGTCATCTACGACTCAACAGCACCTAACAACAATAATAACAATGACATAGAGAGAGTTACGTTGGCCTAGTGAACAGAAAGTTATGCTACTAACCCGAAGGTGGGTGATTTTAATCTGCAGCCCTCAGGCCAGGTTCAAATTGTTTTCCTGTCAAACATTCTTCTAATCTGTGCATTGTTGTACAGAGGTAACTCATGGTTGCTGTGATGGTGAACATTGGGAAACTGATGTGCCAAATGTGATAATGGTTACCCATGGCAGACAGTGTTCGCTGGAGCTTCCCGACTAAAACAAGCCTGAAAGCAGGAGAGGCATCCACTTCTAAAATGCCTTGCCTCTGGAAACTCTATGTACGAACAGTGCTCAGGCCTTTCATTAATAGGGTCACTATGAGTCATCTACGACTCAACCGCACCTATCAACAACAACAACAACAGTGCTCCTTTGCTCCATTGGTACAATAGCCTCTTGTTCAAGGTGTAGGTTTCACATAAGCATAATTCAGTTTTCTGGGATTCCCATTCTTCTCAATGTTAGACATAATGTGTTAGGAATCACACAGTCAAATGCCTTTGTATAGTCACTGTTGTTGTTATTGTTGTTGATTTTTATTGAGTCAAGCATGACTTACAGTGACCCTATGAACAAAAGGCCTAAAACCTTTCTATAACTATAGACATTTATCAAAGTTCCTAGAGTTTCCAAAGACATGTTGCTTAGATAGCGGATGCCACTCCTGTGTCCAAACTTATCGACCAAATATTGTCCACCATAGATTACCGTTATGGCATTTGACACCCCATTGGCACAAGGTTCAGCATCATGGCAACCCCAGGTTACTTCAGCAGAGCATATTGACAGAAGAATGCCATATCCCTTAGAAGAATGTTCTTCCAAAATTTAATGACAACCAAATTTAAATCCAAATACATAATCAATACAAATGTATAGTCAATAAAATATAAATAAATGTTGTCTGATATCCTATATTTTTAAGCAGAATCCACATAATGATATCTCTGGTGTCATAGCCTCTTCTAAATCCTGCTTGAACTTCTGGCAGTTCCCTAGCTATGTACTGTTCTAGGCATTTTGGTTTGATCTTCAACAGTATTTTGCATGCATATGTTATTAAAGATACTGTTTGATGATTTCCACATTCTGTTGCATCACTTTTCTTGAGAATTGGAGGGAAAATATGGATCTCTTCCATACAGTCAGCCAGATAGCTGTTCTCCAAGTATCTTGGCATATACTAAGGAGCAAAGCCATGGCTACATTTATTAGTTGAAAGATGTCAATTGGTATCCCTTCGATTCTTGGGACCTTATTTTTTTCAGTACCTTCAGTGCAGATTTACTTATTCCTTCATTAGCATTGATTTGTTCATGTGATATTTCCTGAAATTTTAGAGTGACATTCATTTATTTTTTTAACTATGACTCTTTGTATTACTTCCATCTTTTTTTGATGTTTCCTGGATCATTAAAAATATTGCCCATAGTAACCTACAACATTGAGTTCAAGGCTTACAATTGTTTTTAATTTCTCTCAGCTTGAGAAATGTTGAATGAGTTCTTTGCTGTTTTATTCTGCAACTTCAGCTTTAGTCCATTCATTTCCTTCTAGTCAGCCCTTTTGCTTCAGCATCATTACTTTTTGTTTTGGCTTCTCTATACTCTAGTGAAATTGTCTGAGTCTTTTCTGCCATTTCTAACTCCTTTGTTTTGGTATTGGCTTTTTGATCTCTTCATAGAAGATATCCTTAAAATTATCGCATAGTTTGTCTGATATCCAATCATTGGTGTTCAATGCTTCAAACCTACTCTTAAGATCATTTTTCAATTCAATGAGATAGATTCAAGATCATATTTTAGTTGACTTTGTGTGTCTTATATGCAGAATATTGATAGGTTATGTTTCCTTTTCCTTATATTATGTTTCATTATATTAGTCTTTCTCTCTTGACTGATGTATTTAATTTATTCACTTCAGTGTAGTTACAGTTAGGTATACAAAAGAATGTGAAAATTATTGAACATATCATTAATATCACACTCAAGTAAGATCTTGCTGAATATTACTAAAAAAAAAGTCTAGAAGAGTACATCAATATAGAACTATCAGAAATTCAGGTTGAATTTAGAAAAAGATGTGGGAGTAGAGATATCACTGATGTCAATAATGATACTGATGAACCTTGGCTAAAAGAAGAGAATATCAGAAGGATATATTTTTGTGTTTTATTAACTATATAAGGGGATTTGACAGTGTGGAACATAATAAATTTTGGCTACCATTGAAAAGAGTGAGTATCTTAAACACTTAACTGTGCTCATATAAAACCCAAACCGACATCAAGAGGCTCCTGTCTGAACAGAGAAAAGGTTACACTTCATGGTTTGAAATTTAACATTTTGTGCATTAGGGCTATATATCTATTCAAACTGTATGCTGAACAAATCAGATGAGTAGTTGAACTTTATGAGCACTATCAAAGGAAGAATACTCAATGGCCTATGCTATGCAGATGATAGAAACTTGCTTGCAGAAAGTAAGGAGGACTTGAAATACTTGCTGCAGAAAATCAAAGACAAGAAGAATACAACCTTCAATATGGATTGCATCTTAAAATCAAGAAAACAAGCACTGAATGCACAGAGTGATGTTCAGAGAGCAATACGCAGAGAGCTAAACACAGAGAGTGAGCAGGAAAGTGGGGATTTGAATGAGAATTCTTATTAAAATCATTAGGTAGGGACCCACATGAGCAGTGAGCTGAGGACCCTGGCAGGAGCCAGCAGAATGTGGGAGCCACATTCCAAGAGTAAGCAGGACAGCAGGAATTTGACTGAGCTTTCGTAAATCCCACCAGACTCTGAGCCTCTCCAGAGTTGGAGTCCTGCCAGGTGAGAGCTGGGCAGCTGGAATTAGAGTGAGGACTCTGCATGAGCCCATTCAAACAGCTGGAATATGAGTAAGATCCCCACGCATGCCCACCCCTGTGCAACCCTGTGCCCACAATTCCCCAAACCCATGCATATACATCCAATAAACAAACTTGCCTTTAACTCGTAGCACCTTGATCTGACTTAGCTGCAACAACAGGGTGCTCTCACAGGCCCTGAACTTAACCTTCTCTTGGGAAAGAAACTCAGAGAAAAAAACATAGGAAGGGTAGCTGCCCCAGGCTTCTCTAGAGCAGTGACTTCAAATCCAGAACCTATTGCCTCAGGAATGAAAATTTCTACCACAACAATGTCACATATGAAGCAGGCTATCTCACGAAAGCAAAGAAATATGTCACCTCCAAAAGGTGACACAGTATCAGTGGATTTTCCAAAGTCAGAAAGTATGATGAAATTTTCTGACATAGAAATAAAAACGATGATTGAATACTTTTGATGTGTGAAAAACAAACTTGAAGAACACAAGGACACAGCAAGCCAAAAAAAAAAAACCAAAACAGGAGGAGATTAAAAAAAACCAACGACAATCCAAAACAATGGAGGTAAAAGAAACAAGGCATTAGAGGCTCTGGATAAACAAAAGACCAAGATCCAGAATATGAGGAGCAATGTTTCAAATACTGTCAAAATAATGGAGAGACATATGAACACAGTTGAAGATATGGAACACAGAACCAGTGAAATAGAAGGTAGAATTGTCACCACTGATATGCTAGAGCAAAAAGCAGAAACAAAAAGGAAGGAAAAAGAAAAAAAAAACTCTACGCATAATGTGGGATATCATCAAGTGAAATAACAAGCATATTATTGAAATCCCAGAACAGATGACACAACCCTGCTTGCTAAAACTGAGGAGGACCTGAAGAGCTTGTTGCAGAGGTTCAAGGACTGTAGCCTCCAATATGGATTGAGGCTCAATGTCAAGAAGACAAAGATTCTCACCACTGGGCCAATGGGCAGCATTAGGATGGATGGTGAAGAGATTGAAATTGTTCACAGCTTTAGTTTGCTTGGTTCCACAGTCAACACTCTTGGTAGGAGTAGCCAGGAAATTAAAACATGTATTGTGATGGAAAAGCCTGCTGTTAGGGACCTATTTAGGGTACTGAAGAGCAATGGTGTCTCTCTGGAGACTAAGGTGCATCTGATACAGGCCATGGTCTTTGCAATCACTTGTTATGCATCAGAGAGTTGGACTATGACTAAGGAGGATAGAAGGATAATTCATGTGTCTGAGCTGTGGTGCTGGAAAAAAGTTTTAAGGATATCAGGGACTGCTAGGAAAACAAACAGATTCATCCAGGAGAGGGTTCAACAGGGCGGCTTCTTGGAGGCAAGGATTCTGAGATTTCATCTGGTATACTTTGGTGATGTTGTAAGGAGGAACTGGTCTTTGGAGTGAGGCATCATGCTTGGTAGGGTGGACGGACAGCGCAGGAGGGGAAGACCCTCTATGATATGGATTGACTCAGTTACTGGGGTAGTCGGGATGGTGTATTGGTGACAGTGTGATTGGCACAGGACAGAGCAGAGTTTAGGGTTGTTATACATAGGGTCGGTATGAGTCGCAAGTGACTCTATGGCACATAACCACAACAACAACTGGCAAAATCTGAAGAAAACTTAAGCAAGATCCACACTTCATTCCATACACAGAAACCAATTCAAATTGGATTATGAACCTAGGATTAAAACCAAGAACTCTAAAGTTCATTAAAGAAAAGCTTGGAAGAGCTCTAGAAGTCCTAATCCACAACATTGTCTTCCAAATATCATGGAAAATCTACAACAAGGAGAGAACAAAAGACATGAATGGAACCTTCTAAGAATCAAATTCCTATGCACGTCCAAAACTTCTCAAACAGGGTAAAAAAGGGAAGCCACAGATTGGGAAAAAAGAATTGGTAATAATATGTCAGACAAGGGACTCATATCTAGAATTTATAAAACACTCAAACATAAAACAAGATAAAGTTAAATAATCCAACTGAAAATTGCTCACAGGATATGAACAGACACTTCACCAAAGAAGACATTTCGATGGCCAACAAACTAATAAAGAAATGTTCAAAATGCCTAGCTCTAAGAGAGATGCAAATCAAAACAACTATGAGATATCATCTCACCAGCAAGAATAGCAAAATTTAACAGAACAGCAAACATCCAATGCTGGTGATGTTGCGGAGAGTACCTTTTATTCACTGTTGGTAGGAGTGTAAAATGGTGTAACCACTATGGAACGCTGTATGGTGCTTTCTCAAAAAGTTGTAAATAGAAATGCCATTTGACCCAGCAATTCTACTACTGGGAATTTACCCTAAAGAAACCATAACTGCCACCCAAGCACATATATGCACACCCATGTCTATTGAGGCTTTGTTCGCCATAGCAAAGAGCTGGAAACAACCCAAGTGCCCATCAACAAGGAATGGATAGAGAAGTTGTGGTAAATTCATACAATGGAATACTATTGAAAAACAAGGAATTAATGAAATATGATGCAAATTGGATGTCCCTGGAGGACATTATACTGAGTGAAATATCTGTCACAAAAGGACATAAGTTGCATAGGGCCACTGTTATAAAATGGGACTGACATGGAGTTTAGGTAAGACAGAGAAGGAGGGGATGAATGATGTATATTGCATTGAAACAGATGAGGGAGAGAACTATTTAAAAGGGATATATGAGTTGGTACTAATGTCATGACAGGAGTCCAGAATGAGGGCTGCACAGTGGAGTACTTGGGGGAAGGGATTGCATAACAATGAAAGAGTTTTTCTTTTACTTTCAAGGAGAAAAATGAATTGAGGGGGAAGGGTGGGCCGGGAGAGAAGTACAACAATGAATGAAGGGAAACACTAAGTCTCTGTAGACTTTCATTAAAATTAATAGAAAAACAAAAAATCTAAAGAAAAACAAGGAATTAATAAATTATTATGCAAATGGGTGACGCTGGGGGATGTTATGCTGAGTGAAACATCATAGTCACAAAAGGACAAATATTGCTTAATGCCTCTTTTGTAAAGAGGGACTGACATTGTGCTTGGAGAAAACTATGAAAAGAGGATGTATAATGCATACTGCATTGAAACAGATGAGGTAAAGAACTTTAAAAGGGATATATGAGTAGGTATTATTGTCATGACAAGAGTCCGGAATGAAAGATGCATAGTGGGATGGACTGGGGGAAGGGAATGTTATAACAATCAAAGAATTTATTTATCTGTTTATTTATTCACTCATTCATTTATTTAACTTTTCAAAGAGAAAAGCGAATTGTGCGGGGGGTGGGCAAGGAAGAAAGTGTGCAAGAATGAATGAATGAATGAAAATCAAAAATCTCTGTAAAATTTCACTAAAATTAATTAAAAAAAGAAAAACACTGGGTCAATATACAACATCATGATAAAGACAGGAAGAAATTGTTAATTATTTTATCTCACTTGGATCCCACAATCAGCATCCTTGAAGCCAGCAAACAGGGATTCAAAAGTCATATTGCATTGGAAAATACGCAATCAGGGACCTGTCCAAAGTCCTGAAGAACAATAATACTAATTTAAAACTAAGATGCACATGAGCCAAACCATGGTCCTTTCAATTGTTTGTTATGCATCTGTAAGTCCGACAATGAATGAGAACAACAGAAGAAGAAAAATTGACTTTGAGTTGTGGTATTGGTAAAGAAGAGTACTGAATATTTCTTAGATTACCAAAAGAATAAACAAATCCATGTTGGAGAAAGACAATCAAGATGTTCCTTTGAAGCAAGGTTCATGAAATTTCATCTTATATATTTTGGACATGTTGTGGAAAGGATCAGTTGTTGGAAAAGGACCAAACACTTGGAAAATAGAAGATCAGTGAAGAAGGAAATGATGCCCAAAAAGATAGTTTGACTCAGAGACGATGACTATTGCACAGGATAGGGCAAAGTTCAGATCTGTTGTTTATAGGGACGCTCTGAGCTATAGTCAACACCATGTCACCTAACAACAAAACAAACTATTTTATTGTTTTCATTTCACAGTGTTCTTTTTTTGTGGTATTGCTTGTCTACTTTTTAGTAATGAGCTCATTTGTTCTTGTATTTTCTTATAATTTTCTTCATTGTTGTTGTTTAATGAATTCTGTCTTATGTTCTTTTTTCTTTTTTTTTAATAATTTTAATGAACATTTATAGAGAATTTGAGTTTTCATTCATTCATTGCTGCACTTCTCTACCCACCCAGCCCTCTCCCCCCGCCCCCCAGTTCGTTCCTCTCTTTCAAAAGTAAAAGGAAGACTCCCTCTCTGGTACACAATCCCCCCCCACCCCTCCCACCACCCCAAGTACATTCCACTAAGCAACCTTAATTGTGGACTCTTGTGATAACCATAATACCCTATCATACATTGCTTTTAAATTATTCAGTCCCTCATCTGTTTCAGTACAGTATACACAATTTATCCAGTTTTTCTCAGTCTTACCTCCACCCTCATATTCTTAATAAGACTTTTAACTTTCTTTAATTTTTAATAATATGCATTCTTCCAGTTGCTTTATGTTTTATTTGATGTTTATTTAGCTTCCCAAATTTTTTTATTATTGGGAAACAGTTTTTCAAATAATTTATATTTTTTCTGTTGTTCTTCTACCTATTTCTAGAGCTTTATTTCTATGGATATACGTCAGACAATTACATTTCCCAACACTTTTAGTTTTTTACTTATTTATTTAAATTATTTTCTCTTCTTGATTATATTTGGATATTTTCTATTTAGGTTATCAATGTCAGTTTTCTTTCTTCTGTCCAATAAACTAATGTAGTAATCTTTTCAGAAAAAAATCAGATATTATATTTTCCTCTAAATTTTCTTCTAATCCTTTTACAACTTACATATGTCTCTTGCTATATACCTTTTTTTTCAATTTAGTTTGTTAATTCTTAAATAAATATGGTGTAATCAGAGTCAACCCATGGACAACCAAGAGAACAAATAGATATGTCTTGGAGAGGGTGCAGCCAGAGTGCTCTTTGGATGCAAGAATGATGAGATATATAGCCTTGGAGAGGAACATGATGCTGAAAAAGGTGGAGTATTGGCAAAGGGAAGGAAGACCCTTGATCAGGAAGAATGACAAGGTGACTGCCACATGAGCTCTAGTACATCAGGAAGTGTGAGGACAGCACAGGATAGAATAGGGTTCAGAAACTACAGCTTTTAGGGGATTTGAAGCCAGGACAGTGCACCAAACTCAAAGTACTAATGCTGATGTCATTGTACAATGTGAGCATCAATGTGAAAGGCTTAAAGTACATCAGTGAGAGTCCAGGCTTCATCCCATTGTTGTGGTGGCTTCTGAGTGATCCGGATGCAGAAGTGTGTCTCCACGTGTTACGCCTGGTCCAGTCTGTGGTTTTGGAACCAGAAGTCTTCTCCAAGTCAGCTTCTGAGCTCTGGAGTTCCCTTCCTCTGTAGCGCATCCTGGCAATGTCAAAGAGCCGGAACCCTCAGCTCCAGAGCGTGGCCCAGGAGCTCTTGGAGGACCTGCGTGTTCTGGAGCAGGATACATAGAGGTACTTTCATAGCCATAGAGGATTTGGTAAAAATACTCACATTCCTTCCCTGTCTATCCCAATGCCCCACCCCTCAACTTTGCATCTTTAAAACTATCACCTTGTGCTATGAGTATAGAGAAGGCAAAATGATTGACTAGAGATGGAGATGGATTGAGCATTCATAACGTCCTCTTATAAGTGAAATACTTGGATGGTTGGTTAACCTGTGCAAAAGTGAACCTGAAAAAACTCCATTTGTACAGAAAAGTACCCATAATTGTGGTCCTTGGAAATTCTTAAGAAATTTTTTTTCTGCTTAGACTTTCTGTAAGTTCACCTGTCAAATGAGAGATTAAATAACCATCTGCTCCACTGTCCAGAATTTTCCTTACATGCCTTTATTTTTAAAAAAGAATTCATTCTCTCTCTAGTAATTGTAATTAATACAACCCCAAGGCAGGTTTATTTTTATAACCTTTGGTGAACCTGCTATTTCAGATGACATCTTATGTTCTGTATTTTTGAGACTAATTTTTTAATAAAGAAAATCAGAAGGCTAAAAAAAAAAAGAAATTTTATTCATAAGGTCGCTATGAGTAGTACTCAACTCAATACTCAAGTACTAACAACAGAAGAGTCTTAAAAATATGCGTTTCCATAGATCAACTCTTTCTATTGTGGGTCACAATTTTCTTTCCCCTCATGTGATGTTGCTGTTGTTGTTATGTGCCATCAAGTCGCTTGCGACTCATAGCGACCCTATGTACAACAGCCCTAAACTCTGCTCTGTCCTGTGCCAATTGCAATGTCTCTGACACATCCATCCCGATTTCCCCAGTCACTAAATCAATACACTTCATAAAGGGCCTTCCCCTCCTGCGCTGTACCTCCACCCTCCCAAGCATGATGTCCCTCTCCAAGGACCTGTCCCCTCTTACAACCTGTCCAAAGTATGTTAGATGGAGCCTCAGAATCCTAGCCTCCAAGGAGCCACCAAGTTTAACCCTTTCCAGGACGAATCTGTTTGTTTTCCTAGCAGTTCATCGTACTCTCAATACTCTTCTCCAGCACAGCACAAAGGCATCAATTATCCTTCTAACCTCCTTGGTCATTGTCCAACTCTCTGATGGATAACAAGTGATTGCAAAGACCATGGCCTGAATAAGACACAACTTAGTCTCCAAAGAGACAACATTGCTCTTTAGTACTTTGGAGAGGTCCCTAACAACAGATTTTCCCATCATAATTCATCTTTTAATTTCCTGGCTATTGGTGCCAAAAGTGTTAACTGTGGAGCCAAGGAAACTAAAGCTGTGTACGATCTCAATCTCTTCACCGTCCATCCTGATGCTGCCAATTGGTCCAGTGTTGAGAATCTTTGTATTCTTGACATTGACCCTCAATCCATATTGGAGGCTGCAGTCCTTGACTCTCTGCAACAAGCTCTTCAGGTCCTCTTCAGTTTCAGCAAGCATGGTTGTGTCATCTGTATAACACAGATTGTTGATAAATCTTCCACCAATCTTGACCAGACATTTCTCCTCATAGAGCCCAGCCTCCCGGATAATGTGTTCTCCATACAGGTTGAAAAGCTATGGAGATAGGACCCATCCCTGGCTTACGCCATTCCCAATTTTGAACCATGCAGTGTTCCCTTGCTCTGTTCTGATGACTGCCTCCTGGTCCAAGCATAGGTT
>NW_006399806.1:13300566-13336826 GCF_000299155.1 Elephantulus edwardii | reverse complement strand
GCTGATGTGCTGTTCCAGTCGTTTTTGGATAATCTTCAGTAGAATCTTGCTTGCATGTGAAATCAATGATATTGTTCTGTAGTTTCCACACTCTGCTGGATAACCCTTCTTTGAGATTGGAACAAATATAGATCTCTTCCAGTCAAGTTGGCCAAATGGTTGTTCTCCCAGTTTATTAACACATTTTAATAAGCACATTTTAATGAGCACATCTAGGGCAGCATGTCAGCTGAAATATGTCAATTGGTATCCTGAACTTCTTCCATCATCACCATAGGCTCTTGCTCATATGTTGTTTCATGAAATTCTCCTGTGTCTGCCAATTCCTTTTGGTACAGTAACTCAGTATATTCTTTCCGTCTTTTACTACTTCCTGGATCATTTAATATTCTGCTGAAAGCATCCTTGATTATAGCAACTGGAAGTTTGATTTTGTTCTTCAGTTCCCTGAGCTTAAGAAATGCTGAGCGAGTCCGGCCCTTTTGATTTTCTCACTTCAACTCTTTGCACATTTCATTGTAATATTTTACTTTGTCATTCCATTCTGCCTTTTGAAATCTTCTATTCCACTCTTTAGTATCTTGAATTCTTTCTTGTGCTTTGGCTTCTCTGCACTCCAGTGCAATTTTCAGAGTTTCTTCTGACATCAATTTTGGTCTTCTCTTCCTCTTCTCTCTTTGCAATGATCATTTGCAGCACTCTTCCTGGATGATACCCTTGATATTCTCCTACAACTCGTCTGGTCTTTGCTCATTAGTGTTCAAGGCCTCAAACCTGTTACTGAGCTGGTTCTGAAATTCAGGTGGGATAGACTCAAAGTCATACATCTGTATTACATTTTAAATCACATTTAACTTTATAGAAATAGTGAAGGCTTTGCTATCCTAGTCTAAAGAGCACTACGTTTTGTTATTTTAAGACAGTTTTGTTACTAACTCACTTTGATTTTTCAAAAATTTTCCCCTAGCATTGCTTGGCAGTTCTTTTGCTGTTATGTGCCTCTGAGTTTGAAAACTCTGGCCTTTCTATGATGCAAAGCCACTGACATATTTATAACCTGGAAATACTTTAATACGTGATTTTCTCTTTTGATTTTTCAGAGTATTATCCTTCACATGCACAGTTTAGAGGTCAGTAAAAAAAAATTAGCTGTTTATATAGATATTGAAATTCTTTTTTGACATTCTCCTTTATAGAGTTCCCCATCTATTTGTTGTTGTTTTTGTTGCTTTTGCAACCTTGAACTCTTTCAGCAGCAGGGATAAAGAGTTTAAGATACTTCAAAGAGGCATGGAAGATAATTTCCTATTGTTAAGATGATGAGCTTGGTAGAGACTGTAGTATAATACCTTATTTCTGAGGGGTGTTCAAGAGTACTTTGAGACTCTAAACAGGATTTTCTATCAGAAAGTTCATTTCTGTTCCAATAAATATATAATTACCTTTCAGAATGGATTATAGTTAGGTTTTGGTGTTGCCTTTGGTTTATAACAGTGTAGACTTGACCCTGAGACATTTTAAAGTAGAAACAGAAATGATGCTGACAGTTTTCTCAGGGCTATTCTTAAACAGCATGCTTGTCAATATACTGTGCACCATGTCATTCCGTTCTGGTAAGTAATGTGCAAAAACATGCAGGGGAAGAATGGGAAAACTTAGAGCTGGCACTTCAAGGTAACATCAAAGATGGAAAATATTGTTAGACAAGATGTGCTCTTATGATAGCAAAGTTCAATATAAAAAAGTTCAGTTAAGCATATAAAAGAGGTATCAAAAGAGATGTCTGTAGCTTTGTGGCTGGTAGGGACATGCCAACATATTTCACTTCTAAAATGTTAACTGACTTCTGTGATTCTTCTTTAAATCTAGAGTTTTGAAGTGGTTAATATTGCATTTTTAGCAATAGAATACAAAAATCAGTAACCATCTGCTCATTATTTCTCAATGGATTAATCATTTCAGTTTTTAATAGGTGAAATTCTCCTTAATAGACTGCAGCAAAATTGGTCCAAAGTGTGTGTGGTGAATGAAAAGAGGCCCAGAGGTTTCTCTTGTATTAATCCTCAATAGGCATCTCAAATTGTCATTTTTAAATTTATCACATGAAGATAATTTTTTTTAAAAAGTTGCAATATTATTACCTAGAGCAGATATTTGAAATATAACTTTCTCTAAGATAGCTCACCTCTTTTCAAATGCCTACTGTTGTTGTTATGTGCCTTTAAGTCACCTGCCACTCACAATGTCCCTCACAGAGTCCCTTTGTGTGTGCAACAGCTCTGAAGTTCTGAACCCTGTCCTGAGCCAGTTTCTCTGAATCCAACACATCTAATCTCATTGCCTTAGTTGCTGTATCTCATATTAATCTCCTGTGCTGTCCCTCCACCCTTGTGAACGAGATGTCTTTCTTCAAAGACCAGTCCCTCCTGGCCTGTGCCCATAGTATGTGAGATAGAGCTTCTAAATGCTAGTCTCTAAGGAGAAACTTTCCTTCAACCTCTCCAGACAGACCTATTTACTTTCTTGGTAGTTCACAGTATGTTCAATACTCGTCTCCATCATCACAACTCAAAGACACCAATTCTTCTGTCATCCTTAGTTATTGTCCAGCTTTCTGATGCATATCAAGTAATTGCAAAAAACATGACCTGGATCAGGCTCACCTTAGTCTCTACACTGACATAGTTGCTTCTCAGTACTCTGCAGAGGTCCCTCACAGCAGATTTTCCCAGTGCAATACGTCTTTTAATTTCCTGACTGCTGATGCCAAGAGTGTTGATTGTGGAGCCAAGCAAAAAAAAAAAACTGTTTACAATTTCAGTCTCCTCACTGTCTAAATGATACTGTCAACTGGCCCAGTGGTGAGAATTTTGTCTTCTTAATGTTGAGCTTCAATCCATACCAAAGACTATAATCCTTACCTTCTGCAGCAAGCACTTCAGATTCTCCCCAAGCCCTACTTCCCGAGTGATCTGTTCTACTTACAGATTGAAAAGATATGGCGACAGGATGTAACCCTGACACATTCCTTTCCTAATTTTGAACTACGCAGTGTTTCCTTCCATCCTTCAAGAACAACTTCCTGGTTCAAGTATTGGTTTTGCATAAACACAATCAAGTGTTCTTAGATTCCCATTTTCCTCAAGGTTAGTTACAATTTGTTGTGATCCACACAGTAAATACCTTTGCATAGTCAATGAAACACAGATAGACATTTTTCTGGTACTTTGCTTTCTGGCAAGATCCATCTGACATTGGTGATAATGTCTCTAGAGCCATGTCCTCTTCTAAACCATGCTTTATTTCTGGCAGTTCTTAGTTAACATACTGTTTCAGTAATTTCTGGGAAAACAAACCAAACCAAACCGAACAAAACAATAAAACAAAAGCCCAAGAAACAAAACAAAACCAAAACCACAACAAAATAAAACTGATTAAGCACAAGATCTAGTTACTGCATCCTCTTTACAATCTCCTTCTTAAAGTAAACCTTTTCCCCCTTTGCTCTGCTCTGGCATGTCTCTCTCCTCTTTTCATAGCCTTCCCGTCTATGAGAGGAGTGAATCACATAGAATAGATGAACTTTCAGAGAACCAAATCATTCCTTTTTTCAGGTGACTTGTCAGGTTCTAGAGCTGGCAGTCAGTGGATGATAAATGAAGTCTTAGGTTCCTTTAACAATTGCATCAAAGGAATGATTATCTGGAGAAGGGAGATACAACACTTTTGGGAGTTGATATTGATAAAAATCCCAAGTATTTGATATGTACAATGTATTTGAATTTTATAAATAGACTAGTATAAAAATAATTAAATATGTACAATTAAGTTTTAAATTTACATATCCTTGCTTTTGGCCTATCTTCCCTATGCTTATAATTATTTTAAAAATATTGCAAAGTTTCAATATATATGCATACATGAGTATATATATTTTATCTGCACATATTCATGTTTCTGTATGTAAACTAAGGCACAGGTAGGAAAACTACCCTGTTTACTTGCAATCATTCTGATAAGTGAGCCTGGCAGAGGCCTCCTATCTGAGAATAGTCACCAGAGGTGACTCTAAACACAAACACTTTTCAAGAAAATATTTTCCCTTTTCAAGAATGTAAAATTGTTAAGGACTAGATAATTTCTTTTCCATTTTATAATGTTGTGTATGAATTTAAAACTTATTTGTTAGTTTGAATAGATAGTTGCTGGAAATGACAGTGTATTTTTAAAATCACCTAAGTGCATGTCAGAAGTGACAAGTCTTTAGAAAAAGACATCATACTGGAAAGAAACAAAATGGATAGGTATCCTAAATGAGATGGATTGGCACAGTGATTGTAACATTGAACTTGAGCATAATACCGATCATGAGGATGTCCTAGAATAGGATGACATTCATATTCATAGGTTACTATGAATCTTAATTGACCTATTGATGTCTAACAACAAAAATATGTTTCATTTTGTTATACTTTAATTTTGTATTTTGTTATTCATTTAATAATTGTTTACCAAGTTAAAAATCATTAAAGAAAATTAGTTTTTAAAAAATAAATTTTTGGACACTGACAGCTGTCAGAGTATTTATTTGGGTGGCAACTGTGTAGAGATTCTCAGAGAATTACTGAGAACCCTTTTTCAAAGCTTTTGTCAAAGCGTTGGTGGAAGGCAGCTGGCTTTTGAAAATGTACTCTCTAAAGCCCACTGAAAACTCAAAGACACCTGTAGGCAAAGGCGATCCTTCTGCAATGTGAATTACAGGGCAGAGGCATTGCTAGCATTTTTCAGTTTTGAGATTTACAAAGAAGCAAGCTACCTTTGAGCAGGAGCAACCAAGGTCAGCTCCCCCTTCAAGTCTCATATATCAATGCCGATGCCATTGACACAAAAGAACTAAGGAGGCAAAAGTGCTTCTAAAAAGAGGGAGAAATTCTGATACCCTAACTATTTTAGAATTTACACTGTGTATGTTTTAGATAGGCTCTCATTGAAAAAACATTACCGTATTACTTGAAACTGCTATATTTTACCCAGAGTTCAAATATCCGTGGGTTGGTTTATTTTTGTTGTTTTTCTTGTCTTTTTTTTTTCTTAATAGAACTCAGAGATAGATGCTTGGGGAAATATCTTGAGCAAAGCCATAAGAATAAGGAAAAAACCTGAGCTTTGACAGATTTACTGACAGAATATGAAAAGGGCCCTAAAGGAGGCAACAGTTCTGACAGGTTTTGATGGAGGGTGGGAGAAGGTCAAAATTTTGAAGTGTCCATGAAAAGCCACAATTCTTACCTCCTCATTTGCACCACAGATTCCAGCCTACTGTTAAGTAATAGTTCTGGATACAATTCCTAAAACTTGTATAGGTCCTATAAACAACGGGCTCTGTATAAAGTATGGAGTTCATATAGGCAATAGTTTGGCCTGGTAACAAAAAGGTTGGAGACAGAGTTTACCCACAGATGGCTTGGAACAAAGGTCTGAAGATACATTTACCACAAATCAGTCATCCAAAACTCCATGAAGCACAGTTCTACTCTAAAATATCTGGGACTGTTATGCATCCGAGACTACTAGATTCACAATCTGTGAGCATACATGAAGTAAGGGTAAGGAAGAAACATCTATTAAACATGTATTGACTTGCAATACAAATTTGCGTAGAGTGTGCTTCATCATGTACATTGTACATCACACATTCCTTCATTCACATTGAGTTTCATATGATTGTTCCCATAGTCACTCTGTTTTATAACATTAACCAATGATCTATGCCCAATATCACCCCATCTTTTCAGTCTACACTAGATCTATCATATTCCTTTTTCTCCTCCCCTCTGCCCACCAAATTCAGCTACCCAGGGATTTCCCTGCTTTCCTTTTTTCAGCACCCCCTACCCGCTCCCCATTCCCTCTTTGAACTTTTATCTACATCTTATTAGTTATCCTTCTATTTTCACAGTAATTGTTTTAGGCAGTTTTTGTCCTTATGAGACTGGGTTCACTCAGCATAATAATACTTTCTAGCCTCTCCCATGTTACATAATATTTTATAAAATTGAAGCTCCTGAGTAATGCACAATATTCCATTAGGTAAACTTATGGTGATTTGTCATTCGTTTGTTGGTGGACATTTGGGCTGTTTCCATGTTCTTGCCATTGTGAATAATGCTGCTATGAATAAAGATATACAAATATCCATTTGTGTTTTGGTTCTATCTTCTTTAGAATATATTCTTATTAGTGGAATGTTTGGATCACATGACATATCCATGTTTAACTTTTTGAGAAAATAAACTGTTTTCAGTACAAAAGATTCCAATCTCTCCATATCCTCTACAAAATGTAGTGCTTGCTGTCCTGTTAAACCTTACCACTAACATCAGGGTGAGATATTATCTCATTGTGGTTTTGGTCTGTATTCCTCTAATTGCCTGTAGTTTTGAGCATTTATTCATGTTTCCGTTGGCCATCTGAACATCTTCATTTGTGATAAATCTTTCCATGCCTTTTGCCCATTATGTGGCTGGATTATCAGCCTTTGCCTTTTAGAGATCCTCTGAACTTCCACTATGAAAGTTTGAGATGTTTCAAATGTCATTGACAAATGTTTATTTACCAGTTGACAAGTTTTCATTTTAGCTTATTTGAAAAAGTTAGTCTTTTTGAATTTTTTTGAGTGTTTTTTTGGCTTTTTTAAATTATTCTAGTTTATTTGCAAAATTCAAATACTTTGTTTTCCAGAATAGATTCTTGCAATTTCCCTCCATCAACTTGTACAACTCCATAATTACTTCCCCCTCCCCATGCACATCCTCATCCCTCTGCTTCCACCCTCTTCCCTACCCCCCAGATCCTTATACTCATTCTACAATAATGGTTTTATACAATATTTGTTCTTGTGAGAGTGAGTTCACTCAGCATAATCCTCTCTAGTCCCTTTCAAGTTAGGTGATAATTTACAAAATCATTACTCTTGCCTGCTGAATAGTATTCCATTGTGTTTGTGTACCATAATTTCTCAATCCATTCGTTTGTGGTTGGACATCTACGTTGTTTCCATGTGCTTGTGATGGTGAATAATGCTGCAATGAACACTGATATGCAAGTCTCCATTTATGCCTCAGTTCTCATTTTCTTAAGGTATATTCCAAGTAGTGAAATAGCTGGGTCATATGGGATTTCTATGTTCAGCTCTTAGAGGAAGCACCAGAGATACTTAATATTAAAAGATTGCACTCCTTCATATTATCATTTCTTAGTTGTACCTTTCTGGCTGTATTTACTAGCCTATTTATACAATAGGTTGCATTTCTAAATGTAATCCCATTTTGTTTCTTAGATCTTTAAGGTTTCGGTCTCTGATTGGCTTTGACCTGATTTCTGTGTATGTGTGAGACATGGATCCTGTTTCAGTTAACTATAGGTAAAAGTTTAGTTTTGCAAACACCGTTTATTAAAGAGGTTATTTGTTTCCCCTTTTTATAGGTTTTGTTCCTGTGTTGAATACCAGTTGATTAAAGGTAGATGAGTTAGTTTCTGGGTCTCAATTCTGTTGCATTAGTCTATGTGTCTGTCATTTTATTAGTACTATGGTATTTTCTGCTGTGCAGTAGGTTTTGAGATCAGGGCGTGCTACAACTTTCACTTCATTCCACCCCCATCCCCATCCCCATAGTCAACTGATATTCAACTAGGATCCACATCATTTTTGTTCTTCAGAAGTGTTTTGTTTATTTGGGCTTTTCTTCCTTTCCAAATAGACTTGCCAGTTGTCTTCTCTATATTCTTAAAAAATAAATTTGATAAATGTATTGGGATTGTGTTAAACATACAGATTGCTTTTGGTAGAATTGTAATTTTCATCAAATTGAATCTTCTTATCCATGGAACTGAGGAGGACCAGAAGCTTTCGCTGAAGAAGGTCAAGAACTGCAATCTCCAATGTGGATTGAAGTTCAATATGTTGAAGAAGATGAACAGAGACTGGAACTCTTACATATTGTTGGTGTGGTTATAAAATGGTACAATTACTCTGGAAGGCAGTGTGGCATTTCCTCAAAAAGCTTAACATAGAAATTCTATATGATCCAGCTATTCCACTGCTTGAAATATACCCTAAGAAAATTAGAACTGAGGCACAGAGATTTGTTCATAACAACATTATTCACCATTGCAAGATAATTGAAACGGCCCAAATGTCTAACCAAAATAAAATGGATTGAGAAATTGTGGTACATTCACATAATACTACACAGCATGCTGGAGCAATGTTATTTTTGTTTTTGTCATATGCCATTGAGTCAACTATAACTCATACAGGTGCTATGCACAGCAGTTCTGAATCCTGCCTTGCTCTGAGCAAGTGTCACTGACTCTGACACACCAAGACCAGTTACTGTGTCAATCCATCTCATTTGGGGTCTTCGTTTCATGTGTTGCCCTTGCTTCCACCCTTCCAAGTGTAATCTCTGAGGATCACTCTCTCCTGGCCATGTGCCAAAGTATGTGAGCTAGAGCTTCAAAATCCTAGTCTCCAAGAAAAAAACTGGGTTTCACCCTTTCCAAGACAAACATACTTGTTTTCTGGAAGTCCATGGTAAGTTCAAGACTCTTATCCAGCACTGCAAATCAAAGGCATCAATTGCATAGCAGATAATTTTAAAGAACATGTCCTGGATTAAGAGTACCTTAGTCTCCAAACTAAAATCATTACATTTCAACACTCTGGAGAGATCCCTGACAGCAGATTTTCTCAATGTAATTGCTTTGATTTCCTAACTGCTGGTGCCAAAAGTGTTGACTCTGGAGATGAACAAGCTATAATTGCTAACAACCACAATCTCTTCTCCATTTATCATGGTGCTGCCAACTGGCCCAGTGGTGAGAATTTTTGTCTTCTTGATATTGAGGTTCTATCCATATTGAAGACTGTAGCCCTTAACCTTCTGCAGCAAGCACTTCAGGTCCTCCTCAGTTTCAATAAGCAAGGTTGTGTCATCTGCATATGTAGGCTATTGATTGAGACTTCATTCAATCCTGATGCCACATCCTCCTCATAATGCTCTGTTCTGTAAATAGGTTGAAAAAGTATGGAGTCAGGCAACATCCCTGATGCACACTTTTCCTAATTTTGAAGCATGCAGTGTTTCCTTGCTCTGTTCTGAGGACTGCTTCCTGGTCCAAGTATAGGTCTTGCATAAACACAATCAGTTGTTCTGAGATTCCCATTCTCCTCAGTTTTAGCCACAATTTGTCATGATACACACAGTCAAATGCCTTTGCATAGTCAACAAAACACAGATATCTATTCTTCTGGTACACTTTGCTTTCAGCCAAGATCCATCTGACATCGGCAATGGTGTCTCCCTAGTACGATGAACTCTTCTAAACCCATCTTGTCTTTCTGATAGTTCTCTATTAATGTAATGTTCCAGTCATTTCTAGATAATCTTCAGCAGGATTTTACTAGTGTGTGATATTGGTGATATTGTTCAATAATTTCCATACTCTGTTTGGTCACCTTTTCTCAGAATAGGACTAAATATGGATTTCTTCCAGTCAGTTGGCCCGGTAGTTGTCCTCCAGATTTCTTGTCACCACTTGGTGAGTACATCCAGGGCAGCATCTGTTTGTTGGAGTATGTCAATTGGTATGCTATCAATTCCTGGGGCCGTGTTTTTTGCCAATTCTTTCAGAGGTTAACTTCCTCATTCATCATCATTGCCTCTTGATCATATGTTGTTTCTTGAAATTCTTCCATGTCAGCCAGTTCTTTTTGGTACAGTGCCTCTGTATACCCCTTCTATCTCCTATAATGGTTCCTGAGTCATTCATTATTTTGCTATAGCATCCTTAAGCATTGTAACTTGTGGCTTGAATTTGTTCTTTTGTCCCTTCAGCTTAAGAAGTACTGAGTGAGTTCGGCTGTTTTTATTTTCCAACTCCAACTCCTTGCACATTTTATTATAATTCTTTACCTTGCCTTTCCAAGCTACCCCTTGAAATATTATATCTAACTTTTTAACTTCTTCATTTCTTCCCTTTGATTTGGCTTCTTGGTGCTGTAGTACAATATTCAGAGTCTCTTCTGACAGCCATTATGATCTTTTCTTCTTCCTTCTTCATAATGACTTTCTGTATTCTTCATGGATGATATTCTTGTTATCTTCCCACAGTTCATATGGTCTTTGTTCATTGGTTTTATATTATTCAGAGGGAATATAGTTAAGATTAATTTTTTTCCTGGTGATATAATTTAACCTTCTTTAGCTTTAATTTGAACTTGCATATGAGTAGCTGATGGTCTGTTTTAGAAACAGCACCTGGCCTAATATTTACTGCTGATATTGAACTCCAATGATTCCTTCCACAGATGTAATAGATCTGATTCCTGTGTAAACCATCAGGTGAAATCCATGTGTATAGCCTGTATTTATGTTTCTTTTAAAAGGTATTTTCAATCAATAAATCATTGATTGTACAAAATTCTGTCATTTAATCCAAAGCCTCATTTCAGCCACCAATTCTATATTTTCTGACTACTGATCCTTTCTCTTATTTCCCAGTTTTTGCATTCTAGTCACCCATTATTATGAATGCATCTTAGTTACATGTTTGATAGATTTATGACTGCAAAAGTTGGCAGAAATCATCTATTTCCTCTTTTCTGGCTTTGGTTGCTGGTGCATAAATTTAAATGACAGTAGTATTAACAGGTCTTCCTTGTATGCATATGGATATTATCTTGTAACTCACAATATTCTATTTCAAGATAAATCTAGAAGCGAGGTTTTAACTACAAAAGGGATGCTGGTTTTTTCTCATCTTTTTATCTCCAGTATAGTAGATCATATTAATGTCTAATTTAAAATGTCCCATACCAATCCATCTTATTTCACTTTATATAGTATGTCAATATTTTTGCATTCCATTTCTTTCTTAACCATGTCTGGTTTTCTTACATTCATGCTCCTCACATTTTACATTCCAATTATCCTCCTTTATGTTTCCAAATTTGAGGGCTCAGACTCAGTTTCCCCATCTGGTAGTCTACGCTAAGTATACTCTAAGTGTGTACTGTTTTTGAAGGCCTGATATATTTCAGGAACTGATGGCCAATCTTCTTCATAGTCTGTCTTAATTTGGATCCTTACTTTTAGAATAATATTTGACAATTTTATTGAGCTGATGAAAGACACTTTCCTTATGGAAATAACCAATACATTCACTGTCTCTTCACCAGTGACATGTGTCCTGTCCCTTCCCTTTCCCTGCTACATTAGCATTCCTTACACTCTCTCCTGCATGGTCCAGCATCTCCCTTCCACATTCACCCTTTAATATGATAACTTAGTCTACAAGTCACTTCTGTGATGTCTTATATAACACACTGCTACTGGTATCTCATGCTGTTGCTTGTCTAACATTTAGGAGGATGATCGTGTTCAGGATCAATTATTTTGAAAATTACTACCTAACTTGGGAGGGTCTGGAGGGCATTAGGATAAGTGAACTCAGCCCCATACGAAAAATACTGTGTAAGACCATTATTGCAGGAATAGAAATATAACTAGTAAAAATGAATGAGGACCCAAGATGGGAAAGGTATGAACAGAGAGGTGAGGATTGGCGGGAACTAATCACAGTGTCTAACATTTTGATGGGTAGAAGGAGGGGTCGTAAAGGAAATTGGAAAAATCAGGCATGAATAACAATGTATATTAACTTTGTAAGTAAACAAGTATAAAATAAAATTTACCAAAAAATTAAAAAATTTATGAACAATAACAACATTAGAAAAGAAAACACTGATTCTCACCACTGGGCCAATTGACAATAACATGATGGACGGAAAAGAGATTAAGATTGATACCAATTTCAGCTTGCTTGATTCCACAGTCAACATTACTGTCATCAAAAGTCAATATCAAAAGACAAATTGTATTAGGTAAATTTGCTGTCAGGGACTCTCCAGAGTGCCAAAGAGCAATGATGTCAATCTGGAGACCAAGGTGTGCCAAAACCAGGCCATAGTCCTTGCAATTACCTGTTATGCATCAGAAAACTGGACAATGACTAACGCTGACTGAAGACAAATCAACACCTTTGAGTTGTGGCGTTGAAGAAGAGTATTGTACATGCCATTGACTGCCAAGAGAACAAATAAGTCTGTCTTGAAGAAAGTGAAGCCATTTTGCTCAGTGGATGTAAGGATTTTGAAGCTCTGTCTCATATACTTTGGGCATTGCCAGGAGAAATCAGTCCTTCAAGAAGGAGATCATCCTTGGAAGGGTAGAGTAACAACACAGAAGAAGGCTCTGGGTAAGATGAATTGATTTAGTAACTGGGAAAATGGGGGCAAGTGTATCGGAAACATTGAGGTTGTCTCAGGATAGGACAGGGATCAAAGCTAATGGGCATAGAATAGCTATAAGTTGCAGGCAACTTGACAGCACATAACAACAATATCCATGAACAGGGAAAAGGTTCCCATTTATTTAAGTCTTTTATTGTTTCTTACATTCACAATTCATCTGGTCGTCGATCATTGGTATTCAGTACTTCAAATCTGTTTTTAAGATGATTTGGAAATTCAGATGAAATGTATTCAGGATCATATTTTGGTCCTTGTGAATTTGTTTTCATTTTCTTTAGCTTCAATTTTAAGTTGCACATGAGCAATTAATGGTCTGACCCACAGCCCCCCTTGGCCCAGTTTTGACAGCTGGTATTGACCTTCTCCAATTATTCCATCCACATATGTAGTCAATCTGATTTCTATGCAGCCCATCAAATGAGATCAATGTGTAAAGCTGCTAGTTTTGTCTTTTAATAAAAAGTATTTGCAATGAATAAATAATTGATAAATGTAATCATTAAATTGTTACTTCTTTCTCCTTGGCTTTAGATGTAAGAGTATATCTGTGAGTAATTGTCATATTAACAGGTCTTCCTTGTATGCATATGGCTAATATACTGTCACTCACAATATTGTATTTCAGGATAGAACTGGAAATTGACTTTTTAACTATGAATGCAATCCCATTCGTAGTCAATAGATACTTGACTATGTGGATCATAACAAGTTATGGGGAATTCCAGAGCACTTAATTGTCCTCATGTGAAACCTATATCTGGACCAGGAAGATGTTGTGCGATAAAGCAAAGGAGCACTACATAGTTTAAAATTAAGAAGGAATTGCAACAGGGTTGTATTCTCTGTCCATACCTATTCAATCTGTATGCTTAGCAAATTATTCGAGAAACTGGACTCTTTGAAGAAGAATGTGACATCAAAACCTGAGGAAGACTCATCAATAACATGCATTATGCAGATGATACAACTTTGTTGTTGAAAGTGAGGAGAGTTGAAACACTTGTTACAGAAGATGAAAGAATTCAATTCTCAATATGGATTGCATTTCAATGTCAAGGAAACAAAGATTCTACCAGTGGATCAATAGGTAACATCATGATAGATGGAAGAATGATTGAAAATGTCAACAACTTTATCTTACTTGGATCCCCAATTAATACCCTTGGTACAAGCAGTCAGAAAATCTGGAGGTGTATTGCACTAGGAACGTGTGCAGTTAGGGACCTCTCCAAATTATTGAGAAACAATAATGTCAGTGTGAGGAATAAGGTGTGTCTAATTCAGGCCATGGTCTTTCCCAATCATTTACTATGCATCTGAGAATTGGAAAATGAATAAGGATGACAGAAAAATTAATGCCTTTCACCTTTGGTGTGGAAGAAGAGTACTGAACATCCTGTGGACTGCTAAAAGACCTAACAAATATGTCTTGGAAAAATTGCAGCCAAAGTACTCTTCGGAGGCAAAAATTATAAAGCTTCACCTCACATACTTTGGATATGTTTCTAGGAGGGACTATGCCTTGGAGAGGAACATGATGCTCAGAAAGGTAAATGGTTGGAACACCTAATTGAAGGTATTCCCTGTTCTTGAAGGTGGATTTTTTTGCTTATCGTAATACTTGGGAATTTTTCTTCTAGTACTTCTTCAACAATTTTCTCAGTGTTTTTCCTATCCCCCTTATAATCTGTAATTCCAATCATATGTATACTGTTCCTTTTGATGTTATCACACTTGATTACACAATGTTTTCTTAGTTTTCCTTTCATGGTTTTCCTTTTAGTGTATTCCCATTGAGGAGATCTTCTCTTCTACTTCACTGACTCTCTGTTCCATCTCTTCTATTCTGCTTCCTTGCATCTCCATTAGGTTTTAAACTTCTGCCATGTCAGTCTCAATATTTTAGGTTGTACTTTTAAGCATTTCTGTTCTTTCCAGTACTGTGTTGGTTGTACTTTCTCTGTTTTGTGATGATTTTTAAAGTTATTGCATCTCTTTAACTATAGGTTAAATTCTTTATTCCATTTTTGTGCAGTTTTTCCATAGTTGCTCATGTTTCTTCATAACAATATATTTCTTCTGGCCCCCTATCTCTGAGTATTCACTTCATTTATGCTTTCTATTCATTCTTCTTCATTTGTCTTTTCTTCCATAGCATTTCATATAACTGTATGTCAACATATTTCTTCTGATTTCCTGTCTTTGGTGTATTCCCTATATTTAAGGCTTCCTTTCTTTTTTCTATCTCTTGCACCTTCTTCAATAGCAGTCATATAACTTCACTTCAATATATTTATTTTGCCTCCCTGTCTCTAATTATTGGTTGGGTCTGCAACATGCCTGCTTTTTTTAGGAAAATGTTAATCTACTCATGATATTAGAAGCTGCCTGCTGCTTTCTTGACATTATGTGCAGTTTTTTCTTGGTATGTATTAGATTGTTTCTATTATGTCTGTGTAGGTTGCTGACAGTTCTTTATCTCTATGATGTTATTATTAATTGCAGACTTAAAGTGTTTTCTTTATGGGAGAGGGCAGCTCACCATCCCAGGAGTTGTTTCTGGTGCTGTGCAGTGGGAAAGCTGACCTTTCCCAAAGTCTTTCAACTTCTGAGTCTTCCCTGCCTCTTCCGAGATTTATAATTGACCTTGCTGGACCACACTGTGATCTAAGACCAGTTTTCCCCTGAACTGTACTATCTCTATCTGAGGTGGGGAAGGAGAACAGGCCAAGATACAGTTCTCTGTCAGGTCTCACATAGCCTGTTAAGAATCTCTCCTGCCTGAGGCCCACCTTTTCTAAAGTCTGTAATTATCTTTGGTGGTGGCAATGTGAAGCTTGACCAGAGAACAGGTTCCCCCTGATGGTTGCATTCTCTCTATCCTGAGTAAGGGAAGGAGCCTAAGCTCGTGTACTTCTATTCAGTCACCCTTCCAGGTTTCCATAGCCTGATGTGAATTTCTTCTGCTTGAGATCTGCTTTTTCTAATATCCTAGGTCTTCCTTATGTATAACTAGGCCAAAGACCAGCTTCCCCCAATGGCTATACTCTATTCAAGGAAGAATTTTATTCATGCATTCTGGTGCAAATAAAATTATTGAGAATATTTTGTTTATAATAACCCTATTTGATTGCTGAAAGGCTATTAAAACAATGTTTAAGGACAAAAGCAGCTATAGCTCAACTGATTAGTTAATTAAATAGTGATTTGTACATATAATTAATACGTCAGATCTTGTGTCAAATGTATATAAATATTTTCAAGAGTTAAGATTGGTGACTTTCATTGCATTTTTATTGGACCAAATATCATACTTACCAATGTTATTGTATTTTTTAATATTTAATTTCCCTTCCCTTTGTACTAAGAGTTTCAAGTTAGTAAATCATTAACAATCTAGTATAACAGCAACTTCCCAATGATTTTTATACATATACTTTTAATCATGAATATGTATGAATATATGTTTATTAATTTATTCTGAAATAGTTGTTATACTATTCTTATTTCCAGTAATTTACTTTCACTTGCTCTTGCTGTTGCTGTTTACGGTAGATTCGGAACTGACCCATAGCTGACTTTCCGGTTGATGTTCAAAGGCACTTAAGTGCGTTGGAGAAGATTGCCCTTCCTTTTCCTGCAGAACAACTGGTGTCCTTGAACCACATGCCATAGAGATTGAAATGCAGTTTCCTGACACTAGTTCACTAGAGCTTACTTTCACTACTGAAAATAAATCATTAATATTTTTCCTCTTAAAGGATCAAGCCCCCTCATCTTTCACACTTTCAGTGAAATTGAACTATATCTGATAAATTACACCATTTAATTAAAAAAAAACAAACAAAAAAACACACCAACAAACAAAACACAAACCTCCAAGATTAAAACAAGCTTGGAAACAGGAGCGCCATCCACTTCCGTAGTAGCTTGCCCTATGAACCTGGAGAGAGGATGAGAAACACACAAGTGTTGAGGACTCTCCTTCATAGGTTGCTATGAGTCTCCTGTGGCACTTAACAACAGCAACAAAGGATCAAACTAACTCTTTTTAGTAGTTAGACTAAGCTGTAGTAAATGCTTTGCTGATATAGTTCATGAAATCAATCATTACTATATTCAGTTTCACTACAAATTCAACAAATACTGCCTTTCAAACAAGTGCTTTTGATTTTTTAGAATATCTCCCAGATGCAGACTTTTTAAAATGTGATAAAGGGATAGTAACAATGCTATATGACTTTCCAAAAATATAGGTATAGTCATAATTCTAACATCAAAATCTGAGAGTGCCAGTCAACCCATATTCTTGCCAGAACTTGGTGTGATCAGGCATAATTTTTACTCTGAAATGTGAAAATTTTAGGAATAACTAGTTTGTAGTCTCAAGTATGTATCAATTAAGATAGAACAGTATTTGGTCAAATAATGTATTGGTACGAAAGAATATGATAATAAAAATTCTAAACTGAGACCTGTATTTGTTCTCACTAAAAAAAAAAGGTGACCTGACAGAGTGTTGAACTGATTGAATGGTATTATTACTATCACACACAATCAAGATCCTGCTGAAAATTATTCAAAAATGACTGAAACAACACATCAACAGAAAAATGCCAGGTACACAGGCTAGGTTTAGATGGTACTAGGGGTATTATAGTTACTATTAAATGTATCTTGAATGAAAGCAGAGAATGCCAGAGAAATGCCTATCTGTGTTTCATTGACTATGCAAAGGCTTTTGACAGTGTAGATCACAACAAACTGTGACTAACTCTGTGAAGAATGGGAATCCCAGAACATTTGATTGTGTGTATTCAAAACCTATACTTGGACCATGCATGAGTCATCAGAACAAACAAAGGGAAATACTGCATGGTTCCAAATTAGAAAAGTAGTACACCAGGAATGCATCCTATCTTCTTGTCTTTTCAATCTATATGGGGAGCAGATCATATGGAAGGCTGGGTTCCATGAGGAGGAATATGACATCAGGATTGGAGGAAGACTCATCAACAACCTGCATTATGCAGATGAAATAGCCTTGTTTGTTTAAATTGAGGAGGGTCTGAAGTTTTTGCTGCAGAAGGTCAAGGACTGTTACCTTCAATATGGATTTAAGCTCAACATCAAGAAAACAAAAATTTTCACCACTGGGCTGATTGGCGGCATCCTAATATATCGTGATGAGACTGAGATTGTTAATAGCTTTTGTTTGCTTGGCTCCACAATCAACACCCTTGGTAACAGCAGGCAGGAAATAAAAAGACATATTGTGTTGGGAAAATCTGCTGTCACGTACCTCTCCACAGCACTGAAGAGTAATAATGTTAACGTAGATACTAAGCTACATCTAAACCAAACCATGGTCTTTGAAATTACTTGCTATCCCTCAGAGAGCTGGACAATGACTAAAGATGATAGAAGAAGAATAGATGAGTTTGAGGTGTGGAGCTGGAGATGAGTGTTGAATATACCATGGACTACTAGGAGAACAAATGGGTTTGTCCTAGAAAGGGTGAAACTAGGATGCTTCCTGAAAGCAAGGATTTTGAAGTTCCATCTGACATACTTCAGGCATGTTGCAAGGAAAGACCAGTCCTTGGAGAAGGACATCATACATGGAAGGGTGGAAGGAAAGCATGAGAGAGGCAGACCCTGGATGAGATGAACTGACTGAATAACTGAGGTAATGGGAGTGGATGTGTCAGAGTGATGAATTTGGCTCAGAATAGAGCGGGGTCCAGAGCTGTTGTGCAGAGTAGCTAATAAGTTAAAAGTGACTTAATGGCACTTTACAACAACAATATAATACTTTTGATAAAATTTTATTTTCTTTCTGTAGGAAGCATATCATCTTTAAAGAAAACACCCTGCATGGATGAAAAGAAAAATGAAAATAGGCATTTTTTAACTACCAATGCACATTTTTATTGCATGTTTTTGTAATATTTATTGTTTTTTTAAAAAATTACAGAAACAATCTCAGAAATATTTACATTTTAGTACTTCTTCCAATGACTATTCTACAATTGCTAGTAATGTTCAATAGTCACATAAGCATGTGAGCTCATTTTAATTCTTGTGTTTGTAGTAAGTACACCTAGAAAGCCCCTTACAATCAAAAATGGTGAGACTTTATCTCACATACTTTGGGTATATTCTGAAGGGGTAAGTGCCTGGAGAAGGACATGCATGATGCTTGGTAAATTTGTGATGAAATTAATTGACACAGAGGGCTCAGATTGACATCAACGGGCTCAAACGCCGCAATAATTGTGAGAATGGCATAGGACCAGAGAGCATATCTCTACATTTACATAAGGTCTCTATGTGTTGGACTGGCTTAAAAACATTGGGAAAAAAAAAGAACCAAGTCAAGTAAAGAAAAATATTTTTAAATGGAGTAATTAGGCTCCATCCTTTTAAGAAAATAGAAAAGATCTTCACATGTTTAGATAATTCCTTCCTCTTTCTTTTTTCATTTAATTAAATTGTTTCCCCATCATTCATTAACATTTTGTTTCATAATATATTACTTATCATTTTATTAAATAATTCACATTAATTACAATTGATTAATGTAATTAATTCTTTATGATTTCAGATCTAAAAGCATATGATTTTCCTTCAAATATTAATTTGTTCCTTTGGCAGTCCATGGTATACTCAACCTTCTTCTCTAACACTACAACTCAAAAGCATTACTTCTTATTCTGTCATCCATATTCATTGTCTAACTTTCAGATGCATATAAATAATTGAAAAATTATTACTTGGTTCAAGTGTATCTTTTATTTAAACCTGACATCATTGCTATTAGCACTTTGCAGAGGTCTCTGACAATTGACTTTCTTAATGCAATACATCTTTTGATTTCCTGGGTACTGGTGCCAAAAGTGAAGCAAGATGAAATCATCAGCAATTGCTGTATTTTCTCTATCGGGATGTTGTCTTGGCCTGGTGGTGAGAATTTTTGTTTTCTTGATATTGTGATATAATCCACATTAAAGAATGTAGTCTTTGATCTTCTGCAACAAGTGTCCCAAGTCCTCATTTTCAGGAAGTAAGGGTCTGTCATCTGCATAATACAGGCTATTTCTGAGTCTTCCTCTGACCCTGATAACACATTATTCTCATAAATCCAGCTTCTTAAATTATTTATTCTGTTTAGAGATTGAATATTACGGAGAAAAATGCAACATTGATATATACTTATTCTCATTTTAAACTATGCAATGGCCATGTTCTTCCTGGTTTGGCTGGTGCCTTCCGAGGCTCGTGGGAAGCTCTCCTTGCCAGAAGGCAGGAGTGGGGTGGTGGGAGTGCAGGAATCCTGGCAAGCTTTTGGAGTGGACTACTTTTCCAGGAATGTGTTTGACGTGCAGGTTTGCTCTGTCTCTGAAGTGAGACTAGCCAGCCCGGGCCTAGGGTTTGAACCAGGAGGCGACCTTAAGCCCAAAGGGACCGAATTGTCAAATTGTCTTCCTGTGAAACATTCTTCTAGGTGGTATAGCACTGGTCTGTGCGTTGCTGTACAGAGGTAACTCGTGGTTGCTGTGACAGCGATGTGTCAATCATGGTAATGGGCACCCATGGTGGACAGTGTTGGCTGGAGTTTCCCAACTAAATCAAGCCTGGAAGCAGGAGCGGCATCCACTTCCAAAATGGCTTGTCTCTGGAAACTCTATGTACAAACAGTGCTCAGGATGTTCGTTCATAGGGTCGCTATGAGTCGTCTAAGACTCGACGGCATTAAACAACAACAACAATGTCCCCTTCTCTGTTCTCTTACTCTTTTCTTCTAATATTATAGTTAAGTTATTAAGAGTAATGTCTCCTGAAATGCACCTGCCTATAAGTGTAAATATCTCGTATAACTCTAGTAATCTATCTCTTTTGTTATTTTGAAGACCCTATGTTTCAGGTGCCTCAAGATGTTCAAAAGAAGAGGATCTACATATGTTGTTGTTGTTGTTATGTGCCGTCGAGTCGTTTGCGACTCATAGCGACCCTATGTACAACAGCCCTAAACCGTGCTCTATCCTGTGCCAATATCATGGCCTCTGACACACCCATCGCGATTATTCCAGTCACTGAATCAATCCACCTCATAGAGGGTCTTCCGCTCTTGTGCTGTCCCTCTACTCCACCCAGCATGATGCCCCTCTCCAAAGACCTGTCTCTCCTTACAACATGTCCAAAGTATGTCAGACGAAGCCCCAAAATCCTTGCCTCCAAGGAGCAGCCTGGTTTAACCCTCTCTACAATGAATCTCTTTGTTTTCTTGGCAGTCCATGGTACCTTCAATACTCTTCTCCAGCACCACAGCTCAAAAGCATCAATTCTTCTTCTATCCTCCCTAGTCATTGTCCAACTCTCTGATGCATAACAAGTGATTGCAAAAACCATGGCCTGTATCAGGTGCACCTTAGTCTCCAGAGAGACACCGTTGCTCTTGAGTACTTTAGAGAGGTCCTTAACCGCAGACTTTCCCATCGCAATACGATTTTTTCTTTTGTGGCTACTGGTGCCAAGAATGTTGACCATGGAGCCGAGCAAACTGAAGCTGTGAACACTCTCAATCTCTTCGCCATCCATCTTGATGCTATCGATTGGTCCAGTGGTGAGAATTTTTGTCTTCTTCACATTGAGCCTCAGTCCATACTGAAGGCTGCAGTGCTTGACCCTCTGCAGTAAGTTCATGAGGTCCTCCTCAGTTTCAGCAAGCAGGGTTGTGTCATCTCCATAACGCAGATTGTTGATAGATCGTCCACCAATCCTAACGCCACGCTTCTCCTCATAGAGCCCCGCCTCTCGGATAATCTGCTCTGCATACAGGTTGAAAAGGTATGGAGATAGGACACATCCCTGGCGTACACCCTTCCCAATTTTGAACCATGCAGTGTTGTCCTGCTCTGTTCTGATGACTGCCTCTTGGTCCAAGTATAGGTTTCGCATTAGCACGATTAAATGTTCTGGGATTCCCATTCTTCTCAGAGCCAGCCACAGTTTGTTATGATCCACGCAGTCCTTCTCATTTTCAGGAAGTAAGGGTGTGTCATCTGCATAATACAGGCTATTTCTGAGTCTTCCTTGAACCTGATAACACATTATTCTCATAAATCTAGCTTCTTAAATTATTTGGTTTGTATAGAGATTGAATATAATGGAGAAAAATGCAGCATTGATATATACTTATTCTGATTTTAAACTGTGCAATGTCCCTTTGCTCTGTTCTCTTACTCTTTTCTTGTAATATTATAGTTAAGTTATTAAGAGTAGTATCTCCTGAAATGCCTATAAGTGTAAATATCTCATATAACTCTCTGGTAATCTATCTCTTTTGTTATTTTGAAGACCCTATATTTCAGGTGGCTCAAGATGTTCAAAACAAGAGGATCTACATATAGGTAAGAAATAAAACTTCATTGGGTTAAAACACTGATAATGTGTGCTATACTAGTTATCTCAATAGAATGTATCTCTTCTGACTAACACTTTGATTTATTTTTTAATATCTTTAAAGATCTGGCTTAGGTTTATCTCCCGATTTTACATCTTTACTGCTTTTTCCTATAATATTGTTGCTGTTGTTGTGTGCCATCAAATAAACTGTGGTTCATAGATACTATATGTACATTAGTTCTGAAAGCTGCCCTATCCTGTGCCAATCTCATTAGCTCTGACAGACCTGATCCCATTACTCCAGTCACTGAGTCAATCTGTCTCATCTGGGTCTTCCTCTCCTGTGCTGTGACTTCCAAGCATTATGTTGCTCTCCAAGAACTGGTCCCTCCTGGCCACACGCCCGGAGTATATGAGATAGACCCTCAAAATACTTACCTTCAGGGAGCAAATTGGTTCAGCCTCTCCTGGACAGACCTGTTTGTTTTCCTGGCAGCCCATGATATATTTAACACTCTTTTCCAGCACCACAGATCAAAGACATTGATCCTTTTTCTATCTTCCTTCAATATTGTACAGCTTTCTGAAGTATAGCTAGTAATTATGAAGACCATGACCTGGATCAAGTGCACCTCAGTTTCCAGACTGACATTGCTACTTTTCAGTACTCTAAAAAGTTCCCTGAGAGCAGACTTTCCCAAAGCAATTTGCCTTTTGATTTCTTGACTGCAAATGCCAAGACTGTTGGCTTCCTATATTACTCCAGTTAAAAAAAAATCTATTACCGGTGAGTTGAAACCAACTCATAGCTAATGCTACAGTTAGTTGGTTTTTGGAAACTAAAAACTGCATGAGTTGGCATTTTTTCTGTTACACTCCAGAAGATCTTGTGACTTCAAATAGGTAGAGAAGAGACACGTTTGAGTTAGCAGCACAATCACCTATGGACTATATTATCAGAGGAATATCTTGCAGACAACTAAACTTTATTTAATGCTTACAGTGAGATAGTACCATTACCTCACATTTTGCTCTTATAATAAAAGTTAACTTCTTATAATTCTATAAAGAACTTATGGTTGTGTAGTGCCTTTTGTGCAAGGTTTCTAGCCAAAAGGTTAGCAGTTCAAATCCACTAACTGCTCCATGGGAGAAAAAAATAGTAGTCATTGTTCCATTAACATGTATAGTCTTGGAAATCTGATGAACTAAGACGATGATTTGCAATCTCTTGTCATACTTCTATAAACGCCACTTTTGTTTTCTCATTTTACATACAGGTATAAGTCAAAACAATTCTCTTTCAGTTTCTACATCTTGATATTTTTTACCTTTGTTATGTCCTTTTAGTATATGAGATATGGTAGTCACAGGCATGGGGATTGACACCAAAATAAAAATATTTTCTTAAGAAATGTAACATTATAGACTATGTTTAGTATTATGCTTTAGGAATCACTTATCATCATGATCAGGCCATTAAAACATTAATTACATTTTCTCTACTTGTCAGAAATCCCTTTGGAATGGAAAGTGACATTGTTAATTTTATTCACTTCTTTAGTAAGAGCTTAGATTAAAAAAAAGTTCTCAATAAAGTTGGACTAATTAATAAACTGATTTTTGTTTGTGAAGATACTCAACATCAAGAACTAGTTTTGTAGGGAGCTCTGGTGGCCTAGTGGCAAGAAACTGCTCTGCAAGCTCAGAGGCGTGTGCAGTTCAAATCTACCAGATGCTCTGCTGGAAGAAGGAGGGACAATATCCTCCTGAACTGGTCAGATCTGGTTTAATGGTACACACACAAGAAGTAATAAAATAAAATTAAATTAAATTTTTAAAAAAAGATAAGTCTGAGCCTTGGGTGCTACCTGGACACCCAGGCTCCTTCCTGGTGCTCTCCACAGTCAGGGTTTGGGGAACACCAGGGCCTTTTGGGCAGAGTTCCTGCGATGGTATCTTTTTGAAAGTAACTATTCTCCTGCTGTTTGAATGGATAGCTTTCCTATTTAATAAACTCAAGTTCACACCCAAAAAAAAAAAAAAAATTTTAAAAAAAGAACTAGTTTTGAGTAGTTGGCTAGCAAGTTGTTTGTTGTTGTTGTTATATGCCATTGAGTCGCTTGCGACTCGTAGAGACCCTATGTACAACAGCTCTAAACCCTGCTCTATCCTGTGCCTATCGCACTGTCTCTGACACACCCATCCCGATTATCCCAGTCACCGAATCAATCCATCTCCCAGAGGGCCTTCCCCTCCTGTGCCTGCCCTCCACCCTCCCAAGCATGATGTCCCTCTCCAAAGACTGGTCTCTCCTCACAACATGACCAAAATATGTCAGACGAAGCCTCAGAATCCTTGCCTCCAAGGAGCAGCCCGGTTTAACCCTCTCCAGGATGAATCTGTTTTATTTTTGTATGATTGTGCAATAGTAAGAAGGAAACAGATTTGAAATGATTTATTCCTTTTAATAAACTGATAAAGTTATGCTTCTCTTCCTTAACACCTGGAATTTTATTTACATAATATATATAAATGTTCACTTGTCATAAAAACATTTTAAAGCAGTATCTTAGAAAAAATACTCTAAAAATCCATTTCATGTTTATAAATGTGATCTCTATAACTTCGAATAACAAACTGTAATATGACTGCAATACTGGTGGGCTTGACTAGTTGAAAGTTGCACTTCCAACCAAAATTCTGGCAGTTAAAACCTACCAGTTCTGAATGGGAGAAAAGTAAGGCAACCTTCTCTCATTATGGTGGTTAGTAGTTGGAATGAACTTTATGGCAGTGAGTTTGGTTTGCTTCTCTGGAATATATTAGTGAATCATTAATTCAAGTTTTCTGTAGAGTGTCACAAATTCTGAATTGCTTTATAAAGCCTTCTTATATAACTAACTAAATGTGGAGTACAGACATATATTGAACAGGCATTGTGAATTTAATTCTATTAACTGACAGTAATTATGATATCAAATATGTTTGCATGATCAAGGGAACTGATAATTAAAATGCTGTAAAAATAAAAACATGCATGATCAAATGAAAATAAGGAAATAAAACATTTTTAAAAGGAAAAATAATAATTAAGGAATATATGACTTTATCTTTGAGACAACAGTTGATAGGATTGTTTCTTTAGGCTATAGTTTTTATATTACCTTTAAACTTAAAAGTAAAATATCTGTATGAAGAACAAGGGCTGGTAAAAAGAGCAAGGATCATGTGATTAGCACCACATCTGACCTTTACCAACTCCACACGGGGGGATCTGTCCTGATCCAAAATTTCAGTAAAACAAAACCAATTCCATGTGTCATCGCCATCGTGTTCTGTAAAACACACTCCCTTTTTTTCAACTCATCTCAACACCAATCTTACTACTTTACTGGGTCCAAAATATGATGTGATAGCTCACAGACCACACAGAACCACACTGGGGAATTAAAAGGCTAAAATATAGATTAATAAGAGAATACACTCAAGACAGTTCCAGAAATGAGCACACAGACACCTCAGCCTCGAGTCTTATGGCTCCAGAACAGTGTTCCCAAATTCTCAGTCCAGTCAAGATTGGCTTTCCTCCCCAATTCTTCAATGAAGTAGTCATACTGCTGATACTGGCTTTCCACCCAAATGTCTAACAGTGGCTTTCCCTCTTCTCGCCTCCACCTCCAAAGTACCATCTCATCTCAGTTTTTCAGTTCAGTCATGGCTACTACTGTCATCCTGAAACATGTCCTACATTTTCTTTTTTTACTGTGTTGGGGAAGATACCTTTTCTCTCCTTTGGTGTGAAAGGATAAATCCCTAGCCCTAAGAGAGATGCAAATTAAAACAACTATGAGATATCATTTCACCCCAGTCAAAATAGCAAAATTTAACAGAACAGCAAGCAACAAATGCTGGCGAGGTTGTGGAGAAACTGGAACCCTGATTCACTGTTGGTGGGAGTGTAAAATGGTGCAACCCCTGTGGAAAGCAGTATGGCGCTTTCTCAAAAAGTTGCAAATAGAGATACCATTTGACCCAGCAATTCCACTACTGGGAATATACCCTGAAGAGACCATAGCTGACATCCAAGCAGATATATGCACACCCATGTTCATTGCAGCTTTGTTCACAATAGCAAGGAGTTGGAAACAACCTAAGTGCCCATCAACAAACGAATGGCTAGAGAAGCTGTGGTATATTCGCACAATGGAATACTATACTGCATTAAAAAACAAGGAACTCATGCAATATTATTCAAAATGGTTGACTCTGGAGAACATTATGCTGAGTGAAATATCCCAGTCACAAAAGGACAAATATTACATGATGCCACTGTTGTAGAATGGGACTGTCCTTGGGGTTGGGGAGAGACTGAGTAAGATGGGTTCAATAATGTATACTGCACTGAAACAGAGGAGGGAGAAAACTGTTTAAAAGAGATATGTGACTAGGTATTTCTGTCATCACAGGAGACTAGAGCGAGGGCTACATGATGGAGGGGACCTGGGGGAGGGTTTGTAAAACAATGAAAGAATCTTTTCTTTTACTTTTCCATAATTTTTGGACTCATGTACTTATAACTTGTTAGTCAAATTTGTGTCTTCTAGGTTGCAACACCCCCATGATACATCTTCAAGGATATGTACATGTACAGCCAAGCACAATCAATAAGAGTGCATCTGAATTCCAAAATCAATCTCCATAATAGTCTATGTGTTTCCTACTGCCAAAGGGGCCCTTTAGAGTAGTGAGAGAAGATCTTCACCCTGAAACCCACAGCGTCCCTTTTCAGCAGGAAGTAGCTAAGAGAATACGCCGTCCCCTTTTCCTTATGACTCAGGGTGAAGTCTCTCTCAGGGAGGAGTGATAGGGAATGGCAAAGGATACACTGACAAAGAAGATTAATCAGAACTGGCTTTGACAAGCACTGTGGCATTTGGACAAGAACAAACTGGGAGGAGGGTAGAGAGAATAGTGCAACAATGAATGAGTGGAAGCCCAAAATCTCTGTAAATGTTTATGAAAATTAATAAAATATAATTATAGAAAAAAAATATCTATGCTGTTCAATTTACTGGTGAGACTAGTCAATCCTTTTGTAGATTGCTGTGACTTGGTAATCCCCTTGTGGAATGTTAGGTGGCCAATAACTTTGTGGATAAACCAAAATGCCCTATTAACATAGTTCCACCCATCCATATAGTCAGGGCTCCATGCTAGAAGTCATGTTGAAAGACAAATGCGATACTGTCAATGAAACTTTCACAGTTCTGTAATACATATATAGATAAAGATGAAAAGTGGAATTTAGATTCTGGGATCCCATTCACTCTCGTACTATCTTGTGTGGCTCAGAGACAGTTTTTTAACTTCTCCACCAGAGCTCTAAGAACCATTTTTATAAACTTCTGTTATTTATAATGATGATCCAATAAAAGATGTTAAGTAAGAGGATAAAACTAAGTATGGTTACAAGCCTGAACTAAAGGAAAATGGAGAGAATGATGTGGATACACAGCCACTCAATTTTTCTAAGATTATACCCTTCACTTGGGCACTTTTATCTAAAGAAAACAAATTTTCGTAGCTGAAACGACCTTATGTGACATTTTCTGTCATTCTGTGTAGGTTTAACTAAATCCAAACATCCCTTTTGACTTTCTATTAAATGTACCATGAGTGCTTCTAAACATAATTCAATAAACTATAGACCCATGTTTCCTGGGGCAAAGATAACTTCCAAGGGGACTTGTCAATGTAATTAAACCACTATAAACTGACATTAGACATTTAGGCAGTTAATATAGAGTACTTGACTCTAGCAATCTGTCTTGGCAATTTTGGACAACCTCCTAGAATTAAGGATTCAGGAAAAAAACTTAAAAATGCCAAAAAAGAGAAAAAAAAAATTTAAAACCCACAAAAAAAACAACAACAAAAAACCCTAAAGAAAAAATGTAATGAGATATAAAATTGAGAGAAAATTTGGGTGAACGTAAATGTGGTGTAGGGGAAATACAGATACGTCTAAAGCCTTTTGTAAAACATCAAGTATTTGAGATTTTTCTGCATGTAAATTTTTACAGTCTCTTACAGTCTTGTTATTCTTAGTATGTCAGAAATACCTAAGAGATATAAACAGTTTATCTGCTCAATTCAAAGCTGAAAGACTGACATCTCAAACTGAAGTCAAAGGAGAAAAATCTAGTAATGTGTTCTGAATGTGAGCCATTGGAAACTCTATGAATCACAGTACTATTTTGATATCTATGAGATGGAAATTGATCCAGTGGATTTCTTTTCATTGGAGTAAGTAGTTCATCATTCCCTTTGGTAAATAAATTTCAAAAATTTAAATTAAAAATATAATAGAGAATAGTACAATAGGGATCCACAAAACTTTAACTCTCATTGACTTACTACTGGTAGTCAATGCAAGAGGGCAATCATAGGGTGTACTGCCTCTGCACAAGATGTTTATTACCTCTTACCATCTATGGATTATTATTATCATGAGAATCCATCAACTTTACTTCCAAGAAATAAGTCTTATTACAATTCTAGAATGATCATTTTTCTGTTACTTTATTTTGTGCATTATTTTGTAGTTGATTACAGTTATCTAGGATTTGAGAATCTAAATGTTTATCTATGGGAATGATTGTATGAATCATGGAAATAATGGAAAGTGTGGAAAATCTGCATTAAATAAACTTTTTAAAAAATCTAAATATTTGACAAATATATATATATTTTTCATTTCCTATGTTTGTTCTTTTGGCAGCTCATAGGCTTTCAGTACTCTTCTGCAATACCATAATTCAAAGTAATTGATTTTTCTTCTGTTATCGTTATCCTTATTCATTCTCTAGCTCTCAGATGCAACGCAAGTCATTTAAAAAGCATGACCTAAATCAGGCACATCTTAGTCCTCAAGCTCACATCATTACTTCTCAATATTTTGGAGAGGTCCCTAAGTATAGACTTTCCCAAGGCAATATGTCTCCTGATTTCCTGACTGCTGGTACCAAGGGTTTAAATTGTGGATCTAAGCAAGACTAAATCATTGACAACTTCAGTCTTTATCTATCATGAAGCTGCCTGTTGGTCCAGTAGTAAAAATTTTTGTTCTCTTGGCATTAAGATACAATCAATATTGAGGATGGTATTTTTCATCTTCTGAAACCTGTGAAACCCTCCTCACTTTCAGCAAGCAGGATTGTGTTACCTGCATAATACAGGTTAGTGTTGAGTCTTCCTCCAATGCCACATTCTTCATCATAGATTCCAGCTTCCCGAATAAGCTGTTCAGTATGAAGATTGAATAGTTTAGAAAAAGGATACAACCCTAATGCCCTCCTTTCTTAATTTTATACCATGTAGTGTTCCCTTGCTCTGCTCACACAATAGCCTCTTGGTCTAGGTATAGGTTTTCCATGAGCCAAATTAAGTATTTTAGAATTCCCATTTTTCTCAAAGTAGCCATAATTTGTTATGGTCAAACAGCTTTGCATAGTCAATAAAGCATAAATGTACCTTCTTCTGGTACTTTTGCTTTTAGCCAAGATCAATCTGATATCAAAGAAGATAAATTCTGCTTGAACTTCTGGCAGTTCTTTATCTATGTACTATTCTAGCTGGTTTTGTTTTGCTTTCATGCTTTATTAATGATATTGTTCAATGGTTTCCACACTTTGTTGGATCACTTTCTTAGGAATGGGAACTAATATGGATCTTTTTCAATCAGTTGCCAAGAAATCTGTCCTCCGAATATCCTGGTATAGATGGGTGAGCACATTCAAGACTGAATCTGTCAGTTGAAACATGTCAGTTGGTATCTCATTGATTTCTGAGGCCTTATCTTTTTTGCCAACACCTTCATTACATCTTCAACTTTCTTTAATTTAATTAGCTCCTGTTCCAGTCAATTCTTCTTGGTAGCAGGACTGGGTATTCCCTCCATCGTTGTCACTCTTATTGTTGTTATGTACCATGGAGTCAGAACTAACTCATAGCTGACCCTCCCGTGGGTTTTAAGAGGCAGTTTGTTGCACAGGAAGAGAGTGCCCCATCTTTTTCCCACGGAGCAGCTGGTGGATTCATATTGCATGCTTCAGGATTGCTGTGCAGTTTCTTACCACTAGACTGCTAGAGTCCTCTGTCTTTGTCATCGTTGTTGTGCTGTTAAATGTTGTTGAGTCGTATATCACTTGTGGCTACCCTATGAATGAAAGACCTGAACACTTGTATAACTTTCATCGTTTCTCCAAGTTCATAGAACTTCCAGAGGCAAGCTATTTTGAAGTGGATGTCACTCCTATTTCCAAGCTTGTTTTAATCCGGGAGTTGCACCAAATACTTTCCACCATGGGTAACCATTATAACATTTGTAATTAGGACTCCTTTATAAACATCATAGATGTTAGGATTTATAACATATAGGCTAATTATATCAACTCACAAAATGGAGGATAATAGCATAATACTGAGACTTGTTTGTCAGAGTTAACAGGTATTTTGAGGAGATACAAGTCAATCTAAAACAACATTTTATAAGGCATTTCAGAAATTATTTTCCAAGATATTTCTTAAATTATCAAACAATGATTTTAGAATATCTAAACTTATATAGACAATGAACAAGAACTTATTTTAAACTTCTCATAAATGGAATTTTGTAAAAGTACATTGAAATTATTTTACCTTAAATAGCAAATGACATGGCATATAAATGAAAAGACATTTCAGTTACAATAGTACTTAAATATTTTTTATCTACATGTATGTAACAAGGGGTCTTATTAAAAATATGTACTATTGGAGGGACGGTGCAAGAGGGGAAGACCCTCTAGGAGATGGATTGATTCAGTGGCTGGCGTAATCGGGATGGGTGTGTCAGAGGCAGTGCGATTGGCACAAGATAGAGCAGGTTTTAGGGCTGTTGTACATAGGGTCGCTATGAGTCGCAAGCAACTCAACAGCACATAACAAGAACAACAACAATTTTAAGTAGTGATGAATTAAAATTAAGAAATCCATATTACAAAATACATGGCTTTGTGACATTGTACAGGGAATTAAAAGTAGAAATTACTGCTGTAAATAAAATTAAAACAAATCCCAGGATAAACATAAATTCTTGTGAAATATGGCAAATTGCAATTATTTATCAATTATATTTTTAAATATTGAATAAATTAAAAATTATACAAAATTAAAGAGAAATGTTTAGCTATATAGAATGTGATCTCATTGTGTAAAAATGTTTAAAGTACTTCATTTTAAATCTTGTGTTTATTATTCGACAAATTCATGTATGGTTATGTTTTCATGAAATTATGACTTGCCTTACAATTACAAATAAAGTTTTAATCTTTCAGAAATTTACAGAAAAAAAACCCACTCTTATTTGAAAATTTCAAGTAAATAGGAATTATTTTAAAAGTTATAATAATATAATCACAATAAGGAAGTAGTGAGATATCTAATTATACATGCCTATGAGATTTCAACACTGTTTCTTGATAGTAGGCCATGAGAGCTCACTAATTTTATATATATATATATTTATAGAGATATAGAGATGATATAGAGATAGAGAGAGAGATAGAGATGATATAGATATAAGTATAGGTGTCGATAGAGATAGAGATAGAGATATATATTTCCACTAAAGCTTTTGATCCACGTATCAAGTCTCTAGAATTAAGTCAATATTTACTAAAGACTTAACATGCAAAAATTGATATTTAATTACATATAAAAGAGTTAATAATGAAAAATTATCAAAAAAAATCAGGTTAAAAATAAGGACCATTAACACTGATACGCAAATGTTGTAGTAACTGGGTGGCCCCCTCACACACACAGTGTTGGGAATCCATGCATGGAGTCACACAAGACAGGATCTGAGAGCTTTATCTAATCTCCTTGATCAGGTAACATCTTTCTTCCAGAAAGGCATCAGCTACTTTAAACTTATCTTTCAAGAAAGGATATCTTCAGTCTAAAAATCTCAAGTATAATCTGAAATATAATATCTAGAAAAGGCCTTGGAATTACCACATTTTCTCAACAATGTAAACAGTAAGTCACAGAACTTAACAGAAGCTCTGTGGCCAGGCAGGATCGTCCCTCAGTATAGCCTCAAACAAAAAACTTTCTCTGAAGTTGGTACATGGGATTTGGACTTACATCCTCCAAAACAAGATATGGATAACAGCGTAAGAGACCAGTAGAAGTGTGTGGTACAAGGTATCACAGAAGTGAATGGTAATCATATTAAGACATGGCTGGGGAGGGGAGGGTTTGACAAGCTAGCAGACTGTGCAAGGAATGGGGATGTACTAGGGAAAGGGTGGAGAGATGTCACATGTGCTTGGAGAGGGGCACTGAATGTATTGGTTATTGGTTATTTCTGTAAGGTAATTGTTTTTCACCTGTTTGGTATAAATGCTTGTCTGTTAGATATTTTTCTAACACTGAGCATCCAAATTAGGACAGACTAGGAAGAAGGATTGGCCATCCACTTCTGAAATACAACTGGCCTTTGAAAACCTTATGTACAGTAGAGCACACTTAGAGTAGAATAACAGATATGGCAACTTAAGTTGAGCCCTCAAATTTGGAAACACAAAAGAGGAGAAACAATTGTAAGAAGAAATTAACAATTGGTAGGTAGAAAGTGAGAAGTATGAAGGTAGGAAAACTGCACATTGTAAAGAAAGAAGTGCAATGCATTAACTATTGACATATTGCATATTGGATATTAGTGATATAAGGTGGACTGGCATGGGAAATTTTGAATCCCATGATCATATGATCTATTAGACTGGATACAAAAAGGTAAGAAAAAAAATGGGATCACTTTCATAGTTAAAAAGGCCATTTATAGATCCATCTTGAAATACAACATTGTGAGTGACAGGATAATATACACATGCAAGAAAGATCTGTTAATACTACTATCATTCAAATTTATGCACCTACAACCAGAGCCAAAGAGGAGGAAATAGATGGTTTCTATCAAATGATGCATTCAGAAACTGAACATGTAACCAAGATAAATTAATAATAATAGGTGACTAGAAGGCAAAAGATGGGAACCAGGAAGAAAGATCAGTAGTTGGAAAATATGGAATTGGTGACAGAAATGAGGCTAGGGATAGAATGATATAATTCTGTACAATCAATAATTTATTTATTAATTGCAAATACCTTTTACAAGAAACATGAATACAAGTTAGACACATGGGTTTCACCTAAAGGAATGTAAAGGAATCAGATTGATTACATCTGTGGAAGGAACCGTTGGAGAAGTTTAATATCAGCAGTGAAAATTGGGCCAGGTGCTGATTGTGGAACAGACCATCAACTGTACACATACAGGTTCAAATTAAAGTTAAAGAAGGTTAAATTATATCCACAGGAATTGAAATTTTATCTTGAGTCTATATCCCATAAATTTAAAAACAAATTCGGGAATAGGTTTGAGGCCTTGAACACTAATGAACAAAGAGATGAATGAATGAATGAATGAATGAAGATGAGCTGTGGGAAGATATCAAGAATATTGTTAATGAAGAATGCAAAAAGTCATTACAAAGAAGGAAGAAGAAGAAAAGACCAAAATGGCTGTCAGAAGAGACTCTGAATACTACACTAGAGTGCCAAGAAGCCAAAGCAAAGGGAGGAAATCAAGAAGTTAAGGAGCTGAATAGAAAATTTCAAAGGGTTATTAGGGAAGACAAGGCAATATATTATAATGAAATGTGCAAGGAGCTGGAGTCGGAAAATCAAAAGGGCCAAACTCTCAGCATTTCTTAAGCTGAAAGAACTAAAATATAAATCCAAGCCACAAGTTACAATGCATAAGGATGCTATGGGTAGAATATTGACTGATTCAGGAGGTATATTCATTCTTAGAGTAGGCATTAAATTTAATAAGGAATCACAAAGGCCAAATTCTGATAATAGTAAGGAAAAAGTTGTGATAGGTAATGATTAGAAAAATACATACATATATATTCAAAACACACATATAAATGAAAGTGTTTTAACAACATAGAAAATAATAATTACTATAGTTAAATATATTTTAAAATAGACCTGCACATTTATAATATTTTATCTAATTTTTATGGTATTTTTTTCATAAAAAGCTATAAAAATAAAAAAGCTGGAGGATGGGCATTGGTATAATAATTGTATTTTCAGAATAAATGATTACAAAATAAAAGATAGAGTTATAAGCAAATGAAAATAAACTATGAACAAAGAATAATGATTAATTTAATACTATGACTATAAATTCTAACAGGGAAAAAGGAAGGAGGGAGGGAAACTCACATAAGTGTTTTGGGACAACTGAATAATATATCAAAGAAGTCAAAGTTGTTGTTGTTGTTATGTACCAGAGAGTCAAAATTGACTCATAGCTGACTGTGAAAGAAGCCAATGTAACATAAGGATAGCAGTGCCTGAGTCTGATTTCTACCCACTTCATAAAGACGAACTTTCCCCATCAATAATATCCATAGCAGTGTACAGATAGCTGCTAGGTCACATACATCATCCCCCACAATTCTTCACCTATTTCTGCCAATCATATAGGTTCAATATTCCTTGTTGATTCACAGACTTTACTCACAGTTGTGGTACCAAGATTAGAGTTTATTATGGAAATAAGTTGGAGAGAAAGCTTACCATGCAAGTTCAGCTTTAGTTCAATAGCCTCAAGCTAGATTAACAGAAAAACACAATTCCTTCATTAGTAAAAGTCCTCGTTTCAGTTCATCAACACAATTTTAAAAGCCTCTGATTTCTTCCATCATTCATCAAGATTTGCCCCAGAACAATCATAAGTCACCTTTTCCTTAAAGCATTGGGCAAACAAAATATTTAATTGTGGCCAGCACAAACACAAGAAGCCTCAGGTTACACCTTGCCAGAGTATATCAACAGCAATGCCACAGTCTCTCCCCCAATCATCACCAGGGTCTTCTTCCAGTCTTCCTCAAGTCCTCAAGTCCTCAAGTCTTCAAGTCTTGATGGACAGTGTGGAAAGATTTCTCTCTCTCTCTCTCTCTCTCTCTCTCTCTCTCTCTCTCTCTCTTTCTAGTCATAGAACTGTTGATTATCTGCAGGACCATTTGTCTATAGTTAATTTAGCTGCAGATCAAAGGAGGTTAACATAAAGGTTAGAAAAACCTAATTTTAAACTAACACCACATTGACTTTCCAGTCGGTTTTCCAAGTTTATAAATCACACTGGAGAAGACATGAGATCCTTCTCCAACATAGAAGCTGGTAGATTTAAACTGCATGGCTTTGGTTTGGCAACACAATTCTTTACCACTAAACCAAAAGGAGGGTTATTAAAAATACAGTGATGTGTGTCTTAAATAAATATAAATATAATTGAAGATTGTATTGTGAAATATGGAATGATATTTATTGAAGTGAAATGCTAGATTTATTATTTTAAATAAAAATATAATAGTTTTGTATAAGAATGTCTATTAATATTTTTTCCAGTACATAAGAATTAGACAAAAATATTAGCAGCAATTTTACTAAAAAGCAAAATTTATTTACAGGTATGTTCACAATTAATGGGATAATTACAGTGTCTAAGTCCATGGCCACAATGACTATTTAATTAAGTGAATAAGCTAGATATAGGGGAAAAAGTAGAGTTAACAGTTACTTTTGATTTGTTTCATTTTCTTGTAAATTCATTTTTATCTACTGAAGACCTTATTGGTGTTGTGTATCCTCCAGATGGAAATGACTCATAACTGAACCTATGGTGGGTTTTCAGACACAGTGATTTGCATAAAAGGAGAATGTCCCTCTTTCTAAGTGTAGTAGCTGGTGATTTTGAACTGTGATCCTTTGGGATTACGGTATAACTTATCACTAGGCTCCCTTAAGTTATCTATAATTGTATTGTAAAAATTTGTTCTCATTCATATTAAAGTTCTAAAGACAAGAAAATATATAGGTATATATACATTAATAAAAATAAATAAGTAGATAATAGAAGATCAAGACGTAGACATGGACATGGACTTGGACAAGGACATGGACACATGGGCATAGACGTAAGTATAGATTTGCTAGATGGAAAAATGATTGAAGTTGTCAATTATTTCGTTTTACTTAGACCTACAGTAAACCTCCACAGTAATGGCACTTAAGAAATCAAAAGACATTGCAGTGGGAAAAAATCTACTGACAACAACTTATCTAATGTGCCAGTGAAAAAATTACATCAATTTACAAGCTAAAGTATGCCTGATCCAAGTCATAATATTTTCAGTTCTTCCTAAACATCTTAAAGGTGAACAACAAAAAGAAGGATAATAGGCCCTCGCCTAGTGCCCCCGCCCGGCGTGCCCGGGACCCGCGCGGTGCGGGCATGCCCAGTGCGGGCGCAGCTGCCCCGGCGTGGGAGCGCCGAGCCGAGAGGGCC
>NW_006399806.1:13253390-13300466 GCF_000299155.1 Elephantulus edwardii | reverse complement strand
AGAGGTTCTGAGGTGCTTCTCTCTTTTTCTGTGTAGTTGGTATATTGAAAGGTGACGAGATGGCTAACAGTGTCAAAACCTTCCTCCAGGACCTGGCCAGGGGCATCAAAGACTCCATCTGGGGTATCTGTACCATCTCAAAGCTGGATGCTCGGATACAGCAGAAGAGGGAAGAGCTTCGATGGAGACAGGCCAGCAGCGTCCTTGCGCAGAGGAGAACACAGAGTGTAGAGCGGAAGCAGGAGAGTGAACCACGTATTATCAGTAGGATTATCCTGTGCTGTGCCTGGAATGGAGGCGTATTCTGGTTTAGTCTCATGCTGTTTTACCGAGTGTTTATTCCTGTGCTTCAGTCAGTGACAGCGCAAATTATTGGTGATCCGTTACTACATGGAGATGTTTGGTCATGGCTGGAATTCCTCCTCACATCAATTTTCAGTGCTCTCTGGGTCCTTACCCTGTTTGTGCTGAACAAAGTTGTCAATGCCATTTGGTTCCAAGATATAGCTGATCTGGCATTTGAAGTATCAGGAAGGAAGCCGCACCCATTCCCTAGTGTCAATAAAATAATTGCTGATATGCTCTTCAACCTTTTGTTGCAAGCTCTTTTCCTTTTCCAGGGGATGTTTGTGAGTCTCTTCCCCATCCATCTCGTTGGTCAGCTGGTTAGCCTCCTGCATATGTCCCTTCTCTATTCACTTTACTGCTTTGAATATCGCTGGTTTAATAAAGAAATTGAGACGCACCAGCGATTGTCAAACATAGAAAGGAATTGGCCTTATTACTTCGGATTTGGTTTGCCCTTGGCTTTCCTCACAGCAATGCAGTCCTCATACATTACCAGTGGCTGCCTCTTCTCCATCCTCTTTCCTTTATTCATTATCAGCGCTAATGAGGCAAAGATTCCCGGCAAAGCATACCTTTTTCAGTTGCGCCTCTTCTCCTTGGTGGTCTTCTTAAGCAACAGACTTTTCCACAAGACAGTCTACCTGCAGTCAGCTCTGAGCAGCTCAGCCTCTGCAGAGAAGTTCCCCTCACCACATCCATCTCCTGCCAAACTGAAGGCTGCCGCCGACCACTGATTCCCCTGCCATCCAGGACGGATGTATGGGACACTTCTCCCTGCTGACCTCCCCTAACCAGGGAAGGCAGGACCCAGTCTGCCAGGGGTCCTTTGCCTATTTCCTTGTCTCTGACAAACTTAAGCAGAATCTTCTGACACCAGTGTATAGATTTTTAGCACCCCAGTACTTCAAAACAAGTGAAAAGCCTGTGGTCTAAATGGACTGTAGGTTTTTCTGTGGCTATTATATAGCATTTGCTGGACCCGGGGCCTGGACTGATTTAAATACACTTTCTCCCTGTGCCATTTATCATCCCACCTTCCTTCCTGCCTTCGACTCTTGGATGAATGTATTTTGTAAATCTAGTTGTTGTAATTTGTTATGTTCCTTTGGTTCTGTGAAGCACATACATTGGATGTGGCTAGTAAAGGAGGATCTCAGTCACTCCTGGTCACGCCCCTTAATAGCCATCACTGTCTTGTTTTCTGTAACTCAGGTGAGGTTTTGGTCTTGTTCCACTGCAAAAAAAAAAGGATCTGAAGAGATGAGATGCAACAAGAGGAAACACCTCTCAGCCACATCATTTGGGCTTTGAGGTGTGATTTTCTTTCTTTCTCGTGAAGGGCAAAGACTTTCTTCACTGGTACATAAAGTATCCCAACTACAGGGAGTTAGCAAGTCCGGACAAGTGCCACTGAGACACCAAATGCTCAGAGATGGTCTGAGGTTCTGGAAGTCTCAGTTTACTGTTGGCCATTGCTGGGCCTGTCTTCAAAGGAATATTGGGTGCTGCAAATAGGAACTGATGGGGCAAATTTATTAAACCCATTGAACTTCTTATTTGTTGGCTTTTTTTCCTGTCATTTTAAGAAACTATATGAGTGGGGATAGGATGTCAAAGCAATTGTACAGTTTTAGAATATCAAAATTAAACACCAACTGGTTTCCAAAAAAAAAAAAAAAAAGAAGGATAATAGAAGAAGAATTGTTGTGTTGCAGAAGAATCCCATGGACTGCAAACAAACTAACAAGTTTGCCTTGGAGGAAGTGCAACAAGGGCGACCTCTGAGGCAAAGAGGATGATACCTAATTTCTCAAACTTTGTGCTTCTGTGGGAAAGAGTAAGTCCTTTGAAAAATACATCATTTTAGGAAAGGTTGAGGGTCATATAAAGAAAAGAAAACACTCAACAAGATAGAGTAATATAGTCATTGCAACACTGGACTCAATAATATCAGTGATGGTGAGGATGATACAAATAGGGCAAGGTTCAGAATTATGGTTCAAATGGTCATATGAATCTTAATAGACATGATGCTGGACAAATCTCTCTCTCTAGTTAGAGCTAGAGATAGAGAGAGGTAGATAAAGATGGAGATAGAGATAGAGATTGATAGAGGTAGAGATGACAGAGACACAGAGAGAGAGAGAGAGAGAGATACAGAACAAGATACAGATACAGATACAGATGGAGGGAGCTTGAAATCTTGACTGTTGTTGCTGTAGAATTGGAATTACCTCAAACCATGTCCCTTTAGGATTGCAACTTCATGCTACTAGACCATAACCAGAAAGGCTAGAATAGAATGTTTTTGTTGTTGTTGTGTACTGTTACATCAATACTGACCCATAGCTAACCCTCCAGTGCGTTTTCAAAGGCAGTAATTACATGGAAGGAGATTGTCCATCTGTCTCACACAGAGCAACTGGCAGATTAAAATCATTTGCCTTTAAGATTGCAGGGCATATTTTTACCACTAGGCCACCAGAACCGAATGGAGTAGAATAGAATAGAATAGAATAGAATAGAATAGAATAGAATAGAATAGAATAGAATAGAATAGAATAGAATAGGAGATAAACATATACATTTGAAACTGACACCAACATCATACAACTTTTACATATATCTGCAATTATTTATTTAGTTTAATAGCATGTTCATAACTGAGCATAAAATTTCATTGTGATTTAGGTCTATAAATGTAATATACAGTGAAATTTTGTTTAGATATATAAGCATAACATGTAATGAAATTTTCAAAATATAATTAAATAGGTTACCTTGTTTTGTAAACAGTTTTACTAAATAAGCTTGTTGTTGTTGTAGTTGTTATGTGTCAATGAGTCATTTGTCACTCATAGTGACCTGTACAACACAGTTCTAAGAGCAACCCTATCCTAAGCCAATCTCATGATCTCTGAAAGATCTAATCCCATTTTTTCAGTCGCTGAGTCAATCCATTTCATTCTGGATCTTCCTCTCTTAAGCTGTCCTTCCACCTTTCCAAACATGAGGTTCTTCTCCAAGGATTAGTCCTTCATGGCCATGTGCTCAACATTTATAAGACAGAGTTTCAAAATCCTTGCCTTTAGAATCTGCTTGGTTTTATCCTTTCTGGGACTAACCTGTTTGTTCTCCTGCTAGTCCACAGTATATTCAACACTCTATTCCAGCATCACAACTTAAAGGTATTGATTCTTCTTCTATTATCGTGTTGTTTTTAAGTGGTGTTGAGTCGCAGGCGACTCATAGTGACCCTATGAAGGAGAGTCCTCAACACTTGCTCTGACACATAGTATTTTATAAAATTGCTTTCAAAATTTATGTCAATATTGCTAATGATATTTAAGATGTCAATGCAAACTGACAGTGTCATTCTGCTAACTCTTCACATGGTACATGCTTGTGCTAACTTCATGTTCATGAGATATGTTGCTTCCAATCAACAAGTGTAAATTCAAGTTTATTCCAGCAACATAATCACAAGAAACTTCTAATTTCCTCAATGGTCCAGAAAGTTTTTCCTCATAGCAGGTACAAGTTAGCTCTTCCTTAATTGCCCAATAAAGAAAATCTTTAACTCTGGTTCCGTCTCTAGAACTCCTCTAGGCTACATCTCACCACAGACTTTTCAGTCCAATTACCTCTTTCTTTTATGTTGGCCTCACAGTTGTTAATCATGTTGAAGATATTTATGATCAATGTTGAAATATGTTTCTGCAGTTTAGGCATCTGGTGACCCATGACTCAAGGCAGGCTAAAGCAATAAACAGAAAAGCCATTTTCAAAAGTCCTAACACCATCTGTTTTCATCTATACAACCTAGTCTACAGGGAGTTGAGCTGCTGAGCCTCTCTAGCATTTATAATTCAGTACAACTCTACAAAGAAAGCTGAGCAATCTCCTCTAGTGTCATGTACAGTCTTTAAATACCCACTGGAAAGTCAGCTATGAGTTAGCTTGGAGTCTACAGCCGTGAAAAATAATTCATTATGAGAAAGTTTTTGCCAATAGGATATGAGATATACACAGCTTAAATTTTGCCATTAAAGTTTTAAGGCACATAATATTTTTTTTCTCTAAGTGATGAAATCAAGTTAATTCTAGTTGTGTGCAAGAGCACATACCCTTTTCATGGTTGGACACAATCACTGAATGATCTTTGAGACCAGAGATTCACATTGTGTCTGAAGTCTTTTTTTCCACCTCAAAATAATTACATAAGAAAGAAATACACTTTTTAAAAATTGTTGCTTTGGTTAGAATTTCTTTCGTTATGGTAGCATAGATTGTACCTATAATTTATAAAAACTGTCAAATTTTATTTTTCAAATTTGACAATGGACTTTTAATGATGTTGAGAACAACTGCTTATAATTACTGATTATGTATGCAAAAATAAGAACTATATATATTTATTATACATTATCTCATAAAATGAGATAATACAAAATACATAAAGGCAACAAAAATTCCTTTATCTATTTCTAAGGCAATAAAAAGTGATAATTTTTTCCCCCATCAAGCTGACCTCTATATGCCAGGTTACAGGCATGTTTTGTAGTTTAATTACACTACTCTTTTCTCCACAATACTTGAGAATGATTGCTTTTTATTTCAAGATCCTTAGTTCTAAATTGGATAGTTAGTCTATGCTCATAGAATCATTCAAAGTCTAGTCATTAGACATGCACTGCTTATTGATTATTATTTAACAAGGCATGTTCTTTCCTTAAATTTGTTCTTGAAAAGCTGGCTACATGCTCATTTCTAATGAAAGTGGCTATTTCAGGTTGTGGCATTGAATTTCTAACTTCAGCGATCCATGATGGTTTCTTTTTCACAGTACTCCTTTAATCTAGGTATTTTCCACATCACATAGAGTGATGGCAAGATGATTTTAAAGTCTCCTTGGTTGGGGAAAAATATAAAACAACCCTCAGAACATCAATTTACGCTTGAAACAAGAGTTGTTAACAGAATTGCTACTAGTAGCATAATCTCCATTAAACATAAGCAAAAAGCAGAAGATGAAGGAATGAGGAACACTCATTTGAAATTGCCACATCTACAATCAAGTAAGAGGGAAAAAATGTGAATGTTCTAAATTTAAAAGAAATATTAACTAATAGTAAAGAATAAATATAATGATAAATTGGTAGCAGCATTGAAATTTGTCCCAGAATTATTTTCATTTCAAATTCTATGTCTTTAATATCTCTACCTTCAGTGCTTTCTCTACCCTCAGCATAGTGCATGAAACAAAAGAAAACAAAAAATAACTGTCTCTACCTAAAGCATGCAGAATAATTTCAACTAGCCTTTTAAAAATAATTTTTATATTTACATGTAGTTTATCACTTAGTAATACCTGTCTAAAAGGAATATTTCTCTACTTCATCAATCATAAATAATAGAGTTTGGGATATTATTCATAAACCATATACTTATAAACTATATACACCTAACATTTTAAGATGTAGATTAACAATGAATAATAAAACTCGCAGAGTGGCAAAACAGATGCAAAAATATGGAAAAAAAAACCCCTTCAGTTTATAAAATATTCAAGAATTTATTATGAGAACTCTATATATCACCCCAAGGAGATTTATTTGTGTATTTACTCCCTATAGAGCCTTCTTTCTCCACAGCTTGCTTTTGAAACAATAGGCTTAAACTAAGAAGATTAATAATACAGACTAACACAAAACTAAAAATCTGGCTCTGACTATGGCAGTTCACATAGTTTTGGAATTTTATTGTAATCCTTGAAAAAATATTTTTAAAGCAAATTATAGATTTTGTTAGTGAATAAAGATGCCAGTGATCATTTTCAAATTCAAAGAAATAACCTAGGATTTTTTAAACTTGAGATTTGAATAACAGAGCATAGTTTTCACATTCTACTAAGGTAAATACAAATATTTCTGTGATTATTCTATTACTAGGTACTTCATTGGATCATTTGATAATAATTCATTATTACAAATTATGAAAAATTATTTAGCTTTTTACATTCTAAGGACCTACGTACAAAAGATAAATACTTTTTTGTAATCCCCCTTTGGTTGTGCAGCACAGAAGAATTCAAAAAAGGTGCTTATTATATAGTCAGCGTGAATATATAATGACCGTTCACCGACTATCAAAATATATGTTGCTTTGATAATCTACTTTTATGTGTAATTTACAGAAACGAGCCTCACCTACTACCTTTTCATTTGGGTGGTGAGCTTCTCATCAAAATACCTAATACTATTGTTGTTTTTATGTGCTGTTAAGTTACTTGAGACCCACAGCCACTCTGTGTACAGCAGCTCTGTACCCTGCCCTGTCCTGAGCCAGTCTCACTAATTGCTACACACCAACATCTAATGCTATAGTTCTCACTAAATGCACACCATGTACAATTAAACAAGTTACCAGAACTCTCATGCCTGTTTTTAATTGTTTTTGTTCATTCTTCTGGGTCATATAGCCCTGGTCTGTCCACTTTCTGTACATGGTTGCTGTGAAGCTGAACATTGTGACACTGATGTGTCAAATGTGATAATGGTTACTCGTGGTGGACAGTATTTGGTGGAGCTTTTTTATTATAACAAGCTTGGAAGCAGGAGTGGCATCCCATTCCAAAATAGCTTACCTCTGGAAACCCTATGGACCTGGTGAAAGGATGAAAGTTATAGAAGTGTTCAGGTCTTTCATTCATAGGGTTGTTACAAGTCACCTATGACATAACAGCACTTGACAACAACATAGAGTGAGATCAGTTGGTCTAGCAGACAGAAAGCCATGTTTCCAAGCCAAAGGCGGGTGACTTTAATCTGTGGACCTCAGGTCTGTTTTTAATTGCTTTTGGTCAAACATTCTTCTAGGTTGTGTAACCCTGGTATGGTAACTCGTGGTTGCTGAACACTGTGACATTGATGTATCAAATGGGATAAGGGTTACCCATGGTGGACAGTGTTTGGTGGTGCTCCCTGATTAAAACAAGCTTGAAATCAGGAGTGGCATCCACTTCTGAAATAGCTTGCCTCCAGAAATTTTATGAACCTGGAGAAAGGATGGAAGTAATACAGCTTTCAGGCCTTTCATTCTAAAGTCGCTATGAGTCGCCTGTGACTCGACTGCACTTAACAACAACAACAACAACATGTAAAGAGGAAAACCTTGGATAAAGGATCATTATAAACTGAATTTATATTGGTCTTTTAGAAAATGGTCCCTCACATGTGAATATTTTCATATATTATTGATTATTCACTGCTATTCTATTCATATATGAGTAGATTACACCACAGCAAAAGCAGAGATATATTTTACTTGGCAGATTTAATAGATACAGTTATCAGATAAATACTTAAATGTAGGCAGAGATATTTATCTTTCCATAACACATATTTGAATAATGAAATTAAAGTGTAAAAGACTTGTTTGCTTTTAAACTATTAAACTAAATCACAATAATAGGGAAAATGCTTGCCTTGGCTTTTGTTTCTTACCATATATGTTTGTTTTATTTTAGAGTGGCAAATATTAATTTTGAAATAAAGGAGAGTATGTTTAATATCAAGGAGTGGTCGTGGCATAGTATTTAAGTTTTTGACTCTTAAATGAGAGATAAGTGGTGAAGAAAGATGAGGCAATCTGCTACTGTAAAAATTTATAGACTTAGAAACCCTATTGAGCAGGTCTACTCTGTGGTCATTTTATTTAGTTAAGTGTCATGGAGTCGTATAAGATTCATAGTGACACTATGACAACAGATTTTTTCCTTATCCTATTCTTTAGCATCCTCTCCACTTTTAAGGCCTTTCTGTACTCATTGTATCAATCTGTCTTATTGAGGGTCTTCCTCTCTTTCACCAGTCTTCCACTTTTCCAAGCATGATGTCCTTTTCTAGAGAATAGCCCTTGTAAAGAACATGCTTAAAGCATGTGAATTGAAACTTTGTTATTTTTGCCAGTAAGGAGCAGTCTGGTTGCACTTCTTCCAAGATATGTCAGTTTATTCTTTTGGCTCTTCATGGAGTAGTCAGCCCTCTTCTTCAACAACATCATTCAAAGGAATAAATTCTTCTTTTGCTACCCTTATTCATTGTTCCCTGATGTATAACAGATGATTGGAAAGACTATGACTTTCCAATCCTTAGTCTTTAAATTGACCTTATTCTTCTCCAGAACTTTGATGAGGTCCCTGACAGCAGACTTTCCCAATGCTATATATATCTTTTACTACTGGTGCCTAAATTATTTAGCGTGGACCCAAGTATGATGAAATTGTTAACAATTGCCAACTTTTCTCCACCTATCATGATGTTGCCTGTAAGCTCTGTGATGAGGATTTCTGTTTACTTGGTGCTGAGATATAATCCATTTTGAAAGTTATAGTCCTTGATCTTCTGTAGCAAGTGCTTCAAGTGTTCACGTTCAGCACACAATGTAGGGCCATCTGCATAATACAAGTTGTTGATGAATATCCCTCCAATCCGGATGCCACGTTCTTATTAATGATGTCCAGCTTCTTGAATTATTTGATCAGCATACAGACTGAATTGCAGTTTACCACAGAGTCGGAACTGACCCATAGCTGATCCTCCAGCAGCTCTTCAGAGGTAGTTAAACAGACTGGCAGAGAATCGCCATCCTTTTGTGAAGCTGCTGGTGGCCTCAACCCGTGTGCCTTCGAGATTTTACCACAACTTCTTGCCACTAGGTATTGAAAAAGAATATACACCTTTCTTGATTTTAAACTATTCAATATTCTGTCCTGTATGGACACAGAAGTCAAAATTGACTCTGTAGAGAACGTTTTGGGAGTTATTATTTTTTTGTTGTTTTAATTGGTTGGCATACAATAAATATTTTATTAATTTTTATCATTAAAATGTAAACACTAGTTTATAGATTGTGTTAAGTAAACATTTAACTCCAAAAAAATAGGGTATAGTTTTTAAAGGTTAATAGAAATAGAGAATAAATGTACATACTATAAGTGTTTATAATTCATATACTATTTGGAATGGGAAGGATAATATCACTTCAGAAGAAAGACTTCAGAGGTAAGAATATTTTATAAATTCTTTTGCAAAGCTCTTTCATTTACATTATTATTCTTCAATATATTTAACTATAAGAAAAGATAAATATAGCAGGAAAAACATGATGTATTGTTCAAGAAAACTTGCTGTAAGTGAAGAAAATAAAAATAGGAGAAAGTTAATATTTAAACAATTATAAAACTAAAACAAATTATTCCTTGTTCCTGACATGCAATAAATTTGAGCAATTATGGTACATCAAGGAGTGCTGGTGTTAAAGTGACTAAGTAATCAGCTGCTCCTATCAGGTTGGACATTCAAGCTTACCAGTTTTCTCATGGAAGAAAGATAATGGCAATCTACTTTTGTAAAGCTTGGAGACCCTATTGGTCTGTTCTACTATTTTGACATAGGGCTGTTATGAAACAAAATCAATTCCGTGGTAATGGTTTTGTTAATTTGTCTTAAGTTATATGTTAGTTACTGGTTAGGTGAGAATCAAATAAGACAAGATTCCTGCTCTGACGGAGAGAATGGAAAATTTTAATAATTAACAAATAATGAAATTTTCTTCCAGGTTCTAATGGAGGACATATAAGTAGTTTTATCTTCTTATTTTCAGTATACAGAAAATACCCACCACCATCATCAACTACCATTGTGCCAAGGTTTTCAATAGATGATTCTTTGGAAGTATATCACCTGGGTTTTTTTCATAAGGCATTTTTGTGTAGACTTGACCCATTTTAGGTGCGAAACCAATATGCTAAAATTCAATTCATTCAGGAACTTTACAATAAGGATGAATATATAATATAGATTATATTAAGAGAAAAATAGATTTGGAAGGATAAACAGCAGATGTCATTTCCTGCATACCCACTACTGCCAAACTCAAGATGTATAATTTTTCTATCCTATAATGATAGTTTTGTTTTTACTATTTAACATCTGTGAAAAGTGATACTTAGAGACATTTAGAAATTCAAATAAAACACTAAAAAATAAGTATCAGAAAGTCAGAACTTAAGTCATTGATAGTAAAATTCATTAGCATGATATCACACAGGAGTCCTAATCTTGTTAATAGATAACAATTTTGTATGAAGTTCTTTAGATCCCACACACTGTCCAGAATTGATTTGAACATGCATGTATGTAAATATATGCCACTGATAATGATATAGCAGTGTCTGACTTCAAGTACTTCACCAAGGGAAAGCATTTTCATCAACACAAGTAGCTTAAAGTCAGATCTCAAGAACAGGTCAGATATCAACTACTTTTAATGTTCCAATATTATTATTTTCCCCCCCTACCAGTTTAACCAACAACCTCCCTTCCAGGGAACTCATTGTTTCTATCCTGGATTCTTAACAATAAACTCACAGAACTCACAGATAATATCCATGATTATAGACCTATTAAGGAAGTAACAAGTTACAATTCAAGATTAGGTACAACTCAAGTAATAGTTCCTAAATCAGGACAAATTCTTCTCAGCTTTGTCAAAAGGCTGTCTTTCCAGTTTTTTACTTTGCCCTTCTTAAGCAAGTATTATGAAATGCTTTTAGATTTATGGAGGAAGGTGTCTCTCTGGAGCTTAGATTTGTAGTTCATTCTGTTACTAATCTGAAGCTACTATATGCTCTGACTCCATAAACCAGCAACTTTAGCTCTGTGGCAAATGCCTGAAGACAACTGCTCTATTAGCAAGAACTCTCATTCCAAGGACAGGAGCCCAGAATTCTGTCACATGCCAGTCTTCTGATTTTATGATCTCTGGTGGAACTTTTTTTATTGCTAATAACCTCTTATTGTTCACTAATACTGAAATATTATAGCTCTTTGTTTTCTGATGGAATGGGTATCTCAGAGAACACACAGACACTCTGGTTCACTGGCTGTTTGTTTTTTTTATAGAATTTTAATTATGTACTTGTTTACTTTCTAAGTTCATATGCATTGTTTCTTTCACACAAGATCTTTCAGATTTTCTTTACCCACCTTTCCCTCCAACCATCAAATGGTATGATCCTATGATTGATCCCCCCCTCCCATCCTCACCTCTCTGTTCCCAACCTCCTCATCTTGAATTCTCATACACATTCTACAATTATGATTATATACAGTATTTGTCCTTATGGGACTGAGTTAGTTCACTTACTATTATGCTCTCCAGTCCCTTCAGAGTTAGGTAGTGATTCGCAAAATCATTGCTTTTGGGTGATGCACAATATTCCATCTTGTAAATACACCACAATTTGTCATTCCTTTCAGTTGTAGTTGGACATGTGGGCTGTTTCCATGTTTTTGCAATGATGAATAACCCTGCTATGAACATTGGTGTACAAGTCTCCATTTGTGCCTCAGTTCTCATTTTCTTGGGGTATATTCCAAGTAGTGGAATAGATGGGTCATATGGAAATTTTACATTCTGTTTTCTGAGGAAATGTCAAACAGCTTTCAGAGTGGTTGCATCATTGTACAATCCCACCAACAGTGTATAAGAGTTCCTATCTTGCTACATCCTCTCTAACATTTAGTACTTGCTGTCCTGTTAAACTTTGTCTCTGCTACTGGAGTGAGACGGTATCTCATTTTGGTTTTGATTTGAATGTCTCTTATTGCCTGTGATTTTAAGCATTTCTCCATGTGTCTGTGTGCCATTGGAAAATCTTCCTCAGTGAAAATTCTTTCCATGTCTTTTGCCCATTTTGTAGTTGTGTTATTGGTATTATTCTTGTGGAGGCCCTGTAGCATTCTTTAAACTTTATTTTATAATCCAATCATGTAAAGAGTTATTCATCTTCCATATGGGTGGTTTTGTAAGATTTAACCTTCAGTGGTTAATTTCTAGTTCTATGGCATTGTGATCTGAGAAGATACTTTGTATTAATTCAATGTTTTTTAATTTCCTGAGGCTTGTTTTGTGTCCTAATATACGATCCATTCTGGAGAATGAACCACGTGGACTTGAGAAAGAAGTGAATTAGTTTTAGTTGGGTGCAGTAATCTGAATACATCCACAGGTCAAGTTGGTTGATTGCATATTTTAGCTCTTCTGCATCTTAGTTAAGTTTCTTTTGAGTTGACCTATCCTTTGGTGATAGTAGTATATTGAAGTCTTCTACTACTATTGTTGTGCTGTCTATTTATTTTTTCAATTCTCTTTTCCATTGTTTTATGTATTTTGCAGGTCTATCATTTGGTACATTAATGTTGACCAAGCTTACGTATTTATGATATATTGTGACTTTAATTAGTATGTAATGCCCTTCTTTGTCTTTTATGGTGGTTTTTATTCTGAAGTTTATTTTATCAGGAATTATTATTGCACTCCTGCATTTCTCTCTCTCTCTCTCTCTCTCTCTCTCTCTCTGTGTGTGTGTGTGTGTGTGGTTGCCATTTGCTCAGTATAATTTTTTCCATCCTTTGACTTTGAGTCTGTCTTTCTCTACATTTTTTTAGATGTGTCTCTTATATACAACATATTGATAGACTGCGTTTTTATCCATTCTGCTACTCTTTCCCCCTTGTTTGGTGCATTTAGTCTATTCACATTAAGTGTGATTATTTTCAGATCAGGTTTTACTTTTTCTGTTTTGCCATGCTTCTTTTTCTGTTATTCCTGCTTACTATTACCTATCCAATTTCTTGTGGTTTTCTTCTTGGTTTCACAAATTCCTTAAGTTCCTCCTTTTTCTGCAAAGGATCTAATTTCTCTTTCATATTTGATGGAGAGCTTTCCTAGGTATAGGATCCTTGGGTGGCAATTGTTTTCTTTCAATTTTCTGTATATACTGTCCCATTGGCTTCTCTTTGTAGGTGACTCTTCAGGCCCCCCAACCCCCACTGCTTTTAATATTCTATCTTTGTCTTAATTTGGAGAATTTGACTATTATATTCCTTCTTGATTTTCTTTTTGGGTCTAATCTAATTGTTGTTCATTGTGTTTCTTGAATGTGGATTTTCTCATTCTTCAAAATACCAGAGACATTTTCTTTATGTACTTCTTCCACAATTTTCTCAGTGACTTACCTGTCACTCCCATGTTCTTGAATTCCAGCCATACATATGTTGTACCATTTGATGTCATCCCACATGATTCTAATATTTTCTTTACATCTCATCTGTATTTTTTTTATTCTATATGCTTTCAGTGTGGTTTTATGTTGGACATAAATATGGATACTTCTGCCTTTCTGTCTTAATATTTGGATTGCATGTTTATGCTTTTCTGTTATTTACAGTATTGTGTTGACTGTTCCCTCTCTGTCATGTCATCATTTTTTTAAGTTCTTGTGCCTCTTTATCTATACTATCAATTCTTCCTTCATTTTTTCTCATTTTCTTCCTTAGCTGTTCAAATTGCTTCTAATCAATATGTTTGTTGCCTGAATTGCTGTCTCTGAGGTATTTGCTTCCTTAATGTCTTCCATTGTTTCTTGCATAATTTGCATCTTTTTCTGTAGCTGTTCAAATAACTCCACATCAACATATTTCTTCGGGTTCTATTTGGGATATTCATTGGGTCTGCCTTTTGACAAGAAGGCTTATTTTGTTTTTTTTATGATGACTGAGGCAGGCTGCTGCTTTCTTGACATTATATGAGTCTTTTCTTAGTGTTTTAACCATATAATTACCCAGGTCATGGCAATGTTTTGTGAAGGACCTGTATATTGGTGCTCCCCTCTTTGGAAGAACAGTCAACCAGGAGCAGAATGACTGTTGCCCTCCTAAAACTGTGGTTCCACCTGGCCTCTTCCACTTGAGCTTATAAAATCTCATGTGATAAAGCTAGGCAGCAGTGTTTCACCCAAAGTACCTGTGAAATTGGTGGTCCTGGTACTGGACAATAGGAGTGTCAGCTAGGCAGTCTCCAACAGTGGAAGAGCAGGTTCTCCAGGTGGTGTGGGCAAAGGTATAGTTGTCTGTGCTGGTTTGTGATTGAAAACTGCATCCCCTCAACTTGGCAGGCAATGGTTCTGTCACCAGCCAGAGTGTGAGTGCACCTGGGTTTTGGTAGACTTTAGCAGACACTGGAGAAGCTGTGGCTGGAAGACGCTCCTCGGCTAGCCATGCCACGTGGGCCTTGGTTTCTTGTAGCAGAGCAAAAATGGCTGTTCTTTCTTGATGGTAGTAAAATTCTATTATCTATCTTTGGAATTTAAATTTATACCTTTGTTCTTTAGCACATTAAAGAGGTCCTTAACAATAGATTTTCCCAATGCAACATATCTTTTGATTTCTTGACTACTGTCACAATGTATGTTGGTTATTCATTCACATAAAAAGAAATAATTAACAACTTCAATCCTATTTTCACCTATCATAAAGTTCCCTATTGTTCTAGTTATGAGGACTTTTGTTTGTTTGATGTTAAGATGCAACCCATAATGAAAGCTACAATCTTTGCTATATGAAACTGCTCCAAGCCATGATATTTTCAATTGCTATTTAAGCATCTCAAAGTAGAACAGTGAATAAGGAAGATTGAGCAAGAATTTATAACTTTAAATTGTGGTGTTATGAAAACGAGTATTGAATATATTACAGGGTTCAAAAGTACAAATGAATTTGTCTTGATGGAATGTAACCAGGGTACACCTTAGAGGCAAGGAAGGTAAAACTTCTTTTCACATACTTTGGGCATGGTTTCAGAAGAGGCTAGTCCTTGGAAAATTTGCCTTTCCATGTATGATGAGAAAGGTAGAGGATAAACAAATGAGAAGACAATCCTTAATGAGATGGACTGACAATGACAACAACAGTGGGTTAAGTAGAGATTGTGAGAATGATGCACGATAGAGTAAGGCTGGGATCTGTTGTTCATAGGGTCACTGTAAGTCATAGTTGATTCAAAAGAACATAACAAGCCCTTCTAAGATGACTTCCTGAAAGTCTTATGATAAAGATTTGCTTAGATATTGTAATAAGTTAATTACTTCAATTAATGATAATTACTGTTTTTGAACACTGTTGTCATAGTTACTCTTATGGGGTATTGAGTTGATAATGAATTCACCTGTGCCATCTTCACAAGCTCACACACACACAAGCCCATTGTAAAAATATTTTTGAGGCCGTAACTTACTTATGCTGACCCTCCACCTTTCTAAGCATGATGTCCTTTTCCAAGGATTGACCTCTCCCGTGAACATTCCCATGATATGTTAAATGAAGTTTCATTGTCCTTGCCTCCAAGGAGCACCCTGGTTTACTTCCTCCAGGACATATCTATGTGTTCTCTTGACAGTCTGAGAAGCTGTTGAATAATCCTCTTCAGCACCACAAATAAAGGGACTGAATCACCTATCATCATTAGCCATTGTCTAGTTTTTAGATGCATGGCAAGTAATTGAGAGACTATAACTTGGATTACACTTATTTTAGTCTTTAAGCTGACATTGTTGATATTTAGTACTCTGTAAATATTACATATAGCAGATTTTCCGAAAACAACCAGTATTTTAATTTTTGTTTTGGCTGCTGGTACCAATGATGTTGATAAAAGATAAGGGTACAATGTACTCATTTAAAACATCAATCTTCTCTCCAGCATAATGTACTGAAAGGTGCTATTGGCAATATCTATGCTGAGATGACGAGGATGATCTGCTAATAGAACAAGGGAGCACTGCATGGCTTAAAAGTAATAAAGGAGTCTCCTGGTCTTCTTACTGCGAGTACTAAGTGTATGAATTTGTGAGTTCAAGTAAAATTAAATCATTGATAATATTGATTCTTTCTCTGTCCATCATGATGTTGCCTATGGACCTAGTGGCAAGGATCTTTGTTTTCTTGTTCTTGAGATATATATAATCTATATTGAAGGCTCCAGTGTTCAACTTTCTAAAAGAAGTGTATCTAGCCCTTCTCACTTTCAGCAATCAAGGTTGTGTTATCTGCATAGTGAAGTTATTGCTGTGTCTTTCTCCAATCTTAATGCTATATTTTTATTCATAAAGTCCAGCTTTTCTAATAATTTACTCAGCATATAGATTAAATAGGCATGGAGAAAGGACACAACTCTGATACACATCTTGCCTAATTCTAAACCATGCAGCATTATAGCCTAAAATCACCAATAGACACATTTTGAGTGTATTTGTGATTTAAATACAAAGAGTTAGTGTCAAATTGCATTCATGTATTCATGAAAATAATCATATGATCAATAGGGTTTTTCAAGACTGTGACTCTTTAGAAGTAGATTATCAAGACTTACTTCCAAACCCCTTTTTGATGGCTTCAATATGTCAATCACTTTATAAACAGACAAGTACTTAAATGTTTACAATTTCAGGGACTCTTATTTGCAATTTAATGATATTCAAAACATATTCATTGAAAGGAATTTTAACTTCAAACTCTCTACTGCCGAATTAGACATGTTTTCACGCATATAAATACCTGCAAAGCCAAGTGAAGACATCTTTCTTGATTTCAAATTAGAAGTCAACAACTGTTACTAAGAAGGACTGATGTGTGAGGCACAGTTGATAACTGGCAAATAAACCCAGTAGTGCATTTAAAATGTCACCTTGTAAATCATTTTATCATTCAAAAGGTGATAATTTAGCTACTATTTATTTTTCAATTTTAATACCTATATAAAATTTGCCATTTTTATGTGTTTATAATTATCATTATTGACTAGAATTTCTAGCTTCTCTGAAAGAGAAGTCACTAGAAATTAGCAAAAAACTCAAATTTAAAAATATATAAAATAAACAACTTTTCTAATTTGACTTTGGTTATCCCATGAAGAAAATAGATTTATCGTAAATTAATGAAAATAAATAAATTGCTTAGTTAGTCTTAGTTCTGATATTAAAATGTTCTTAAACATTTCATCAAAGATCAAGCTTCCGTATCAGCCAATATTTGGGGTAGTCATTTATTCAGATTGACTATATCTGTGGGAAACACCATAGGAGAAGCTTGATATCATCTGTGAAAACAAGGATAGGTGATGATTGTGGAACAGACTACTAGCTATTCATATGCAAGTTAAAGCTGAAGCTAAAAAAAGTTAAAATAAATCCACAGGAAACAATATTTGAAATCGAGTCTATCCTACTTGAATTCCAAACCCATTTCAGGAACAGATTTGAGGCCTTGAACACTAATTAGCAAAGACCAGGTGTGCTGTGGGAGAATATTAAGAAAATTATTCAAGAAGAGTGCAAAAGGTTACCACAAAGACAGAGGAGGAAGAAAAGACCAAGATGAAATGAGAGGAGAGACTCTGAATATCATAAAGAACACTGAGAAGCCAAAGCAAAGGGAAGAAATCAAGAAATTAGGGAGCTGAAAAGAAGATTTCAAAGTTTTGGGAAGATAAAGCAAAGCATTATAATGGCATGTGCAAATAGTTAGGGTCAGAAAAATCAAAGGGTTGAACTTGCGTGGCATTCCTTAAGTTGAAGGAACTAAAGAACAAATTCACAGCTTGAGTTGCAATACTAAAGGGTGCTCTGGACAGAATAGGAAATGATCCAGGAAGGATTAAAAGAAGATAGGAGGAGTATAAAGAAGCACCGTGTCAAAAAGAATTGGCTGACACAGAAAATTTCATGAAACAATGTATGAGCAAGAGCCAGTGGTGATGAAGGAAGAAGTTCAACCAGCTCTGTAAGAATTGGCAGGAAACAAGGCCCCAGGAATTGAGAGCATACCAATTGACCTATTTCAACAAAAAGATGCTGCCTTGGCCATGGTAATGAGGATATTATAGCTAATTTTAGATGGATTTTGGCTGAAAGCAGAGAGCACCAGAAGAATATCTATGTTTGTTTCAATGATTTTGCAAAGGCATTTGACAGTGTGGATCACAACAAACTGTGGCTGACTGTGAAAAGAATGGGAATCCCAGAATACTTGATAGTGCTTATGCTAAACTTACACTTGGGCCAGGAGGCAGTCATCAGAACAAAGCAAGAAAACACTGCATGGTTTAAAAGAGGAAGAGGGTACAGCAGGGGTGTATTCTATCACACACCTTTTCAATCTATATGAGGAGTTGAGTATCATGGAGGCTAGGGTCTATGAGGTGGAATGTGGCATTAGGATTGGATCAACAACCTGTGTTATGCAAATGAAACAATATTGCTTACTTAAACGGAGATGAACCTGAATCACTTGATAGAAAGTCAAGGACTGCAGCGTTCACTGTGGATTGAAAATCAATATCAAGAAAACAAAAATTTTCACCACTGGGCTTATCGGCAGCATCATGATAGATGGTGAAGAGATCAAGATTGTTAACAGCTTTAGGCTTCACAAGCAACATTCTTGGTACCAGCAGCCAGGAAGTCAAGAGATGAATTGCATTGGGAAAGTCTGCTGTCAGGAATTTCTCCAGACTACTTACTTAAGAGCAGTGATGTCTGTCTGGAGACTTAGATGTGCCTGATCCAGGCTATGGTCTTTGCAATTACCTGCTATGCATCAGAAAGCTGGACAATGACTAGGGATGATAGGAGAATTGATGCATTTGAACTGTGGTGCTAGAGAAGAGTATTGAATATAGCATGTACTGCTAAGAGAACAAACAGGTTCATCCTGGAGAGGGTGAACCAGCCTGCATCTTGGAGGCAAGGATTCTGAAGCTCCATCTGACAAACATTGGGCATATTGCAAGGAGGGACTAGTCCTTGGAGAAGGACATCATGCTTGGAAGGATAAAGGAATAGCACATGAGAAGAAGAGCCACGGTAAGATGGATTGACTCTGTGACTAGGGTAATAGAGGTAGTTGTGTCAGAGACAATGAGTTTGGCTCAGGATATAATAAGGTTCAGAGCTGTTGTATATAGATTCATTATGAGTTGCAGGTGACTCGATGGCACATAACAGCATTTGCTTCACTTTATAATACAAAAAATTTATTTTCTTTAATTTCTCGTTTTTTAAATTATGGATGGTTATTACATTGACACAGTCACTGCAGCAATGAGCTCAGAGATGATGAAAATGGCACAGGATAGGACAAGGTTCAGATCTATTGTTCATAGGGTGCTATGAGTTTTACTTAACTTGGTGCATCTAATAGCAATAGCAGCAATTGATCTAACCATTTCAAATAATATTTTATATGTTGGTGCTTCCTGGATCATACCTACTGTATATTCAATGAACTATTTTATTTATTTCAGTCTACTATCAGGAAGAAACGAAATTATAATGTTCAAAATATGGTAAGATGATGTGTTCTAGTCCCCAAAATATGGTGCGCATCACAAATAACAATAAAATATCCTAAAAGAAATGACACTGCTTCTGGAAATAGCAATCCAACTTATTTTTAAGGAATTCAAGTGCTAAAAAAAGGTAAACAAGCTAATTAAAAACAAACAAACAAACTCAGAAGTTATTAGCAAGCTAATAGGGTATTGAGAACTTGCTGTGATGGCCTAATGGTGAGAAACTGCACTGCAATCCCGAATGAACATCGTTCAAACTCACTAGCTGTTCTGAGAGAAGAACGGGCTATTAAAATATCTTTGAAAACCCACTGGAAGTTCAGCTATGGGTCAATTCTAACCGGATGGTACACAACAATAGCAACAGTGGTGAAATGTAGTTAAAGGAGATTTTGTAGAGCTGAAGTCATCTTTTTGTAATACTTTGCCATCAAGAACTATTTCAAGTACACAAACTAAATGCTAGAAACGTGGGAACTGACTCATAGCTGACTGTGAAGCTGGATTTCCAATGTTGTAACTACATAAGAACATAAGAAGAAATTATCTTTCTTCCACAAGGCAGCAGATAGATTAAAATCACATGTCTGTGTAGGCTGCATAACTTCTTACCCCCTGAAGTCCCTATATTAATTCTAAAAGATGCTATAAAAGGAATAAGGGCAAGGGCAGAGTGAGGATGGCTGAGTTTGACTTCTGCTAACTCCACAAGAGAGCACTGGCTCCATCAACAGCAAAGATAACACAAAAACAATCCTCATGAAGTAAGACATGTCCTCCAATACTCCTTACTTTGTCCAAAATTGATTGCAGTGGTCACACAGATTTCATATAACTCTACTCACAGTTGTGGGGGATTTTGTTGTTGTTTGCCATCAAGTTGAAATTGACCCACAGGAGACCTCCACTGGGGTTTCAGAGGCAGTAGATTGCAAGAGAGGAGATTACCCATCCTTCTCCCACAGGGCTTCTCATGTATTTGTACCATGCAACTTTGGAATTATAGCACCGCTTCTTACCAGTAGGCCACCAGAGCTCCTGGAAGCACAGATTTTGAAGCTTTGTCTGCCATATTTGGGCATGTTGCAAGGAGGGACCAGTCCTTGGAGAAGGATGTCATGCTTGGGAGTGTGGAGGGACAGACAGCGCAGGAGAGGAAGACCCTCAATGATATGATTGACTCAGTGACTATGGTAATGGGGGTAGATGTGTCAGAGACAATGAAGTTGGCTCAGGATAGACAAGAGTTCAGAGCTGTTGGGTCACTATATGTAGCAGGTGACTTTATGGCATATAACAGTAACAACAAAAATAAAGTGGCAAGTCGGTAGCCACATATAGAGCTGCTATGTTATGCACATACTTTTAAAAATATGTCTTTAAAATGATTAAAAGTAAAAACCATACCTTGAAGAAGATGATGCACATGAAGCAAGGCATGGGATTGTAGATTATCTAAAACTAAATAATAAATAATCAAGATCTAAGAATTGATGTCTTGAATTCCTGTGTTTTTGAAGAATATTGAACGTGTCATGTAATGCTTCTTACTGTTAGGTGCCATTGAGTTGAGTATAAATCATAGTGACACTATGAACAATGATCTGAACACTATTCTGACCTGTACCATCCTTACAGTTCCTGACACACAAGAGCACATTGTAGCAGGTACTATGTCATTCCACCTGGTTGAGGGTCTTCCTCTCCTTTGACAATCCTCCATTCTTCTCAGCATCATGTCCTTTTCCAGGGAACAGTACTTCTTAGCAACATGTCCAAAACATGTCAGACAAAGCCTCATTAGTTCTGCCTCCAAAGAACACTCCAGCTGCACCCTCTCTAAGACATAGCTGTTCAATCTCTTCGCTATCCATGGAATGTTCAGTGTTCTTCTCCAACATCACAACTCAAAAGCATCAATTTTTTTTTTATCGTCCTTATCCATAACTTTTCAACCTGTATGCAGAACAGATTATCCGGGAGGCTGGGCTCAACGAGGAGAAATGTGGCATCAGGATTGGTGGAAGATCTATCAACAATCTGTGTTATGCAGATGACACAACCCTGCTTGCTGAACCTGAGGAAGACCTGAAGCACTTGCTGCAGAGGGTCAAGGACTGCAGCTTCCAATACAGATTGAGGCTCAATGACAAAAAGACAAAGATTCTCACCCCTGGACCAATTGGCAGCATCAGGATGGATGGTGAAGAGATTGAGACTGTTCACAGTTTTAGTTTGCTTGGCTCCACAGTCAACCCTCTTGGCACTAGTAGCCAGGAAAGCAAAAAACATATTGCGATGGGAAAGTCTGCTGTTAGGTATCTCTCCAAAGTACTGAAGAACAATGGTGTCTCTCTGGAGACTAAGGTGTGTCTGATACAGGCCATGGTCTTTGCAATCACTTGTTACGCATCAGAGAGTTGGACAATGACTAGGGAAGATAGGAGACTTAATGCCTTTGAGGTGTGGTGCTGCAGAAGAGTATTGAGGGTACCATTGACTGCTAGGAAAACAAACAGATTCATAATGGAGAGGGTTAAACCAGACATCTCCTTGGAGGCAAGGATTCTGAGTCTTCATCTAACATACTTTTGACATGTTGTAAGGAGGCACCTGACCTTAGAGAGCGACATCATGCTTGTGAGGGTGGAGGGACAGCGCAGGAGGGGAAGGCCCTCTATGAGGTGGATTGATTCAGTGACTGGGGTAATCGGGATGGGTGTATCAGAGACAGTGTGATTAGCACAAGATAGAGCAGAGTTTAGGGCTGTTGTACATAGGGTCACTATGAGAGGCAACATAGTGTCACTATGAGTCGCAAGCGACTTGACAACACTTAACAACAACAACATTCATTGTCCATGCTTCAGATGCATAGCTAGTAATTGGAAGGACTACAGCCTGAATGAAATGCATTTTAGCACTCAAACTGACATCATGCCTCCTCAATAATTTAGAGAAGTCCCTAATTGCACATTTTCTCAGTGCAATGTGTCTTATTTCCTGACTGCTGGTACGAAGTGTCTTAATCGTAGATCCAAGCAAGATGAAGCTATTGACAGTTTCAATCTCCTCTCCATTCATCATGACACTTTCTATTTGTCTAGTGGTAAGAATCTTTGGGTTTTTTTTTAATATATTGGTGTATAATTCATATGGAAGGCTGCATTCCTTGATCTTCTGCAACAAGTGCTTTAAGTTCTCAAAATCAGCAAGCAAGATTGTGTGATCTGCACAACACAGGTTATTAGTGAGTTTCCTTTCATTCCTGATACCACACTCCTCTGCTTCTTGGATAATTTGCTCAGAATACAGATTGAATAGGTATGGAAAGAGAATAGCACCCTGACACACTCCCTTCTCAATTTTAAACCATGCAGTGTTCTTCTGCTCTCTCTGCACAACAGCTTGCTCATCCAGGAATATGTTCCACATGAGCACAGTTAATTGCTGGGGCTTATCATTCTTCTCAATGACAGCCACAACTTGTTAAAATGCTTTGGCATAACCCATAAGCATAAATACACATTCTTTTGGTATTCTTTACTTTCAGCCGGAATCAATCTGACATCAGCAATGATATCCCTGGTGTCCATTTAATGCTAGAATAACAAATAAATTTGTTTTAGAAGAAATATAGTCAAAATGCTCCTTAGAAGGAAAGATATTGATGCTTTTTTCCATCCATTTTGGTCATATTATCAGGAAGAAGACAACATGCATGTTAATGTAATTTGTTGTTGTTAGGTGCCATTGAGTAATCTCTAACTCAGCATCCAGTTGTACAACATATCTGTACTCTGTCCTATCTTGTACCATCGTCATTATTTCTGATATATTTTAGTTTATTATTACTGTCACTACGTCAATCTATCTCATTCAGGATCTTCCTCTCTTTTGATGACCCCCTCATCTTTTCAAACATGATGGATGTCCTTTTCCAAGGACTGATCCCTTCTAACCGTATCCCCAAAATACGTGAGAGGAAGCTCTACTATCCTTGCCTCTAAGGAGTATCCTGGTTGCACTTTCATATATATATAATTTGTTCTTTTGTCAAGCTATAGGATATTCAGTGTTTTTTTTTCAACACAACAACACAAGATATTGACTTTTCTTGTGTCTTCTTTAATCATTGTCCAACTTTCAGATGCCTAGCACGTAATTGAAAAGACTGTGGTTTTAATCAGGCTCACCTTAGTCTTTAAACTTATGGCATTGCTCTTTAACACTTTATAGCGGTCCTTAAGAGCACATTTACACAATGCACTATACATTTTGTATTTTTGCCTACTGGTGCCAAGTATGTTGATTGCATATCCAATTAAGACAATATCACTGACAATTTCAATTATTCCCCATCATCATGATATTGCCTATTGGCCCAATGGTGAAAATCTATCATCTCCATATTAAGATGCAATCCATATTGATTGTTCCTGTAGTCTTGGATCTTTTGAAAAAAAAATTTCAATACCTTTTCGCTCTTGATACACAAGATTATGTCATTTACATAATGCAAGTTGATAAATCTTCCAATTTTGATGTCACATTTTTCTTCATAATGCCTTGGCTTGTGAATAATTTACTGGTTATACATTTTGAATAGGTATAGGGAAAGGATTTAGCTCTGATGCATAGCATTCTTGATTTTAAACTATGCAGAAATCCCTTGAACTGTTCAGACAGCAATTTCTTGGTGTTATAGATTTCACAAGAGTAAAATTGTAAATGTTCTGAGATTTCAACTTTTCTCGTTTTACCTATGAAAAAACACATAAGCACAAAAAATGTAAAATTGAGAAAGAATGACTAGGATGTGGCTTTGCTTGTAACTGAGTGTGAGCTCATTGAATTTTGCCTGTGTTTTAAAAAGGCTATTGGGCCTGAGGGCCTGTGGCCCTACTGCCTGGTTTTTGTGAATCTCCCAAATTAAACAGGCTTCATAGGAGGAGTGGCATCTACCTTAAAAACAAAACCAAAAACCTGCACAAAAACAGAAAAACAAAAACACCAAAACTTGCCCCTGAAAGAAACTCCATGAACTTGGAGGAAAGATGAAAGTTTTGTGCTCAAGATTTTTGTTCATAGGGTCACTATGGGTTGTCTACGACTCTATGGCACTTAAAAACAACAATCAGAATCTTAATGGAAACCACAAAATATATTTCTTTTGAAGAGTTGTTCTTTTATTTTAGTACCACCAGAGCTCCTTATAGCAATCTAAAGGGACTATCACAGCAATTCTACTTTTATGATGAAGTCACTGCACTGTTTTTCTTAATTATACTTACATATCTGATTGTTATATAATAAAATCAGCAGTAATATCGATTTCCTGCATATTCAGCAAATTATCAGCTCAGGGCAGGAAAAGATGACCTCATACTAATTTGATTCAGTTGTATCTTGTTATTATATGCCATCGAGTCACCTGACACTCATAGGGACACTATGCAGAGCAGTTCTGAATCCTGCGCTGTCCTGAGCCAGTCCCCCTAATTCCTACACACCAACTCCCATTGCCCCAGTTACTTTATCAATCCATCTCATTTGGAGTATTCCCCTTGTACACTGTCTTATGCTTCCGTGAATGATATCCTTCTCCAAGAACTGGTATCTCCTGGCCACGTGACCAAAGTATGTGAGACACAGCTTCAAATTCCTAGCCCCAATGAGAAACTTGGTTGCATCCTCTCCAAGACAGATGTATCTGGCTTGTGTCTTTGGTGTTTTTTTTTTTTATTCCATAGGTATGTACCTATGTATTGACTATATATATCGTGGAATAAAAAAACAAACAAACAAACAAACAAAAAAACACAGAGAGATGGTGTCTCTCTGGAGACTAAGGTGCGTCTGATACAGGCCGTGGTCTTTGCAATCACTTGTTATGCATCAGAGAGTTGGACAATGACCAAGGAGGATAGAAGGAGAATTGATGCCTTTGAGCTGTGGTGCTGGAGAAGAGTATTGAGAATACCATGGACTGCTAGGAAAACAAACAGATTTGTCCTGGAAAGGGTTAGACTGGGTGGGTCTTTGGAGGCAAGGATTCTGAGGCTCCATCTAACATACTTTGGACATGTTGTGAGGAGAGACCGGTCCTTGGAGAAGGACATCATGCTTGGGAGGGTGGAGGGACAGCGCAGGAGGGGAAGGCCCTCTAGGAGGTGGATTAATTCAGTGACTGGGATAATGAGGATGGGAGTGTCAGAGACAGTGTGATTGGCACAGGACAGAGCAGAGTTTAGGGCTGTTGTACATAGGGTCGCTATGAGTCACAAACGATTCGACGGCACATAACAACAACAACAACAATATAGTCAATACTCTTCTCCAGCACCACAATTCAAAGGCGTTGATTCTTCTTCTGTCATCCTTAGTCATTGTCCAGCTCCCTGATGCATAACAACTAATTGCAAAGAACATGGCCTGGATTAGGCACACTTTACTCTCTAGACTGACATCGTTGCTCTTCAGCACTCTGAGACGTCCATTACAGAAGATTTTTCCAATGCAATAATTTCCTGACTGCTGGTGCTGAGAGTGTTTGATAGTGGAGCTGAGTAAGGTATAATAGTTAACAACCTCAGTCTCTTCTCTGCCTATCATGTTGCTGTCAATTGGCCCAGTGGTGAGAATCGTCTTCTTGCTGTTGATCTTCAATCCATATTGAAGGCTTCAGTCCTTGACCTTTGACAGCAAGAGTTTCAGGTCCTCTTTAATTTCAGCAAGCAAGGTTGTGTCATCAGCATAACATAAGTGATTGATGAATCTTCTTTCAATTCTGATGCCACATTCCTCCTCATAGAGCCCTGCTTCCAGAATGATCTGTTCTGCATATAAATTGAAAAGGTGTGGAGAAGGGTGCATCCCTGATACACTCCTTTCCTGATTTTGAACCATGTAGTGTTTCCCTGCGCTGTCCTGATAACTACTTCTTGGTCCAAGCATATGTTTCACATAAGCACAACCAAGAGTTCTGAGATATCCATATTACTTAAAGTTAGCCACAATTTGTTGCGATCCACACAGACAAATGCCTCTTCATGCTCAATGAAGCACAGACTTTCCTATGGTACTATTTTCTTTCTGCTAAGAACCATCTGACATTGGCAATAATGCCTCTAATGCCATGATCTCTTCTAATCCCAGCTTGTATTTCTGGTAGTTCTATGTCAATGTACTGTTCCAGTCATTTCTGGATAATCTTTAGCAGGATTGTGCTAGCATATGATATCGTTTGAGAATTTCCACACTCTGTCAGGTCATATTTTTTTGGAATGGGAATAAATATGGATCTCTTCCAGTGAGTTGGCCAAGCAGTGAGTGTCCTCCACATTTCTTGTCTTATCCGGGGCTGCATATGTTTATTGAAATACATCAATTGATAGTCCATAAATTTTTGGGCGTTATTTTTTGCCAAGTTCTTCAGAGAAGCCTGAACTTCCTCCTTCATCACCATTACTTCTTGATCATAGGTTGTTGTTTGAAATTCTTCTGTGTCAGCCAATTTGTTTTGACAAAGTGACTCTGCATATTCCTTCTATCTACTTTTAATGCTTCCTGAATCGTTCAATATTCTGTCCATAACCACCTTAAGCATTGTAACTCAGTTTTATTTTGTTCTATAATTCCAAGTGAGTTTAGCCCTATTGATTTTCAGACTCCAGCTCTTCACACATTTTTAAAATTTTATTTTATTAATTTTAATGAATATTTACAGAGATTTTGGATTTCCATTCATTCATTGTTGCACTATTTTCTCTACCCCCGCCGCAGCTCTTCACACATTTTGTTATAATACTTTGCCTTGTCTTCCTGAGCTGCCCACGGATATCTTCTATCTGCCTCCTTAAGTTCTTGATTTCTTCTCTTTGCTTTGGATTCTTGGTGCACTAGTGCAATACTCAGAGTCTCTTTTGACATTCATTTTGGTCTTTTCTTCTTGGTCCTTCTTTGACATGACCTTTTGCATTCTACATGGATGATACTTTTATATCTTCCCACAGCTCATCTGCTCTTTGTTAATTAGTGTCCAAGACATCAAACCTGTTCCTGAGTTGGTTTTTAAATCATGGAAGATAGACTCAAGATCAAATTTTGATTCCTGTGGATATGATTTAACCTTTTTTTAGCTTTAATTTGAACTTGAATATGAGTAGTTGATGATCTGTTTTCAGTCAGCATCTGGCCTAGTTTTCACTGTTGATATTGAAATTCTCCAATGATTCCTTCCACAGATTTAATTGATCTCGCTCCTGTATATGCCATCATGTGAAATCCATGTGTATATCCTATGTTTATGCTTCTTATAAAAGGCATTAACAAAGAATAAATTATTGATTGTGCAGAATTTTACTAATTCTAATAATTCTCTCTCCCGCCTCATTTCTGTCATCAAATCTGTATTTTCTGATTCTCGATCTTTCTTTCTGGTTCCCAACTTTCGCATTCCATTCACTTATTATTATTATTATTATTAAATTAAAAAGTATCATTATACCTAAAAAAACCCCAAATTTCTACTAGTGTAAATATAGAATCTTACAGTAGTATGGCATAGCCATTAAAATGATTGAGCCAATAAAGTTTATTTATTTTTTTTTTTAAAGAAGACAAATAGGTCTGTCTTGGAGATGGTGAAAGCAAGTTTTTCCTTGGAGGCTAGGAGTTTTTTCGCATTCATTTACTGTTGTACAATATATGAATAAATATGAATAAATGAATATCTATTCATTTCTCCCTGCCCACCCCTCCCCACCGTTTCATTCTTCTCTTTGAAAAGTAAAAGAAAAATTCTTTAATTGTCATACAATCCTTCTTCCAAGTCCACTCCACTATGCAGCCTTCATTCTGGACTCATGTCATGACAATAATACCTAATCATATATATATACCTTTTAAACAGTTTTGTCTCATCTGTTTCAATGCAGTATCCATAGTTTATTCCATCTTTCTCTGCCTTCACCCAACCCCTATGCCATTATTATTATTATTAATGCATATCGGTTACATGTTTGATTGATTTCTAACTGCAACAGTTAGTAGAAATGATCCTATTCAGCTCTGGTTGCTGGTACATACATTTGAAAGATAGTGGTATTAACATTTCTTCTTTGTATGTGTATGGCTATTATCTTGTCATTCACAACATTATATTTCAAGATGGATCTAGAAATGGGCTTTTTAACTATGAAAAGTATCCTGTTTTTTATCACCTTTTCATCTCAAATATAGTAGATCATATGATCATGTGATTCAAAATGTCCCATGCCAATCCATCTCATTTCACTCATACTTAAAATGTAAATACTTATGCGATCCATTTCCTTTTTAACAATGTCCAGTTTTCTTACTTTCCTGCTTCTCACATTCCACATCCCAATTATTAGTTTCTGTTTACAACTGTTCCTCCTCTGTTGTGTTTCCAAATTTGAGGGCTCAACCTCAGTTGCCATATCTGTCATTCTACTCTCTGTGTGCTCTATTGTATACAGGATTTGTCAGAGATCTGTTATTTTTTGAAAGTGGGTGACCAAACCCAACTTAAGTACATTTGGCAAAATAATGAAAGACAGAAGCTCAAGAATTTATATATGTATGCACATATATGTGTATTATTTATTATATATGTGCTGTTGTTGTTATGTGCTGTCAAGTCAATTATGACTCAGAGTGACCCTGATTACAAAGGTTCTGAATCCTCCTCTCAGTGAGTCAGTCTCACTGTCTCTAACACACCTACCCTCATAGCCTCAGTTAATGTCAATCCATCTCACCCAGAGTCTTCTCCTGTGCTTTCCCTCTACCCTTCCAAGCATGATATCCTTCTCCAAAGACAGGTCCCTCCTAGCAACATTCTTTAATTATGTGAGAAGGACTCCTAAAATCATTGCCTCCAAAGAGCAGCCTGGTTTCACCCTTTCCAGGACATGACATACATGTTAGTTTCCTTGGCAGTCTATGGTATGCTCAGTACTCTTCTCCAGCACAACAGCTTAAAGGCATCAATTCTCCCTCTGTTATCTTTGATCAATGTCCAGTTCTTTGAAGCATAGAAAGTAATTTCAAAGACTGTGGCCTTGGTCCTTGGTCCTAGATTGACCTTATTGTTCTTCAGCACACTGGAGAAGCCCCTGGCAGCAGATTTTCCAGTTTTCCTAGAGTAACTCCTCATGCAACTGACTTTTAGAAAATCATATTTATTTACATTCCAAAATAGGTTATCTGACAAAATGTGGAAATTATCATACATTATCACTTGTATCACACACAAGCAAAATCCTTTTGAAGATCATCTAAAAATGATTGAAACAATACATCAACAGAGAACTACCAAAAATACAAACTGAATTTAGATGAAGCCGTGGCACTAGGAAATCATTACCAATACCAGATGCATCAAGAAAATCACATGGACCACAAGATTCTCGCTACTGGGCCAGCTGGAAACATCAAGATAGATAGAGAAGAGATTGAAACTATTAAAAATTTCAGGTACTTGGTTCCATAATCAACTCTCTTGACACCAGCAGTCAAGAAATCAAAAGATGAATTACGTTAGGTCAGTGTGCATTAGAAATATTTGTGTGTATATAAATTAATAGTTATATATGTATGTGTATTATATAATATGTGTATATTATGTGTATATAAAACAGAATGGAACTCTAGTAACATACTGCTTAGAAACTGTGCTATTATAGCAAAGACATATACACATATATACAACTAGAACAGAATATGAACAGAATACTACCAGAAATTAAAATTTGATTTAAAAGAGTGTGTGACACCAAGGATACCATCATTGATATTACATGGACCTCACTAAACACACAGTGTACCAGAAGGATGTATATTTGTATCTTATTGATTATACAAAGATATTTGACTGTCTTGGTCCTGATAAATTATAAATTATGTTGAGAAGAATGAGAATTCCCAAACACCTAATTGTGCTCATGCGAAACCTATTAGATAAGTCTCAAAAGATGTTGTTCCATCAGAAAAAGGGAAACTCACCTGGTTTAAAATTAAGAAGGGTGTATGGCAAGGCTTTATTCTTTTTCTATTCCTATTCAATCTGTATGCTGAGCAAATCATTTGAGAAGCTAAACTTTATGAAGAAAAATGTGACCTCAAAATGGTGAAACACGCATCAAAGCCTGAGTTTTGCAGATGACACAAACTTGTTTATTGCATGTGAGGAAACATTTGCTGCAGAAGATAAAAAAACACAGCTTTCAGTCTGGATTGTATCTCAACACTAAGGAAGTAATAATCCTCACCATTGAGCCAATAAGCAACATCATGACAGATGAAGAAAAGACAAGAATTGTTAATTATTTCATCTTAATTTTATCCATAATCAACACCAACAGTCAAAAATTAAAAGATGTCTTGCTTTGGTTAAAGCATCTGTCAAAGACCTCTCTGAAGTGATAAAGAGCAACAATTTCGGTTAAACACTAAGGTGCACCTCATACAAGCCATGATATTTTCAATCATTTTCTATGCATCAGAAAGTTGCACAATGAATAAGGGAGAGAGAGAGAGGAATAATTAATACCATTGAGTTGTGGTTTTGGACAAAATTATTGAATATCACAGAAACTGCCAAAAGAACTAACTAATATGAGTGGGAGAAAGTGAAACCAGGGTGATCCTTAGAGGCAAGGATGGTGAATATTTATCTCACATACTTTGGACATGTTGTTAGGAGAGACTTTTCCTTGGAAAAAGACATCACGCTTGGAAAGAGAAAGGATAAGCAAAAGAGAGGAAGACCCTTAGTGAGATACAGTCAAAGAACAACAGTTTGCTCAAGTATTGCAGAGAAGATGAGTATAGTACAGAACAGGACAAGGTTCAGATATAAGGTAACTATAAGTTATGATCAACTCAAGAGTTATTATTACAATATCTACTTATCTATAATAAAAACACCATTCATTGTCATCCATGCAGAACTGACTCATAGCTAATCCTCCAGTTGTAAAATGAATGAGAAAAGGACAGCCATCATTCTCCTATGGGACAATTACCTTCAGAAAGCCATCAAGTTTAGGTTAGCAACAAATCTCCCTATGGGTCTATGGCACTAGGTTGTTCTTTTTGTAGCTGGTAATATAATCCATTGAGTCAGAACCCATAGCTGACCCTTCAACAGATTTTCAAAGACAGTAAAGAGCACAAGTGAGATTGCCCATCTTTATCCTGTAGAATAGCTGGTAGATTCAAACCATGTTCCTTTGGAATGATAATGTAGCTTCTTGTTACTAGATCACCAGAGTGACTCTAACAATATCTTCTTTATATATACATATATGAATATATGTGTGCATGTGTTTGTGTGTGTGTGTATAAACATAAGCTATTCATAGGAATCAGATTGAATACATTAATGGAAGCAATCATTGGAGAAGCCCAATATTGGAAGTCAAAACTAAGCTGGGGTAGACTGTAGATCATATAATCAGTTACTTATATGTAAGTTCAAATTGAGGGTGAAGAACATGAAAATAAGTTTACAGGAACCAAGATACAATCTTGAATCCATTCCATCTGAATTTTATGATCATCATAAGAATAGATTTGAGGCATTGAACACCAATGATAGAAGAGCAGATGAGTTATGGGATGATATCAAGGATATCATCCATGAAGAAAGCAATAGGTCATTAGAAAAACAGAGGAGAAAAAAAAATCAAAATGGATGTCAGAAGAGACTCTGAAGATTGCACTGGAATGTCAAGAAGCCAAATCTAAAGGAAAACATGTTGAAGTGAAAGAGTTGAACAGATGATTCAAAGGACAGCTCAGGAGGACAAAACAAAGTATTATAATTATATGTGCAGAGAGTTGGAATTAGGAGAATAAAAAGGGAAGAAGTCACTCTTCTCAAGCTAAAAAAATGGAAAAATAAATTGAAGCCTCTGACACAATATTGAAAGATGTTATGGGCAATATGTTGAATGACCCAGAAAGCATTAAAAAAAGATGTAGGAAATACACAGAGTCACTGTACCAGAAAGAATTGACTTACAATGAAAAAGTTAATGAAGAACCATATGAACAGGAGCCAACAGTAAAGAAAGAAGTGGAAGTTTCTTTGAAGTCACTGGCAAAACTAAGGCCTTAGAAATCAATGAGATATCAATTGTCTTGTTTCAATTAACAGATGCATCCTGAGACACACTCACCATTCTATGCCAGGACATTTGGAGTATGGCTATCTGGCCAATGGATAGAAAGATGTCCATGTTTGTTCCAGTTCCTAAGAAGGATGATCCAATTGTAAGTGTAAATCATCAAACAATATCATTGATACCACATACAAGCAAAATACTGCTGATGATTATTCAAACTTGACTGGAACAGTACATAGATAGAGAATTGTAAGAAGTTCAAGTGGGATATAGAAGGGGCTGAGGCACTAGAGGTAAGGAATACCAGAAGAATGTCTATTTGTGCTTTATTGACTATGCAAAGGTGTTTGACTTTGTGGATAATAACAAGTTGTGGCTGATATTGTGAAGAATAGAAATTCCAGAGCACTTGAATGTTCTCATGTGCAACCTATACCTAGATCAGGAGGCTGTTGTGCAAATGGAGCAAGGGAGCACTACATGGCTTGGAATTGGAATAGAGTGTGCTAGGCTTGTATTCTATTTCCATACTTATTCAATCTATATGCTGAGCAAATTATACGAGATGCTGGACTCAATGAAGAGGAATGTGGCATCAGGATGGAAGTTAGACTCATCAATAAGCTGTGTTATGCAGATGACATAACCTTGCTTGCTGAAAGTGAGAAGGATTTGAAGCACTTGTTGTATATGATCGAGGAATGCAGTCTTCAGTATGGATTGCATCTCAATATTGAGAAAACAAAGATTCTTCTTACCACTAGTCCAATAGGTAATGTCATGATGGATGGAGAGGAGATTGAAACTGTCAACAGCTTCATCTTGCTTGGATCCACAATTAACACCAGCAGTCAGGAAATAAAGAGATACAGTGCACTGGAAAAATCTGCAGTTAGGGACCTTTTCAAATTATTGAAGAGTAGTGATGTCAGTTTGAGGACAAAGTGTGTCTGATCCAGGCCATAGTCTTCCCAATTACTAGCTATGCATCTGAAAGCTAGACAATGAATAAGGATGACAGAAAAAGAATTGATGCTTTTGAGCTCTGATGTTGGAGAAGAATACTGAACATCCCATGGACGACCAAGAGAACTAAAAGATATGTCTTGAGGAGGGTACAGCTGGAATGCAGTTTGGAGGCAAGAATGATGAAACTTTGCCTCACATACTTTGGGCATGTTGCTAGGAGGTGCTATTTCTTGGAGAGGAACATGATGTTGGGAATGGTGGAGGGTCGGTGAAGGAGAAAAGGACCTTCAACCAGGGGGATTGACACAGTTGCTGGTTCAATGCACTCTTATGTGTCAGAAAATATGACAATGGTGCAGGACAGGACTGGGTTCAGATCTTTTGTTCATAGGGTTGCTATGAGTCGTATTCTTCTCAAATGCACCTAACAAGAACAGTAACTTGTCCATAAATATAGTCCTTAATAATGACTTAATGCAAATTAATCACATCTAACAATCCCAATCTATCTATAGATAAAGAAAGGTACAATTACTTTGTGGTCATAGAAATCTGGCTTGTTATTTCTGTGGTAATTAGAAACATGATTGGAATTGGGTGAATGTATATGGGAACGCCTGAGTTACAATCAATGTTTTCTTATTTGAATGGATCTTATGGGTAAGCAGTTATACTGCCAACTCCAAGTCTGGCAATTTTAATCCATCAGCTGTTTCACAGGATAAAAAATGGGCATTCTTTTTCTGTGCAATTTATAGCCTCTGAAAACCCATTAATGGCCTGGCTATGAATTGGTGACTTTGTGATAATGAAGAACAACTATTTAGTACATTCTAGAATTTAATACTATTTTTATAGTGAAAATAAATTTTTTATTTTAAGTTTCATTTCAACTAAAAAAGTGGTTCAAAGTGCCTTAAAGCAAAATGTATATAAGATTGACCTGACTTAACTTTATTTTAACTAAGTGGTTTTCCTCATGCTCTATTTATTGATTGAAATCAATAAAAGTTGTTCCAATGTAAAGATTTTGTTAAACTTAAATACTTTAAAAAATTGCAAAGTATTTACAATTTTAGAAAAATAAATTAAAGCCTGTTAGTAGGCTAGCATCTAGGGAAGAATGATTAATTTTGTTTTCCTTGTTTTCACTAGTAGGACATGTAGTAGAAGTGAAAATAATTAGAAAAATCAACGTGCTTTAAAAATTAAAGCAAAGACATTTTCTATATTAAATCACAGTTTCATTCTATAACTAGTTTATCAGTAGATTTTACTTTAAAAATTATTACTTGTACTCAGAGATAGAAATTCTGTTGCATATTTTGTCTAAAGAGATTGATCATAATGGTGTCTCTTTTGCAAACATTAAAACCAGGACTAATAATGAGAAAAATGAAGCAAGAATAGTTTACCAAATACTCCTGGACCTCCACAAGAAAAAGACTAATAACTCAAATACAAAATGGACAAAAGACATGGAAATAATGTTCACAGAGGAAGATATTTGAATGACAAACAGACACATGAAGAAATGCTCCAAATCACTGGCAATAAAAGAGATGAAAATCAAAACCACAATGAGATACTATCTCATTCCAATAAGAGTGGCAAATTTCAACAGGGCAACAAGTGATAAATATTAGAGAGGAAGTGGCAAGAAAGGAGCTCTTATACATTGTTGGTGGGATTGTAAAATGGTGCAACCATTCTGGAAGGCAGTTTGGTGCTTCTTCAAAAAGCTGAAAATAGAAATTCCATATGATTTAGCTATTACATGACTTGGAATATACCTTGAGAATATGAGAATTGAGGCTCAAACAGATTTGTACACCAATGTTCATAGCAGCATTATTCACCATCGCAAGAACATGGAAACAGACCAAATGTCCAACCACAAATGGATTGAAAAATTATGGTACATTATTCACACAATGGAGTACTATACAGCACACAGGAACAATAACTTTGTAAATTATTACCTCACTTGGGATGGACTGGAGAGCATTATGCTAAGTGAGCTAACTCAGTCCCACAAGGATAAATATTATATAAAACCATTATTGTAGAATGAGTATAAGGATCTAGGAGGGAGAGGTTGAAAGCAGAGAGATGTAGATGTAGAGGCGGAAGTGAGAATTAATCATTGGGTTATATAATTTGATGGGTGGGGGTGAGGTAAATTGAAAGAATTTGTTAGAATTTGTATTAGAATTTTGTAAATAAACTAGTGAAAAAAAAGAATAGTGAAGGAAACACTTTATTTATTCTTGTTGCTAGATTTGGTTGAATTGACTAAGACTCACAGTGACTTTGTCCTATGTTGCATCATGGTCAAAATTCCCATCATGTTCAATACCATTGTGTTAATCAATATGTTAATCCACATGGTTGAATATTGGCTTCTCTTTTGTTGACCTTCTCCATTTCCCAGCACACATCCTTTTTAGGGATTGGTGCCTTCTGATAACATGCCCAAAATATATAACAGGAGTTCCATCATTCTTACTTCTAAGGAGACAGATTTTTTTTTTGTTCTTTTAGCATTGCAAACAAATAAAAAGAATTTAAAAAAATATATTGAAATATTAAGCAGGTGCTCAGCACAAAAAAAGGGGGGGAGCCATAATCAGTTCAGGCATGAAGATTGTGAAACCCAATGGCAAAAAGCCAGATGAACTCAAGTCTGGTATCTTTCAGACTCTTGAGATGAACGCAGACCTAAAGGCTCAATTAAAGAAGCTGAAAATAACTGCAGCTAAGGAAATCGAAGTTGGTGGTGGTCAGAAAGCTATTATAATCTTTATTTCTGTTCTTCATCTGAATCTTTCAAAAAAATCCAAGTCCATTTAGTATGTGAACTAGAGATAAAGTTCAGTGGAAAGTACGCTGTCTTCTTAGCTCAGAGGAGAATTCTGCATAAACCACCTTGGAAAAGCCACACAAAAAAATAAACAAAACCACACCAGGAGCTGCACCCTGACAGTTGTTCATGAGGCAACCTTTAAGACTTGGTCTTTCCCAGAGAAATTGGATCAAGAGAATCCTTTTAAAACTGGATGGCAACCAGCTTATAAAGGTCTATCTGGACAAAACAGAGCAGAATACTGTAGAACATACAGGTGAAACTTTTTCTGGTTGTATTAAGAAGCTCACAGGCAAGGATGTCAATTATAAATTTCCAGAGTTTTAGTTGTTAACAAAATGATTAAATAAAGTTATTGTTCAGAGTAAAAAAAAAAATATTGAAATACACTCAAAACAAGATTCTCTCACCTTTCTACCCTTATATTGATTTAAAGCTTTGCAAATCATTCCCCATATTTGAAGCTCCTTTTCTTCAGTGACAATATTGTTGTTATTATTAGGAACTATCAAGTTAAGTATGACTCATAATGATTCTATTACCAACACTCTTTATTATTCTACAGCCACCCTATTTTCCCCTACACAGTTAAGCCCATGTCTGCAGTCACTGTTTCAATCTATCTCATTGAAGGCCTACCTTTCTTTGACAGATTATCTACCTTTCAAAGTATAGTGTTACTTTTTCAAGGAATAGCTTTTCCTAACAGCATGTCTAAAGATGGTGAGATGAATCTTTGCCAATTTGTCTCTAAGGAACTTTCGGATTGTGCTTTTTGCAAGACCTATTTGCTTGTTCTTTTGGCAATCCTTAGTATATTCAGTATTCTTCTCAATACCACAACTCCAATGCATCAATTTCCTCAATCACTCTTATTCATTGTCCAGTTTGCAGATGCATAGCAGGTGAGTGGAAAACATGACTTAAATCAGGTGTACCTTAGACTCAAGCTGACATCATTACTTTTCTGGACTTTGGAATAGATTTTCTGAATTCCACACATCTCCTGATCTGATTTTCAGAGCCAAGGATGTCGAATGTGAATTCAAGTTAGAAATTGTTGACAGCTCCCATCTTTTCTTCATCTGTTATGGTGTTGCCTATTGACCAGGTGGTGAGAATTTATTTTTTTAATAGCAATAAATCAAATGAATATTATAGTAATTGATCTTTTACAGCAATTGCCTCAAGTCCTTTTCATTTTCAGCAAGCAAGATTGGGTCATCTTTTCACAGCTCGCTGACATGCCTTCTTTCAATCCTGGTGCCATATTCTTCTTCATAAAGCCCAGTTTATAGAATTATTTACTCAACATATAGATTGAATAACTGTGGATAAAGGATACAGCCCTGATGCACACCTTTCTTGATTTTAAGCTAAGTAGTGTGTGCTGGAGCTTCCCAACTAAAGCAAGCCTGGAAGCAGGAGTGGCATCCACTTCCGAAATGGCTTGGCTCCAGAAACTCTGTGAACAGGCTCAGGCCTTTCGTTCATAGCGTCGCTATGAGTTGTCTATGACTCGAAGGCACCGAACAACAATAACAACGACGACATGGGGAGAGCTGTGTTGTTCTAGTGGACAGAAAGTTATGCTACCAAGCCAAAGGTGGGTGATTTTAATCTGTGGCTTTCAGGTGAGGTTCAAATTTCCTGTCAAACTTTCTTCTAGGTGGTACAGTATTTGACTGTGCATTGCTGTACAGAGGTAACTCATGGTTGCTTTGAAGCTGAATACTGTAACACTGATGAGTCAAATGTGATCATGATTACCCATGGTGGACAGTGTTTCCTGGAGCTTCCCTACTAAAACAATCCTGAAAGCAGGGGTGGCATCCACTTGTGAAATGGCTTGCCTCTGGCAACTCTATGAACAATGCTCAGGCCTTTCATTCACAGGGTCGCTATGAGTCGTGTATGATTCAACGGCACAGATCTATGACTCGATGGCACGGAACAACAACAACAGAGTTCCCTTGCAGTATTTAAATAGCAGCTTCTTGATGTAGGTACAGGTTTTATATAAGCATAATGAAGTGTTCTGGGATGAAAATATAAGAATCACATAAGTACATATATTTGAACTTCACAGAATTATTTATTGGATTAAATCTACAAAAGCAATACAATTTTTTATAAATAAAAATACTCTTGATATTTATTCTGAATAATTGGTGATATGTGTTGTCAAGAGTTAATTGTTCAAAATGGCTTTCATATCTGTTAATTAAGTTTTAATTTGTTAAGTGGATGGGTGGAAATATATGACTAGGATGTGCTAGTCTATCCAGGAAGGGATTGACTAGTCTTGCCAAAATTGAGCAGATTCAGAAGAAGATTTTGAGAATGTCAATACCATAAAAGAAGAAACAAAGAATGTCACTTTTGCCCTTCATAGCCAGAGATTCTTACACTAGCCTGGACTAGGGGAGGATCTGCAGCAGAAAATCAGAGACAGTGTGAGACAGTGCTGACCTGGGAGAGAGCTACCCTTCAGAAACAGAACCAGAGGCCTTTGTGCAAACTGGGTGGAGAACTTGAGAGGAGATTCCATAATTACCAAGTAAGAGAAATTTTCCAAGTCAGTTGTCAGATACCTCTCCAAAGTACCGAAGAGCAATGGTGTCATTCTGGAGACTAATGTGTGCCTAATGAAGGCCATGGTCTTTGCAATCACTTGCTATGCATCAGATAGCTGGACAATGACTATAATAGAAGGAAAATTGATGCTTTTGAGCTGTGGTGTTGGAGAAGAGTGTTGAATACACCATGGACTGCTAAGAGAACAAACAGGTTTGTCCTAGAGAGGGTAAAACCGTGCTTTTCCAAGGAGGCAAGGACTCTAAAGCTTCGTCTGACATACTTTGGACAAGTTGCAAGGAGGTACCAGTCCTTGGGGAGGGAATTAGAAATAGGTACAGGAGCATGAAGACATGTCTGATTTCATGGAAATTATTTTTTTTTGTTGTGGATGTTTTTAGCAAGAAAACTTACCTTTGTACCATTAGTGTAGACAGACTTGACCGTACTCATACTGGCTTGGCTCTTTTTTATAGTACAATAATGAATCATTCAAAAAAACTTCACTATTGCCCAAGAGAATACTACACAGATTTGCTCAAGCCAAAGTACATCCATTATTTCAATGCCACCAGGTACTTGGATCTGTCTGAGATTGTTTACCTTTGGTACTCCACGGGCTCACAAAGTATATGTGTAAATACCATGGAGTTTAAAGTAAAGGTCACACCTTCTGAAACACATTTCAAAATAAAGGGGGGGAAAGTCTGCCTTGCTATTTTTATATGATATGTCAAAAGTACGTAGGTGTAAGCTAGTAATATTATACTGCTTTACAGAATGTACTTTCCCTGTTGAGTCTCATCGTTTCAGAATAAACTATAAAGTAATTGAGAGCTCAAGGAATGGAAACCCAACTATTATCTTACAGCCTTCACACTGATTTGGATGTTTCTGGTTTTATCAATGCCAAGACATTTAATTTTTTTATTGATGAGAGAATACTATGTATAAGAGAGTATATAGATATTAGAGATACAGCAGTTAACAAGACAGTGTCCTTACAGGCATGAAACCTGTATGCTTATGAATTAGACTGCAGTCAATAAGTAAACATATAATAAAATACAATATCTTGTTATTCATGAGAAAAAGAGTGAAGAAGGCTATGTAGCCTCAAAAATAAGGGGATAATGGTTGGGAGACTAAAATTTGAAAAATAGTACCATTGGTTACTAAATTAAAATTCTTCTACATCTAGTGTGCTTTCAGTTGGCCAGCATTAAGTCATTCATTTCTTTTTCTATTAAATTGTGATAAGGAAAGAGAATATCTAGTCTCTTTAACTTCTTTTTTGAGAATTAATTTTCCAGCAAAATTAATTCTTATATGGAGAAGATATCTTGCAAAATGATACAGCAAAACTTGTAGGACATGGAGAAGAATATATGGGGCCAATATGACATATTGTAAAAGAGCAAAGACCAGATGGGGACAGCCATATTTGACCTCTACACACTCCAAAAAGGGGCTGTCCCCATCAATAATATACACAATAGAAAATGAATTATCAAGTCAGGCACCTTTGCCACACTACAGTACCTCTTTCTACTAATTCCAACACTAATCTTACTGCTGAATTGGGTCCAAAATCTGTTGCAATAGCTCACAGAGTATATGGAACTATATTCAGGATTATGGGGTTTATTTGGGAAGTTAAGAGGATATCATTTCAGTTGGCAACAGGATACAATTACTCAGTCATGACACCTTCGAAAACATGCTCACAAGCCCTTTAGCTTCTTCCTCAGTACAAAGCTCTTAATCTTGCCAGTAACAACTCTCCTCCCAAGTCTTCCAACAAAGTTAGGCAAAAGGCTCCTAGCTCTAGTTCTGTGGGATCATAGTCACAAGATCAACTCCGTCTCATGTCAGCTCTCTTGTTCTCTCCTTTGGTTGCTGTTGTTGCTGCTGCTGCTGCTGCTGCTGCTGCTGCTGCTGCTGCTGCTGACCTTTAGGTCTGGCCAGTGAGAAAATCTCTGGCCTCAAAGGGTTTACTACATCTCTACTTTTTCTTTGCTGGTGGTTAGATTCTCAAATTCTACTGATGAATCTGCTCAATTTAATGATGAGCAATTCCCCTTGTGGATAGACTATTATAGCCCCTTTACATAAATCTGCCCACCCACACAGCAAAATCAAAGTTAATGGCAAGAAAAGTAATTATAAATCTTTAATACTACATATTCTGTTGGTCATATAACATATTACAAGATTGGATAATGAGTAAAGAACAATGTAATCAATCATTAGAATACTTAAAAGCCTTCATGAGAATTAGATATAGACTGTTGTTGTTGTTATGTGCCATCGAGTCGTTTGCGACTCATAGCGACCCTATGTACAACAGCCCTAAATTGTGCTCTATCCTGTGCCAATCTCATTGCCTCTGACACACCTATCCTAAGTGCTAATATCAAGATACTAGGCATTGCGTGTGGGGGTGGTTGTACAACTCATAGCCACCCCAATGAACAACATATCTGAATCCTATCATTTTTCTGTGCCATCCTCACCATCTCTGATACACTAGAGCTCATTACTGTCACCATGTAAATCCATCTTGATGGAGGTAATTCTTTCTTTCACTAACCATCTACCTTTCCTAGTCTGACATCCTTTTCCAAGGAATAGCCTATCCTAAAAATATGTCCAAAATATGAGAGAAGCAGCTGCTTTTTCCATTTTTGCCTCCAAGGAGCACTCCAGATGCATTTTTTTCCAAGACTTCGTCACTTTTTGGCAGTCCATGAGATATTCAGTATTCTTCTCCAACTTCACAATTCAAAGGCATCACTTCTTCTGTCATCCTTATTCATTTTCTACCTCTCAGATGCACTAGCATATTATCATACTATTTAATAGATGGTTTTGTAAAACAATTTAACATGCATTTATTAAATATTTTCTGTAAGGCACTGACATTTTCATATACCTCTCTACAACTCTGAGAGAGGTACATAGTTGTATTTCTTAAATACAATAACCACAGAGACCAGTTTGTTTTGAGTAAATCAACTCCAATGAGAATTCAGAAAGCTAGTTGGTACTACTTCAGAGATCCAAATAAACAACCATCAAACACAAAACAACACTTATTATGCAGACTGAATGATTCTTACTTTAGTTTTCAAAATGGTACTGACATGCAGTAGAGCTGGATGTTTATTCCAATAATCTTGTACTTTTCCAAATAAACATTTGCATATAAATTGCTTTGAAGGATATGTTATCAACTTAGGAGGTAAGAGAAATTCTGCATTAATATTAATCCTACTTGAACACCACAGGTTTGAAGTTTACTGCTACAACAGGATCTCTTGAAAACTTCCAATTTGGTAGATATATTTTTCAAATTCTAGGCTTTAAAATGTTGAAGAGTTTGAGTAGTACAGAATAAATTCATTCTAAATACCTTCATATGTATGCACTTCATTTCTTCCCTTGAAAATATTAGCATGACATCCCATTGCTTGTAGAAAAAAAGAACACTGTTTAAATATTTTGATGTAGTGTTAAAATAGTTTCTCCAACACTAGTTGTGGTAAATGTGAAAAGCCAGCCTTTTAAAACTGACCAGTTCAAAATTAATCACATGGGTAACTGTAATATGTTTCATCAAATTTTCTGGCCTTTCTACATTTATGTAAAATATTACATGATAGATAATAATGAAAGTAAAACTATATTTTCCTTTAAAATATTGCTTTAACTTTATGTGGATAAATTCCTCAGAATTAAAAAATATGTTAAAACCTTTAAAACCCAGTAATTATAACAATAGTAGTAGCAATTAATACTTTCATAGTGTCTTGCAAGTTCCTAAAATTTTCCATATATGTCATCTAGTTCTTACAGTATTCTGTAATGAAATACTATAATACTGATGTTAGCATTAGATTTAGAAATGAATCCCTCCAAGTTCTCAAAAATGTAATTGGATTTATGTACTATTTGTCCTTATGAGACTGAGTTCATTAAGCATAAGGCTCTCCAGCCTCTCTCATATGTTTCAAAATCTTTGCTCTTAAGTGCTACATACTATTACATCTTGTGAATGTACCACAATTTTCTATTCATTCATTTGTTGATGGACATTCTGTCTGTTTCTATTTTCTTGCTATTGTGAACAATGCTGCTTTGGATATCGGTGTACAAATCTCCATTTGTGTCTTGATTCTACTTTAATACTGTATAAGATTATAACTGTAAAAACAGAAGGATCACTAGTAAGATATGTACCAAATCAAAAAGGGGGGACGGAAGAGAGAAGTTTGACTGAAGGGGTAGGGGTAAATCTTGAGGTCCCAGAGTTTATTGGGAAGAGTGAGGTGGTGAAGGAATTAGGAAAGACAGTGAGGACCTGAAAAAGTGGGGAAATAATGGGCATGGATCAGTGGTGATTAATTTTATAAAACACAATGTATGGAAATGATTATGTATGAATGGAGATATGTATAAAACAAAAGTATATAAACACAAGTTGTTGTTGTTATGTGCCATCAAGTTGCCTGCAACTCATAGTGACCATATGTACAACAGCACAAAACCCTCCTGTATCCCATGCCAATCTTATTATCTCTGACACATCTATCCCCATTGCCCCATCACTAAATCAATACACCTCATCGAGGATCTTCCTCTCCTGCACTGTCCCTCCACCCTCCCAAGCATGATGTCCCTCTCCAAGGATGGATCCCACCTTGCAACATGTTCAAAGTATGTCAGATTAAGCTTCAGAATCCTTACCTCCAAGGAGCAGCCTGGTTTCACCTTCTGTAAGACAAAGCTGTTTGTTCTCCTAGCAGTCCAAGTTATAGTCAACACTCTTCTCCAGAACCACAGCTGAAAGATATCAGTTCTCCTTGTATAATTCCTAGTCATTGTCCAGCTTTCCAATGCATAGCAAGTAATTGCAAAGACATACATTTATGTATGATTTTCATGGGTATTTAATAAAGGTTTATGCTTGATTTGTTTTTTAAGTAATTACCTAGTCAGTACAGATATGTCCAGTGATCAAGTAAAATTTATACTTAACAATTTATAGAGGTCATCACCAAAATAGTATGGAAATGAAGTAAAAAGTATATATATAGTTAAATTTTTAGAATTGCCATTTCATTTTTAAAGTAACTTTTACAACTTTAAAAATAAATATCATTAAGCATATCTCTTATGTTTCCATTAATATAGTACATAATTTTCTGTTTTATTTTATTTTAAATTGATTTGCATACCAAATTCAGATACATGGTGTTTTACACTTTCCTTCATCCACATTGTGCTTCATACAATTATTCCCATACGTTGTTTTACAAATGACTCAACATTGATCTATGCCCCAAATTACCAGTCTTTTCAGGCCTCCACTGGATCTTTCCTTATTCATTCACATTCTCTCTCCACCCACCAAAACTCATGATTTCTCCCCTGTTTACCCTCAGCTGCATGGAACCCTTCCCTTCCTCTCTTGGATCATAAAACACATATTACTAGTTATCCTACTTTTACATTAACAGTTTTATGAAATATTTGTCCATATTAGATTAAGTTAGTTCATTCATCATGATGCTCTCCACCCTCTCCCACTTGTGTAGTATTTTTTTTTTTCAATTGTTGCTCTATATGCTACATTTAATGTTTCCTTGCTCTGTTCTGACTACTAGCTCCTGGTCCAAGTATAGGTTTTCCATAAGCAAATCAAGTGTTCTGGGATTCCCATTCTTTACAGAGTCAGCCACACTTTGTTTTTGTCCACACAGTCAAATGTCTTTGCACAGTCAATGAAACACAGATAGACATTCCTATGGTACTTCCTGCTTTCAGCCAAGATCCATCTAATATATTCATAGTACCACAATCCCTTCTAAACCCAGCCTGCACTTCTGTTAATTCTCCTTTGATGTCCTGTTCCAGTCATTTTTGGAAAATCTTCAGCAGTATCTTGCTTGCATGTGATATTAATGATATTGTTTGATAATTTTCACACTCTGTTGAATTGGCTTTCTTTGGAATGGGAACAAATACAGATCTCTTTTAGAGAGTTGGCCAGGTGGTTGTCCTCCAGATTTCTTGGCACAACTTAGTGAGCACATCTAGGGCAGCATCTGTTTGTTGAAATATATTAATTGGTATATCGTCAATTCGTGGGGCTTTGTTTTTTGCCAATTCTTTCAGAGCAGCTTGAACTTCCTCCTTCATCACCATAGGCTCTTGCTCATACATTTTTTTCATGAAATTCTTCTTTGTCTGCAAATTTCTTTGGTTAAAAATTAAAAATTGCAAAGGGTGTACACCAAGGATGGGTCCTGTATCCATACCGTTGCAATCTATGTGTACAACAGATTATCCAGGAGGCTGGGCTCTATGAGGAGAAATGTGGTAATAGGATTGGAGGAAGAAACATCAACAATCTGCGTTATGCAGATGACACAACCCTGGCTGCTTAAACTGAGGAGGACCTGAAGTACTTGCTACAGAAGGTCAAGGACTGCAGCCTTCAGTATGGATTGAATTCAATATCAAGGAAACAAAGATTCTCGCCCTTGGGCCAATTGGCAACATCGTAATGGATGGTGAAGAGATTGAGATTGTAAATGGCTTTAGTTTGTTCAACTCCACAATCAACACTCTTGGCAACAGAAGCCAGGAAATTAAAAGATATATTGTACTGGAAAAGTCTGATGTCAGAGACCTCTCTGAAGTACTGAAGAACAATGATGTCAGTAGAAACTGCGGTGAACCTTATACAGGCCATCATCTTTTCAGTCACTTGTTATGCACCAGAGAGTTGATCAATGACTATGGATGATAGAAGGAGAATTGATGCCTTTAAATATGGTGTTGGAGAAAAGTATTGAATACAACATGGACTGCTAAGAGAACGAACAGGTTCATTCTGGAGTGGATGGAGCCAGGTTGCTTCTTGGAGGCAAAGATTCTGAAACTTCGTCTAACATACTTTGGACATGTTTCAAGGCAAGTCCTTGGACAGCAATATGTTTGGGAAAGTGGAGGGAGAGCACAGAGAGGAAGATCCTCAATTCATTGACTGAGATAATTGTGGTAGGTGTGTCAGTGACAATAAGATTCATAAGGGATAGAGCAGAGTTTAGAGCTGTTGTACAGAGGGTCACTAAGAGTTGCAAGCGACAGATGACACATAACAACAACAACAACACACACTATTTAGTATTCATTGTGGGAATGTACAACAATTTCTCAATCCCTTTGTTTGTTGTTAGACATTTGGATTGTTTCTATATTCTTGCAATGATGAGTAATGCTGCTATAGAAGTGAGTATACAGACATGTTTATGTCTCAGTTCTAATTTGTTTGGGGTATATTCCTAATACTGCAATAGCTGGGTCATATGAAATGTCAGTATTCAGCTTTTTTAAGAAATGCCTGCTAGCTTTCCAGAGCACTTGTGTCATTTCACAATTCCACCAAAAGCATATGAGAGGTCCAATCTTTCCCCATACTATCCAATATTTATTGCCTGCTCTCCTGCTAAATAAAAGTGAGTCTGATTACAATTCCCTCTCTTAAATTAATTTTTCCCATTTGTTTCTTAGGTTGGCCCACCAGCAGGTAGGATCCCCAATTGGAGTTTTTCTTCTAAGAAGTTGCAGGACATTCCCTCATGAACACCTAAATGTCTACAATACTTAAACTTTATAAATGCAGTATATTTCTATCAACTTTACAGTTGGAGATCGATCGAGCATGTAATCAAGATGTGTTGATAATAATGGGTGAATGGAAAGCAAAAGTTGGGAACAGAGAAGAAGAATCAGTAGTTGGAAAACATGGACTCGGTGACAGAAATGAAGCTGGAGATAGAATGATTGAATTTTGTACAATAAATGACTTATTCATTACAAATACATTTTATAAGA
>NW_006399806.1:13236115-13252172 GCF_000299155.1 Elephantulus edwardii | reverse complement strand
TATTGTAGCTGATTTTAGATGGATCTTAGCTGAAAGCAGGGAATACCAGAAGAATGTCTATCTGTGTTTCATTGATTATGCAAAGGCATTTGACTGTGTGTATCATAACAAATTGTGGCTGACGCTGAGAAGAATGGGAATCCCGGAACATTTAATCATGCTAATGTGAAACCTATACTTGGACCAAGAGGCAGTCGTTAGAACAGAGGCAGGTAACACTGCATGGTTCAATATGGCAGGGATGTGTCCTATATCCATACCTTTTCAACCTGCATGCAGAGCAGATTATCCAAGAAGACGGGATCTATGAGGAGAAGTGTGGCATCAGGATTGGTGGAAGATCTATTAACAGTCTGCATTATGCAGATTACACAACCCTGCTTGCTGAAACTGAGGAGGACCTCATGCACTTGCTGCAGAGGGTCAAGGTCTGCAGCCTTCAGTATGGAATTAGTCTCAATATCAAGAAGACAAAGATTCTCACCACTGGACCAATTGGTAGCATCAGGTTGGATGGCGAAGAGATTGAGATTGTTCACAGCTTCAGTTTGCTCAGCTCCACGGTCAACACTCTTGGCACCAGCAGTCAGGAAATCAAAAAAACGTATTGTGTTGGGAAAGTCTGTTGTTAGGGACCTCTCTAAAGTACTCAAGAGCAACGGTGTCTCTCTGGAGACTAAGGTGCGCCTGATACATACCGTGGTCCTGGAAATCACTTGTTATGCATCAGAGAGATGGGCAATGACTAGGGAAGATAGAAGGAGAATTGATGCCTTTGAGCTGTGGTGCTGGAGAAAAGTATTGAATGTACCCTGGACTGCCAAGAAAACAGATTCAACCTAGAGAGGGTTAAACCAGGCTACTCCATGAAGGCAAGGATTCTGGGGCTTTGTCTGACATATTTTGGACATGTTGTAAGGAGAGACATGTCCTTGGAGGGAGACATCATGCTTGGTAAGGTGGAGGGACAGAACAGGAGGGAAAGACCCTCTATGAGGTGGATTGATTCAGTGACTGGGGTAATCAGGATGGGTGTGTCAGAGGCCATGTGAATTGGCAGAGGATAGAGCAGGATTTAGGGCTATTGTACATAGTCATTATGAGTCACAAATGACCCAATGGCACATAACAACAACAACAACAATATTCATGCGTTTAGTCAGAGTTCAGGCTTTATTGATAAAAAAATTACATGTGTTCTTAATAGAATAAATGACATTTAAATAAGAATTAAACAAGGACTATAAAAGAAACAAGAGCTTAAATTTTGGGGGAAAGAAACCTTGAACTTGTCAATTAGAAATAGCAGACACTAAAATATAAGGCTCCAGGAATAGATGGTATACCAATTGACATATTTCAGTTAACAGATGCTGCCATGGACGTGCTCACCAAGTTGTGCCAAGAAATCTGGAGAACGACCACTTGGCCAACTGACTGGAAGAGATCTATATTTGTTCCCATTCCAAAGAAAGGTGACCCAACAGAATGTGGAAACTACAGAACAATCTCGCTGATTTCACATGCAAGCAAGGTTTTACTGAAGATTATCCAAAAACGACTGGAACAGCACATCAGCAGAGAACTACCACAAGTCCAGGCTGGGTTTAGAAGGGGTGGTGGTAGTAGAGATATTGTAGATGATGTTAGATGGATCTTAGCTGAAAGCAGGGAATACCAGAGGAATGTCTGTTTCATTGACTATGAAAAGGCATTCGACTGTGTAGATCATAACAAACTATGGCTGACTCTGAGAAGAATGGGAATCCCAGAACACTTGATCGTTCTAATGCGAAACTTATACTTGGTCCAGGAGGCAGTCATCAGAACAGAGCAAGGGAACACTGCATGGTTCAAAATTGGGAAGGGCGTACGCCAGGGATGCATCCTATCTCCATACCTTTTCAACCTATATGCAGAACAGATTATCCGGGAGGCTGAGCTCTATGAGGAGAAATGTGGGGTCAAGATTGGTGGATGATTTATCAACAATCTGCATTATGTGGATGACACAACCCTGCTTGCTGAAACTGAAGAGGACCTGAAGCGCCTGCTGCAGAGTGTCAAGGACTGCAGCCTACAATATGGATTGAGACTCAATTTCAAGAAGACAAAGATTCTCACCACTGGACCAATTGGCAACATCAGCATGGATGGTGAAGAGATTGAGATTGTACACAGTTTTAGTTTGCTTGGCTCCACAGTCAACAGTCTTGGCACCAGCCACCAGGAAATTAGAAGGCGCTTTGTCATGGAAAAGAGTGCTGTTAGGGACCTCTCCAAAGTACTGAAGAGCAATGTTGTCTCTCTGGAAACTAAGGTGCGTCTGATACATGCCATGGTCTTCGCAGTCACTTGTTATGCATCAGAGAGTTGGACAATGACCAAGGAGGATAGAAGGAGAATTGATGCCTTTGAGCTGTGGTGCTGGAGAAAAGTATTGAGAATACCATGGACTGCTAGGAAAACAAACAGATTTGTCCTGGAAAGGGTTAAACCGGGTGGCTCCTTGGAGGCAAGGATTCTGAGGCTCTGTCTAACATACTTTGGACATGTTGTGAGGAGAGACTGGTCCTTGGAGAGGGACATCATGCTTGGGAGGGTGGAGGGACGGCGCAGGAGGGGAAGGCCCTCTATGAGGTGAATTGATTCAGTGACTGGGATAATTGGGATAGGAGTGTCAGAGAAATTGCGATTGGCACAGGACAGAGCGGAGTTTAGGGCTGTTGTACATAGGCTCGCTATGAGTCTTAAGCGACTCGACGGCACATACATAACAGAAACAACAATTAAGAACTCACTCTACTAAGAGAATGAACATTTCTAACATCGTGGTTAGAACAAATGCTTGGCTGCTAATCAAAAGGTTGTGAAACCCAGATAGGTACTCTGAAGGATAAAGAGAAGATAGTATTTTTCTATATTGTTGCTATTTGCCGTCGAGCCACCTACAACTCATAATGACCCATTGTACGATAGTTCTGAAGCCTTTCCTGGCCTGAGCCAGTCTAACTAATTTCTAGATACCATCCCTCATTGCCCCATTTGCTTTTTATCAATCCATCTCATCCAGAGTCTTCCTCTCCTGCACTGTACCTCTACCCTTTTGAGCATGATGTCCTTCTGTAAAGGTTGGTCCTTTCTGGCCACCTGACCAAGTTATGTACGGTGGAACTTTAAAATCCTAGCTTTCAAGGACAAATTTGGTTTCACTCTCTCCAAGACAGATTTATTTTCTTGGTGGCCCATGGTATGATCAAAAGTCTTCTCCAGCAACACAACCCAAAGGCATTAATTCTTCTTCTATCATCCTTAGTCATTATCCAGCTCTCTGATTGCAAAGACCATGGACTGGATTATGCACACCTTAGTCTCTAGACTGAAATCATTTCTTCTCAGCACTCTGGAAAGGTCCCTAACAGCAGATTTACCTAATGCAGTTCTCCTTTTGATTTCCTGACTGCTGGTGGTGCCAATAGTGTTGATTGTAGAGCTGATCAAGCTGTAATAGTTAGTAACTATGAGACAATTCTAGTCTATCTTATAGGTTTGTTGTGATTTTAGCCTAAAATTTGACTTTTTTAGTCTTTAAAATTAGTTCCTTCTGATCTCCAGCTAGCTTAACTTCAGGCACATCATCTTGCACATCACCAACAGCTTTGGGAGTAAAGAGAAAGTTCTTCCCACAGTGGGCGGCAACACTTGAGGCGAGAAAGACTTGTGGCAGCAAGATTTGAGGGAGTCTTGAGCAAGATCTTAGTGAGAGTGAGACCTTGGAGATGGAGAGACTGTGGCATCGCTATTGAGAAATTGAGGGAAGATGTAAGCTGACAAGCCATTATTAAAAACCACAGTTAAAGGTTTTTGGTGTTCTTACCAAATGCCTAAAGGAGAAGCTGACTTATAACTGCTCTGAGGCAAACCTTGCTGGGTGATTTGGATTTGACTCCTGAACTGAAACCAGAGCCTGGACTAATTGAATTATTCTGCCTTGAAACTGTTGGGATAAAACCTGCATTTATTTTGAGTGATATTCTTTGCTTCTCCCACTCTCCAATCTTCTTCTCTAATAAACCCCATTCTCAGCACCACAATTGTGAGCCTATGAGTCAACAACAAATAAATGAACCTTTTGGTGTTGGTGTGTCTCTGGAGGTACCGTGGGACTGAGATATAAGCTCTTTATTTATCTTTTCTGCTCTGGATAGTGAGGGGCTACATTATTCTCACTCTTTCTGGCTCTTTCAGAGAGATGCGCATGACCTTCTGCCCCTGTGCACAATTTTATGTTCTCTAGACAATTACTATGAGCTAGAATAAATTCATTAGCATAACACAATACTCTACAAATATAAGAACTTAAGGTCAATAGAGAAGGAGTATCAGTTGGGCACAGGAAATAAATGCACTAACAGTGCTATGTTATTTTCAGTCATCTCACTGAGTTTCCTACTCTCATACACATAATAACCATAATGAAGTGAGGATAGCTACAGTGAGCATGGTCAGGAATATAAATTAATAAATGGTTTAAAAGAGTAGATGCAAAACATTGTTTGTTTTATCTAATTTTAAATTGCAATTTAATAGGCTCTGGTGGCACTTTCTACAGGGAGTTGTGCTTTAACCCAAAGACTGTGCTTCTCAGTCAGTTCTAATACAGTAGCAGCTCTAATAAAGATGGACAGTCTACCTCAGGAGATTTTAATTCTCAGGAACCTGCTGGAGGGTCTGCTGTTAGTTGAAATATGATCAAAGCCGTGAATTCACAAATATGTTTGATTTTTTAAAATTAGATACATTAACAGTACATGTTTAAAATGTCTTTCATAGGTACAGTAAAATTATCATTTGGAGATGAAAGTGCTGTTTATTATGCTCATAATTCAGTTGTGAATAAAAAGTAAAATACTTGAAGCCACAAAAGCCCTTTTGTTCAGATCTTTTTGTTTTGCATAGTCAAACTAATGAGTAGCAATTCTGTGTCATGAGTTAGGTATAGGCTTACCTTTATATATATTTTTCCACCTCACTTGATGAAAGTGAGGAAGAGTTGAATCACATGCTGCAGAAGATTAAACTCTGCAGCCTTTAATATGAGTTGCATCACAATATCAAGAAAAAAAAATCCTCACCATTAGATTGATGGACCACATCATGATGGACAGATATTTGACATTGTCAGCTCTGTTCTACTTAGATATGTAAGTAATTTTCACAGAGGAAGGCATTTGGATGACCAATTGACATATGAAGAAATGTTCAAAATAAATGGCAATAAGAGATATGCAAATCAAAATCACAATGAGATATTATCTTACTAAATTAGCAGTGGCAAAGTTTAACAGAACAGAAAGCAACAAATGGCATAGAGGATATGGAGAAATTAGAACTCTCATGTATTCTTTGTGGGATTGTAAAATGGTACATACACTTTGTAAGGCAGTTTGGCATTTCCTCAAAACATAGATCGTAGAAATTCCACATGATCCAATTATTTCACTGCAAGGAATATACTCCAAGGAAATTAGAACTGAAGCACAGACAGAGATTAGTACACCAATGTTTATAGCAGTTTTACTCATCATTGCAAGAATATGGAACAGCCAAATGCCCAACCACAACTGAATGGATTAAGAAATTGTAGTATATTCACATATACTATATAGCACTTAGGAGCAAAAATTTCAGAAAACACTACATAACTATAGAGAGATTGGAAAGCATTATGCTGAATGAACTAACTCAGCCTCATAAAAACATTAGAATCTCCATACGACCACTATTGTAAAATTAGAAGGGTAACCAGAAAAGCGGGGAAATCACAGGGTCACACAATTTCATGGATGGAGGTATGGGGGTAAAGGAAATGGGGAAAAAATCCAGTGGGGCCAAAAAGACAAGGTAATGTTGGCCTAATTCTATGGTGATTAATATTGCAAAACATCATGCACCAGAGTACTTAAGAACAACAATGTCAGTCTAGAGACTAGGGTGTGCCTGATCCAGGCTATACTTTTCACAATTACATGCTATATAAGTCAGAAAGCTGGAAGATGACTAGGGATGATAGAAAGAGAATTGATGCCTTTGAGCTTTGGTGCTGGAGAAGAGTATTGAATACACTATGGGCTGTTAGGAGAGCAAACAATTCATCTAAGAGAGGGTGAAATCAGACTGCTCATTGGAGACAAGTGTTCTTAGGCTTTGTCTGACAGATTTTGGACATGTTGCTAGGTGAAAACAGTCCTTGGAAAGGAACATCGTGCTTGGAAGAGTGGAGGGACAACGTAAGAGAGGAAGATCCTCGATGAAATGAATTGATTCAGTGACTGGGGTAGTTGAGAGTAAGTGTGTCAGAGACAATTAGGTTTGCACAGGATACAGCAGGGTGTAGGGCTGTTATACATATGATTGCTATGAGTCGCAAGCCTCCTGATGGCAAATAACAACAATAATGCATGGGAATGATCATATGAAACACTACATAAATAAAGGAAAGTGTGAAAAACAATGTATATAGATTATGCATGAAAATAAAAAAGAATATTCCTTATTGTTAGAGCTGTTTTTGCAACTTTTTAAAAGTAACATTATTTTAATAGATACAAAGAATTATAGAATTTTCTGATATTGAGAAGTTGTTAATTTCCTTAATGTCATTTTACTTTGTAAAGTGTCTTCTAAAATTTTAAATTTTTGTATTGCTGTATTTGCTCCCAATATTTTTAACTAACTAACTTCATGTGATCTGAAAAAGTGTGGAAATTATCAAGCAATATCACTAATCACATGCAAGCAAGCAAAATCCAGCTGAAGATCATCCAAAACAATTGGAATAGTGCATTGACAGAGAACTACAAGAAATACAAGCCGGGATTAGAAGAGGCGGGGACACTAGGGATATTATCATCAATATCAGATGGATTTTGGCAGAAAGCAAAGAATACCAGAGGAATGTCTATGTTTCATTTGCTAATTGTGGCTAACTTTGAGAAGAATTCTTATTCTTCCAGAACATTTGTTTGTGCTCATACGAAACCTATTGATTATCTTGACATTTCATTTGAATAGATTCAAGACCATATGTTGGCTCTTGCGGATTTATTTTCGGTTTCTTTGATCTCAATTTGAGCTTGCGCATGAGTGATAGTCTGACCCACAGTCCATCCCTGGCCTAGTTTTGACCACTGATATTGAGCTTTTCCAATGATTCCTTTCACAGATGTGCTCAATCTGATTCCTATGGAGACTGTCTGGAGAGATCCATTTAAAAGTCACCATTAGTGTTTTTTTTTAAGTTCTTTTTGGTGAATAAATCATTGAAAATGCAAAATTTGATCATTCTATTTCTGGTTTCATTTCTATCACCTACTCCATACTTTCTGACTATTATTCTATCTTCATTGTTTTCCAGCTTTTTAATTTCAGTCACCAATCATCATTAACATTTCTTAAGTAGGACCATGAAAAAGGATGATAGAATAAAAAAAAATGATGCGTTTGAGCGGTGGTGTTGGAGAAGAGTACTGAACATCCCACGGACAGCCTAAAGAACAAACAAATATGTCTTGGGATAAGTGCAGCCAAAGTGCTCCTTGGAGGCAAAGATGATAAAGCTTTGCCTCACATACTTCAAGCATGTTGCTAAGAGATGTTATTCCTTGGAGAGTGACATGCTTGGAAAAGCAGCAGGTTGATAAAGAAGAAAAAGACCATCAACCAGGTAGACTGATGCAATGACTACTGCAATAGGCTCTAATGTGTCAGGAAGTGTGAGGATGACACAGGATAGGACAAATTTCAGATCTGCTGCTCATAAAGTCGCTATGGGTGGTACTTGATTTAATTGCACTTAACAACAACAAATATCTCCCTTACCCTTTAAACCAAATAGTTATTAATATCCTTACTTTTTATAGAATTTTAAAAATAATTCTCAAGTTAATAATCTTGTTCTTATTTTGCAAAACTGAAAAGTGATAGTTTAAGAAAACCAACTATTTAACAAAAATATTCTATATATATGAATGGAAACATTAGTCGAGATTCTGAATTTCAGACCCATATTATTTTTAATATAGGCTGCATTATTTAGTGGAATAATTTACCTAATGTGAACCCGTAAGTTGCCCTAATATCATCATAGAATATATTAAAACAATATAATCATGGAAGTAATTGTTTATTAGATTGTCATTTACAATGACACAAACTTATAAGTATTTTTTTCAAAACTGGTGGAACAAGCTTAGTGACAGGTACATAGACTAAATGATTCTTTCTGTTTCTGTTTCAAAATAAGTTAATGATAACTGATAGCTCATTCACCACAAACTATTGAGGCTTTGAAATCTCAACAGAATTTATGTCTTTTCCTTCCTTATTTTTCTAGCTCTTGTTATTTTACATGTTTATTTTAGACTATTGATATTGCTGTTATGTTCCAATGAGTCCGAACCAATTCATAGCAAATCCTCCAGCAGGTTTTCAGAGGCAGTTAAAAAAAAAAAAAAGCACAGGTGGGTTAGGCCTAAGATGGTTAATTATAATATTAATCTATTTAAATATAATTGCATCCCTGTGAGTTGTTTCAAATATTATTTTTTGAAGTAACACTTTCAATTACATTAGTTTTCAATGACAATTATCATTATTCAAGTAAAAAAAGATACTATGTAAAAAATTTTCATTTTTGCTGCAATACATGGAAAATAGAAAATTGTTTTCCTTATGTTGATATTACATATATCTAGGTAATTTTGGCAGTTAAACTACAAATAAAACCTGTGAAAACCTGTTATTTTAAAGAAACTGGGAAAGTAAACCTAATAAAAGAGAGTTGTCTAATTCCTTAAGGGACCTCTCAACTAACCTCTTCTCATTCATAAGCATTTGGTAATAATTTATGATTAAAACTTTTCACATTAAACATGAATATGCAACATTTAAATACCGTATAATGCTTTTTATCTCTAATAGGCATTTATCTCTCTTTAACTTCAATGATCTAGGTAATGTATCAATTGCAATCTGTTCCACTAGACATGACTGGAAATGATATGGGATGGTAGTCATTTTAAATTATAGCTCTACTGAACCTGGAATGCTCTCATTAATATTCACTGCACAACAAACCATCTTCAATTGCTGCAAGTGCTCCCTTAGAAGAGGTCCTATTGCTATCCAGAATATGAACATGTATATACATTCTCTTCATGTACAACTAAACAGGTTCTGACAAATACTGAAATTTGAGCACTTGGACACCTAGTGACTGGGGTACTAGGGAATTCAACTGTCTTATTGTTATATGCTGTTGACTGCCACTCATAGCGACCCTATGCATAAATAGCTCTGAACCCTGTCCTATTCCTGAACCAATTTCTCTGCCTCCAATAAACCTAACTTCATTACTTCAGTTACTTTATCAGTACAGATCATCCCCGATCCCCTTTCCTATGCTATTTTTCCAACCTTACAAGCATTATGCCCTTCTCAAGAATAGGTCCCTCTTGGCAATATACCCAAAGTATGTGAGATGGGGTTTCAAAATCCTTTCCTCTAGGTACAAACTTGGTTTTATAGTTTCTAGAACAGAGTAGTTGTTCTCTTGGCAATCCATGGTATGTTCAATGCTCTTCTCCAGCACCACAATTCAAAGGCATCAATTCTTCTTTTGTCACCCTTACTCATTGTTCACCTATCTAATGTATAGCAAGTAACTGCAAAGACCATGGCCTGGATCAGTTGTACCTTAGTCTCTAGGCTGACGTTGTTGCTCTTTAGCACTCTGGTGAGGTGTCTGATAGCAATTTTTTCTCAGTACAATTAGCCTTTTGATTTCCTGACGCTGGAGACAAGTGTGTTGATTGTGGACCAAAACAAGCTTAAGTTGTTTATGGTGCTGCCAATTGGTCCAGTGATGAGAGTCTTTGTTTTCTTGATGTTGAGCTTTAATCTATATTAAAGATTACAGTTCTTGACTTTCTGCAGCAAATTTTTCAAGCCCCCTTCATTTCTGGTGAGCAAGGTTGTGTCATTTGCATAATTCAGGTTGCTGATGAGTCTTCGTCCTAATCTGATGCCAGATTCTTCCTCATAAAGTCTATCCTTCCAAATGATCTGTTCTATATATAGATTTAAAAGATATGGAGACAGAACACCTTCCTGATACACTTCTTTCCTGATTTTCAAAGAGGCAGTGTTTCTTGTTCTGTTCTGATGACTGCTACCTGATTCAATATAGGTTTTGCATAAGGAAAATCAAGTGTTTTGGAATTCCCATTCTTTTCAATCTAAGCAACAATTTGTTGTGATCCACACCATCAAGTGGTTTTGCATAATCAGTGAAACCCAGTTAGTCATTTTTTTAATATTCTCGGCTTTCAGCCAAGATCTATTTGACATTGGCTATGTTCCTAGTGTCACAGCCTCTTCTAAAGCCAGTTTACACTTCTGGCAGTTCTCTGTTGATGTGCTGCTCCAGTCAATTTTGGATAATCTTCAGCAGGATTTTGCAATTTGCTAGCTAATTGTCCTTCAAATTATCCATCACTCTTTATCAACAGATAAAGACTTTAAATGATGAGATAGATAATGATGTCTAGCAGGCAAAACCACAAATAAATGATACAAAAGTACCACAAAACAAACAGAACATTTGGAATAAATAAAAATAATGTAACCAATGCCACTGAAAACCACTAATTTGTGTTTGAGAAAAGTGATCACATGACTAATGTAAACAAAATGTCCAAACTGCCTTATGAAACAAGCAGGAGATAATCTAGCGTAAAATAAGAGACTTAAAAGAGAAGCAAAAGGTAATGAGGAAAGAAAATTCAACGAGTGAAATAGGAAGACCAACAGACGGCAAAGCAAAAGATCCAAGATTATAATAAACCAATATATTCCAAAAACTGATGCACGTTAATATGTACAACTGGAAAAATGAATTAAATAAGTCCTGAGGAAAACTTCAGTTAAATAAGTGGAATGGTAGCAATTTGTACTTTACTCTTTTGAATTAGTTTTGTAAAAGGTGCAGTAGTGGGTTAAATTTAATTAATGATTAACTTTTCCAGTAATTTAAGAGAAAATGTTTCTAAATGAAGTGGAATCCAATGAACTTGTTTAAAATGAGTGAGCACATTAGCATTAATCTTCGAATTTTTGACTAAGAGGAACTGCCTACATGTGCAAAAGGATCATTTTCTTCTCTAATAAAAACTCAATTATAGGTATGAATGTTGTTCTTTTTCCTTCCTTGGGAAAATTCAAAGGAAGACAACACCAAAACCCACTAAGCCAGCAAACAAACTTACCACTAGGTGATCATAAAGTCAGCCTTACATTTTAGTTTCTCAGGTTGTAAATCTTAGTGAGAAGAAGCAGCATTATTTTTCTCTGCTGGAGTTACTGAGGTGTTTCAACTGGTCCTTTGAATCTTTACAAAAAATGATGTAAAAAAAAAAAAAGTGATGTAACTCAAGTACCAGCAAACGCGAAAACTCTGTTTACTATGACATACTTGTTATAGGTTAAGATGAATCTGAGCATACACAGATAATACAGATACAACAGATTTGATGAGTTTTAGAAATGATGATCAAACTCACTGCTGTTCAACATGTTGATACTTTCCATCAGGTTTCCAAGGCCAGAAAGGAGACTATGATAGATTATCTGTCTTTCTCTCCCACGGCCACTGGGGGATTGGAACCACGTGGAGGCGTGGTTTTTGGGTTAACATTGCAAATTGTTATGATCTATATCATAAGAGCCCTCTAAAAATAAGAATTGTTGCTGTCATTATTAGATGTCATTATTAAGAGCTACAACTAGTGACATTATAAACAACAGATCCATTCTCACAATCTCTGCCAAACTCAAAGCCATTTTTTTATTTTTTACTTTTTGAAAAATTTTATTAATTTTAATGAACATTTACAGAGATTTTGGATTTCTATTCATTCATTGTCGCACTTTTTTCTCTAACGCCCCCCCTCCCCCAGTTAGCTCCTTTCTTTGAAAAGCAAAAGTTTCTTTGTTGTTATTGTTTTTAATTTTGCTCTAGGTTGCCATAATTATTCTGCATATGAATTTTAGCAAGAATTTATAATAAGAACTAGAGTCTTATCAATGATCAAAACTTTTTTTTGTTGAAAATATATAGTTTTAAAATCCACCACTCTTGAGTCAAATCCAGCTCACAGTGACCCTTCATTGGGTTTCAGGGTTAGTAAATAGGTTTTGTTATTCATTTTTAGGTAATTAATTTTATTATTTGTTCTTATTTTGTTGAAAATTAACGAATCCTATTGGTTTTTCATTTAATCCTTCTTCTGCTCTTTGTGTTTTAACATTATTAATTGTTGTTGTTAGGTGCTGTTTAGTCAAGTACAACTCACAGCAACCCTATGAGCAACAGATCTGAACTCTGTTATCCTGTGCCATCCTCTCTCTTCCTCCCACACTACAGCCCATTGTGTCAGTCACTGCATCAATACCCCTAGTTGAGGGTCTTCCTCTCCTTTGCTGACCCTGTGCCTTTAAAAGCATTATGTCCCTGTCCAAGGGATAGCATTTCCTGGCAGCATGCCCAAAGTATGTGCAGCAAAGCTTTATCCTATTTGTCCCCAAAGGTGCATTCTGGCTGCGCTTTTTACAAGATATATTTGTTTATTCTTTTGGCAGTCCATGGGATATTCAGGACTCTTTTCCAACACCACAGCTCAAAGGTATTAATTTTTCTTCTGTTATTCTTCTTCATTGTTCGACTCTCAGATGCATTGCAAGTAATGAGAAAGACTATGGTGGGCCTCAGTCTTCAAACTGACATCATTGCTCCTCAATAATTTGGAGAAGTCTCTGACTACAGATTTTGCCTGTGTAATATGTCTAGTCTCCTAATTTCCTGACTGCTGGTACAAAGATATTGTGGATCCAAGTAAGATTAAGTGGTTGACAGTTTCTATCTCTTCTCCATCTATCACAATGTTGCTTATTGGTCCAGTGGTAATAATTTTTATTTTCTTGAAATTTAGATATAATCCATATCAAAGGCTGTGTTATTTGATCTTCTGCAATAAGTGCTTCAAGTTCTCATCACTTTCAGCAAGCATGATTGTGTCATCTGCATAACAACCTCTTGGTCTGAGTTTATGTTTCACATGTTTCTAGTCTTCTCAATGTTAACCATATCTTGTTATGATCCACACAATCAAGTTTTTTATACACACAATCATATATTTGCCTTTACATAGTCAATAAAGAATAGAGAGATATTCTTCTAGTATTCTTTATTTTCAGCCAGCGTCCATCTGACACCAGCAATGATGTCTCTGGTGTCACAGCCTCTTTTAAATATTGCTTGAACTTCTGGCAATTCCTTATTTATGTTATAGCCATTTTGAATTATCTTCAGCAGTATTTTGCTTGCATATGATATTAAGGATATTGTTCAATAGTTTGCACATTCTTTTGGATCCCTTTTCTTAGAAATGGTGACAAATATTTGTTGGGCCTCTTTCAATCTGTTGGCCAAATTACTAAATGTTTATAACATTAATTACAGTAAATTCTACAGGAAAATACTGTCTCATCTTTCTTCCATAGAATATTTTTTCAATTTCAAAATACTTATATTTCATTTAGAAATCCAAAATGCAATATATTACTCTATCTGGTTTTTGTTGCTATTTTTACATATCTATATCTTTGAATCAAAACTGACTCATAACACACTGTTCAGCAGGTTGTCAGAAGTTAGAAATTATATAAAATTTCCATCATGAGCTCTTCATTTGAGAATTTAAGAGAAATTGTCTACTAATTGTTGGCATGGCAGTTCATGAGAAATTTGTGACCAACTTTAGTTATTTTAACTATTTTAGTAACTCAGTGTCCTTGCTTAACTGCATAAGGGATTTTTTAAAATGTATCCTTGAAGCCATATAACTTCAGAAACATCCCTTCATTGTCATTAAATTAGATAGAACTCATAGTTGATACTCCATTGAGTTATGAGGCTGTAAATTGCATAATTATGCATCTTTTTCACAATAGAGTCACTGATAAATTCAAAGCATCAGAGGAACATAGTCTTTGGATTAGCAGTGAAATTCTTTATGACTGTAATATTTATATTATATTGTAAATACATAGAAAAGATTGCCTATTATGCTTGTTCTTAAAATTTAATGCTTTCATCACTTAACTTTTTTAATGAATTTCTTCTATCATAGTTCTTTGAATCTTTAGTGCTGACTGCAATAACAAAACCTAAAGATGAGTTTTATTTTTGCCAGTACTCATTGAACACCAAGTTGTTGAAGTTAAATCTAGCTATCCTAAGTTTGTGGGTACCTGAATTACATAAAACTTTTCAATTATTTGTAATTATTACTTTTGTAGGTTAGCAAGAAACAATCCAGCACATCTTTCTTGCAATGATTATATAAATTTTGTGTAGTCGATTGGTTGGTCAAAATGCCCTATTGGCTTTGACCTTCACCGCATGGTTGGTTGGAACTATGCTAATGGTGTGAATGAGGTGAATAGCGCCTTTTGAGTGGGAACTTGGAAGTAAGAAATGAGGATTACTAAAGAAGTGATTATTCAGTCTTGCCATCATGTCAGGCTAAAAATGAGTGGGTTTAGAGCCAGAAAATATGAATCTCATTATCAGTAAGAAAGATGCAGCAAAAAACACTGTATTTTTTTTTAATTGTTTGCCTTTTTTTTTATTTTTTTGTCCTGACTTAAATATTGAGTGATGTTTACAACTTGAATTGTTAATTTCTTTCATGAATCCCATAGTCATGAGTTTGGTCTGTGAATTCTGTCTGCCATCTAGTAATTAGTAGACCTATTAATATAGAAGCAAGTGCTCTTGGAAGGACAGCTAATGTTAAAATTGATGAAAGTAACAGTTGTAAGCAGAAACTAGTGATTGGGACATAGAATGTGAGAACCATAAATGTAGGAAAATTAGATACTGTTAAGGAAGAAATGAAGCACTTAAATATGGACATACTAGGTATTGGTGAGATGAGATGCACTAGCATGGGTCATTTTGAGTTAGATGATCATATGGTATATTACTCTGGAGATGAAAAGGTGAGGAAATAATGGAGTTGTTTCCATAGTTAAGAAAGCCATTGTTAGATCTATCTTGAAGTGCAATATTGTGAGTGACAGGATAATATCCATATGCATACAAGGAAGGCCAGTGAATACCACTATCATTCAGATATATGCACCAAAAACCAGAGTAAAGGAAGAGGAAATAGAAAATTTTTACCAACTTTTACAGTTAGAGATCAATTTAACATGCAATCAAGGTGCATTGATAATAATGGGTGACTGGAATGCAAAAGTTAGGAACAGAGAAGAAGATTAAGTAGTTGGAAAACATGGACTCAGTGACAGAAATGGAGCTGGAGAAAGGATGAACGAATTTTGCAAAATCAATGACTTATTCACTGCAAACACATTTTTAAGAGGCATAAAAGCAAGTTATATACATGGATTTCACCTGATGGTATGCATAGGAATCAGATTGATTACATCTGCGGAAAAAACTGCTGGAGAAGCTCAATATCAGCTGTTAAAACTAGGCCGGGACCTAACTGTGGAACAGACCACGAACTACTCATATGCAAGTTCAAGCTGAAGCTGAGGAAAATTAAACCAAGTCCACGGGAACCAAAATATGACTTTGAGTCTATCCCCCCAAATTTCAGAACCATCTCAAGAACAGGTTTGAGAACTAGAACACTAATGAGTGAAGACCAGTTAAGTTGTGGGAGGACATCAAGGGTATCATCCAGGAAGAGTGCAAACGTTTATCGCAAAGATGGAAGAGGAAAGAAGATGAAAATGGATGTCCGAAGAGACTCTGAAAATTGCACTGGACCACAGAGAAGCCAAAGCACAAAGAAGTACTCAAGATAAGGGATTTATATCCAGAATTTATGAAATACTTGAGCACCACAAGATAATGGTAAATAATCCAATAGAAAAATGGGCACAGGATATGAACAGGCACTTC
>NW_006399806.1:13231672-13234814 GCF_000299155.1 Elephantulus edwardii | reverse complement strand
TTGGAGTCAGAAAATCAAAAGGGCTGAACTCCCTCAGCATTTCTTAAGCTCAAGGAACTGAAGAACAAATTCAAACCTCTAGTTGCTATAATCAAGGATGCTTTAGGAAGAATATTAAATGATTAAGGAAGTATTAAAAGAAGATGGAAAGAATATACTGAGTCACTGTATTGAAAGGAATTGGCAGACACAGAAGAATTTCATGAAAGAACATATGAGAAAGAGCCTATGGTGATCAAGGAAGAAGTTCAAGCTGCTTTGGAGGAAATAGCAAAAAAATAAGTCCCCAGGAATAGATGTTATACCAATTGACATATTTAAGGTAACCGATGCTTCCCTGGATGTGCTTACCAAGTTATACCAAGAAATCCGGAGAACAAACACTTAGCCAACTGACTGGAAGCGATCTATATTTGTTCCCATCCCAAAGAAGGGTGACCCAACAGAGTGTGGAAACAATAGAACAATATCATTAATTTCACACGCAAGCAGGATTCTATTGAAGATTATCCAAAAATGACTGGAACAACACATCAGCAGAGAACTACCAGAAGTCCAGGCTGGGTTTAGAAAGGGTCGTGGTACTAAGGATATTGTAGCTGATGTTAGATGGATCATGGCTGAAAGCAGGGAACACCAGAGGAATGTATATCTGTGTTTCATTGACTATGCAAAGGCATTTGACTGTGCGTATCATAACAAACTGGTTGACTCTGAAAAGAATGGAAATCCCAGTACACTTGATCGTGCTAACGAAAAACCTATACTTGGACCAAGAGGCAGTTGTGAGAACAAAGCAAGAAAACACTCCATGGTTCAAAATTGGGAAGGGCGTGCGCCAGGAATGTGTCCTGTCTCCATACCTTTTCAACCTGTATGCAGAACAGATTATCCAGGAGGCTGGGCTCTATGAGGAGAAATGTGGGATCAAGATTGGTGGAAGATCTATCAACTATCTGTGTTATGCAGATGGCACAACCCTGCTTGCAGAAAGTGAGGAGGACCTGAAGTGCTTGCTGCAGAGTGTCAAGAACTGCAGCCTCCAATATAGATTGAGGCTCAATGTCAAGAAGACAAAGATTCTCACCACTGGACCAATTGGAAGCATCAGGATAGATGGTGAAGAGATTGAGATTGTACACAGCTTTAGTTTGCTTGGCTCCACAGATAACAGTCTTGGAACCAGCAGCCAGGAAATTAAAAGGCGCATTGCCATGGGAAAGTCTGCTGTTAGGGACCTCTCCAGGGTACTAAAGAGCAACGGTGTCTCTCTGGAGACTAAGGTGCATCTGATACAGGCCATGGTCTTTGCAATCACTTGTTATGAGAGTTGGACGATGACTAAAGAGGATAGGAGAATTGATACCTTTGAGCTGTGGTGCTGGAGAAGAGTATTGAGGGTAACATGGACTGCTAGGAAAAAAAACAGATTCATCCTGGAAAGGGTCAAACGAAGTGGCTCCTTGGAGGCAAGGATTCTGAGGCTCTTTCTGACAAACTTTGGACATGTTGTAAGAAGGGACTGGTCTTTGGAGGGGGACATCATGCTTGGTAGGGTGGAGGGACAGCACAGGAGGGGAAGGCCCTCTATGAGGTGAATTGATTCAGTGACTGGTGCAATAGGGATGGGTTTATCGTAGATGGTGCAATTGGCACAGGACAGAGCAGAGTTTATGGCTGTTGTACATAGGGTTGCTATGAATTGCCAGCAACTCGACAGTACATAATAACAACAACAACAAGCACATTAGCATGGAAGCAAATCTAACCTCATAGGGATTTTTTTATTTTAGTTATTGAGGGTAGGACTACTTCCTTTGGAGGAGCTTGTGGAGGTCAGACATGAATGTTACCTTGCTGGCTACACTGTTTGCATAAGCCTTAATTTTGTAAAAGAAAAATTGATTGAACTTTCCTTTCAGCCTACTGCTAGTTCAGAGAATTTATGTTAGATGAATATACTTGTTTGAATAAATGCATATTTTCATGTTACTTGCCTTTTAATTGATATGCAAACATATTATTTTTAACTAAACTCTACTTATATTTAAAGTTGAATTAATATCTTTCCTAGAATGTTCTCTAACATCACTCAACTCTAGCTTTGTTTTTGTCCAAAGCTCTGAAAATTTGCCTGAAACAAACTTGGAGTTCATTAATTATATTTTAACACATCTTCTCTGTCATATTCTCTTGATCAAGGATTTGAGAATCTTATTAAACTGAGAGGCTCTTGGTGCCTGAAGCCCCACTTCAGTTTGAGAATCAATTTCTAAGAGAAATACGATGATGATTTTGAGAATGAATGAGTATTTTAAGTGTGAAGTATCACTATGATCAGCAGTATCTTGTCCAGCACTGGCTATTTTACCAAAATAAAAGTTATGTATTTTCCTTTTTCATAGCAATTGCAGAAACAAAATTATTAAAATAAGTACATGTTTTTTCTTCACATTCAACGGTCTCCAAGATTTAGAGTATATTATATATGATTCTATATTAATTCTATAATTCTATAATTTTCTGTCCTCATCAAGTTTGCAATATGATGAAGAAAAAAATAATAGATCATATTTTATAGTCTTCAATATGGATTATACAACAATATCAGAAACAAAAATCATACCTAGATGGTATAATGATAAATGGATAAGGGATTGAAGTTATCTATTAATTCATTTTACTTGTACCTACAATTATCTCCCTTCAAAGTATCAGTTGAGAAATAATAAAACATATTTCAATGAACAAATCTATTGTCAAAGATCTCTTTAAAGTACTGAAGAGTGAGGATATCCACCAACTGCTCCTCGGGAGAAAGATGATAAATCTTCTCTTGTGAAATTTTTAGTGTCTAAAAACCCAGTGGTGGGTCAGCTCTGAGTCACTTCTAAATCAACAATGTATTATAATGACAAGAGTATAGAATAACATTATTTTCTTTCATAAATATGAGCAAAAAAAAACTCAATTAAAATTATGTTGTTGCTGTTATGTGCCGTCGAGTCACTTGTGACTCATAGCGACCCTGTGTACAACAGCCTTAAACTCTGCTCTGTCCTGTGCCAATCACACTGTCTCTGACACTCCCATCCCGATTATCCCAGTCACTGAATCAATCCACCTCATAGAGGGCCTTCCC
>NW_006399806.1:13229055-13230202 GCF_000299155.1 Elephantulus edwardii | reverse complement strand
TTGTAATATTTTGCTTTGTCATCCCGTGCTGCCTTTTGAAATCTTCTATTCAACTCTTTAGTATCTTGAATTCTTCCTTGTGCTTTGGCTTCTCTGCACTCCAGTGCAATTTTCAGACATGCAATCAAGATGCATTGATAATAATGGGTGACTGGAATGCAAGAGTCAAGAACAAAGAGGAAGATTCAGTAGTTGGAAAACATAGACTTGGTGACAGAAATGGAGCTGGAGAGAGAATGAACGACTTTTGCACAATCAATGACTTATTCATAGCAAATATATTCTTAAGAGACATAAACACAGGTTATATACTTGGATTTCACCTGATAGTATGCATGGGAATCAGATCGATTACATCTGTGGAAAGAGCCACTGGAGAAGCTCAATATCAGCTGTGAAAACTAGGCCAGGGGCTGTTTATGGAACAGACCCCCAACTACTCATACGTAAGTTCAAGCTGAAGTTGAGGAAAATTAAACCAAATCCAAGGCAACCAAAATATGACTTTGAGTCTATCCTACCGGAATTTCAGAACCATCTCAGGAACAGGTTTGAGGCCTTGAGCACTAATGAGCGAAGGTCAGATGAGTTGTGGGAGGATATCAAGAGTATCATCCAGGAAGCGTGCAAAAGGTCATTGGGAAGACCAAAGTGGGTGTCAGAAGAGACTCTGAAAATTGTACTGGAGCGCAGAGAAGAATTAAAATAATATGTAATATAAAAACTATGCCTATAAATGTGAATTCAGCAAAGTTAATTGATGTCTTTGGAGTCTCTAGTCATGATTTTCTTCAGGGTACAGAAAGAAGCAATTAGAAATTATATAAGAAGGGTTTTTAAGATATGGATGTTTTGGGAGCTCTGGTCGCCTAGTTGCCAATAGTTGCACTGCAATCCCAGAGGTGAGCGGTTCAAATCCACCGGATGTTCTGCTCAAGAAAGAGGGATATCTCATCCTGTACCAGTCAGATTCAGTTTGACGGTACACACACACAAATAATAAAATAATTTTTTTTAAAAAAAGTATGGATGTTTTGTGTTTAATCTAGGTTTTGTGAAAACTCATTGAACTAAAACATATGTGTATTTTACTGTTTATAATATACTTAAAATATTTATACTGATTTTTTTAATTGTCAAATCTTAT
>NW_006399806.1:13216234-13222123 GCF_000299155.1 Elephantulus edwardii | reverse complement strand
CATAAGTGAATCTGCAAGTAAGTTCATCATTGTTTCAAATACTTCATTTAAATTGCTCTTCATGCATTTTTGTTGATTATACATTCTGGCACATTCATCTGGTTTATCTATCGTAGATAAATAATATCACCTTTGTCTGAGGCTTTACCACAATTTATCAGGTCCTGCAACATAACAGCTGTCTCTCTTGGTTTCCATCTTGACTATTTTTGCAGGGCTTATCTTTTGTCCTGGCTTATTAACTGAAGGTCAGGGATTGTGTTTTGCTTACCATTTTATCTCTGTGAGAGCTGACTTTACAGTCAAGAAGCACTCAACAGTGTTTATCCAGTGAAGCATTTTTACATTAGATAAGTCTCTACTTTCAGTAGAGGCTTCAGAATTGCTATTTGAAGTTTCTTGGCATCAACAACCTAGTTTTGAAAGGGATTTGTTTTGAAAATCACTGTTTTTTAGTTTGTATTTTCATTTATATTACCTTTGGTGTGCTGCTAGAGGATATATTATGCTAAAATATTACCATTAATCCATTGGCAACTCAACCAATGCACTTAAATATTTTTAAAATGATAGAATGTTTGTTAGAAAAGAATAGAGACAATATATCAGGATGTGAGAATAAGTGAAAATCTCTATATGCCATCCATTGATGAATTTTATAGTAATTTTTTGTAATGTCTGGAGAAATAATCTATTTTTACGAAGAAACTTTTTATAATTTCAGTATATTAATATTTCATAGCAGATGTTTCTGCTCAGAATTTGTCTTAGTATTCTTCCTGGTAAGAGCAAAATTAGAGACATATATTCACAAGATAAAAATTGCAGACACCTCCCTGACATTTCAAGGCTTGAGGTCAGTAGGAAGGGGTTTTACTGCCCAGAGTAAATCAACAAAGGTAGGTTTATTCAAGTCTCATAAGACGAATAAGTAACATGGTAGCTGCTGGCAGCTGTCTTAGGAGGCTTCTGGAATATACTTTATCCATAAGGATTCTGGAAAATCTAGAGAGTATATTGTGTATTTGATGGATACCTCTGCCTGCCTAACTTTTCATAGCCTATGAACAGCTTATAAATTAATGAATATTTGTTGAAGTCAGGATAAGGAAAAAAATATATGACAACTTTCTCCTATTGACAAACTTCTAACCCATTCTGTTGTGTAGTGTAGAGTCAGAACTGGCCCATAGCTGATCTTCCAGTGGGTTTCAGAGGCAGCTAATCACAAGGGAGGAGATTGTCCATCCTTCTCCCATGAAGCACCTGGTGGCCTCTAACCCCCTTGCTTTCAGAATTGCAGCATAGCTTCTTGCCACTAGGCCAACCCATGCTAGAAATTAAATTGATGACAACTGAATTGGCTGAATTTCATGGAGTATTGTACATCTATAATCACCTATTTTGGTATATGATTTTGAACCTAAAGCAGTAATATAGTATAAAGGCAAAAATAAAGGTAGTTTTATCCATGCTTTCTGGTTGAGTCTAATAATTATTAAATCCAGTATTAATCATTTTAACCATAAATATAGCTTATGTTGGTACGATGAAATATAATAATTATATATATGTATAGACTAAAACAATGTACTCCCAACAGAACAAATAAATCTTTCTTAGATGAAGTGCAACCACAAACAAGATAAAACTTTCCCTCACATGTTTTGGTCATGCTATCCAAAGGGACCAGAGCCATGAAAAAGACATACTAAGAATAATGGAGAGTGAGAGAAAGATTCTCAACAAGATGAACTGACACAGTGACAGTAATGACAGACTTGAGCATGCCAAGATGGTGGTGTCCATAGGGTTGTTCTGAACTGTAAAAAAAACTGTAAAAAAGGCGTAGAACAACAACATTAAGCCCAACAGAAAATTTTAATTCTTCCACTGTAAAGCAGAAGTATTTTACAACTGATCTGGAACAGCTCTGTGACTATTTCCGAATTATTCAAATGTTTTGCATTACTATTGACCACTAAAAAGAATGGGAGATGTGATGTGGTCTTGTAATTTAGAATACAAAACTTAAAGTCTGAAACCCTCTAGTAGAATCCTGCATCTTTGTTTGGATATGTTAATGAATGACTTTATGGAAGTCTGGCTTGAACATGTGATGAGAAAAATGCATACAAGAAAAAATTTAAGAAGTAAATGAAGAAGAAAAAAAAAACAGAAACAGAACTTTGAGAATGTCTACTGGGTTTTGGTTATAATAGAAATTCTCATGATTATTTTAGTAGTTTACACTCCTGAAAGGAATCATGTGCCATGAGTCATAGAGAAGACCTAGGAAAACTGTGCCTAGAAGTCTCTTGAGGTCAGAATTATTTTCTACCCTTTTTCTCCCATTGTATTCTGTTCTTTCTATTGGTTAGAAAGTTTACTATCTGTGGATATGTAAGTTCTTACAAAAATGATTCTTCTGGTTGCAGTCATTTTATCAGCTAACTTGTCATCCAAAGTATTTCCCCAAACCCAAGTTGTTCGTAAAGTTTTATACTGTATATCAGTTTGTTGTTGTTATGTGCTATCTCTGCATGCTGCCCAATTCTAATCCAGTCTCACCAACATCAACATACCTCCACCCTTTACTCCAGTTACTGTGTCAATTCATCTCATCCACGGTCTTCCTCTCCTGTGCTCTTCCTCCATCCTACCAAGCATGATGTTCTTCTCCAAGGACTGTCCCTCCTGGTCATGTATCCAAAGTATGCATAATGGGGCTTCAAAATCTTTGCATCTAAGGAGAAACTTGATTTCCTCTTCTCCAATACAAACCTGTTGGTTCTCTTGGCATTCCATGGTATGTTCAACACTTTTCTCCAGCACTACTACTCAAAGGCATTGATTCTTCTCCTGTCATCCTTAGTCATTGTCCAGCTCTCTGCTACATAGGAAGTCCTTGCAAAGACCGTGGTCAGGATAAGGCACAACTTAAGACCTTAGACTGACACCATTACTCTTCAGCACTTTGGAAAGGTCCCTGACAGCAGAGTTCCTAAATGCAATTTGGGGAACATTTTAATTCCTTGAACTATAATTAGGTCAGGAAAAGAATACTAATACTAGTCTACCTGTGCAAAACATTTTAGGTGTACAGTAGACCATGCTTAGCTATTAAAATAAAGACAACCCGAAACCCTAAACAACGCATATTATGAGCATTGGCCACAAATTTGGTCATTGATGTGTATTAAGAATAACCAGAAGTTATACTCATCTTCATCAGTACACAAAAGATGAAAATACTTATAAAATCTAACTATAAACTAGAACAAGGGTCTAGTCCAAAATTTGACTAATTATAAGTCATCTGACACAAATTATCAAACTAATGAGTAGGAAACTATGTCTTTCTCCAAATAATTAAGATCTCTACAACTTAGATAAATTTTCTTAAGTTACAAAGCAGTCATTACAATGTAATACTTCCATATGCAACCTATCCAATGAAGATTTTCTAATAATAGTGTTTAAAAAGTTTTAGTGACTTGGTAAGTGCCTCTGCTATTCATGTTTAGAAACGCAAACACTAATTAGTTGCATTTGATGAATATGATGATTTATAACAGAAAGCTTAATTAACGATATAATAACCTCAGGCTAAGCATCATATTTGATAATTTAATGATCCTGCAATTTATTCTAGGCTAATTTATGAATCCTGGGTTCAAGCTAAGCTATGAGAATGATGCACTTCACTTTATTTTCAATATATTCCCCTCTGCTGAAGTCTCATTGTTTATTTTCTTGAATTTTACAATGGAATTGGTTTTGTTTTACTTTTCTAGGTTGTAAAATGATAGCCCATGCAGAAAATCAGACAAGACACATAATGCTAAAAATTAAATTGCTCTAAGTCTATTATGAAAAACTAAGGTACAGGTATGAAAAGAAGGCAAAATCACCGTTTGAATCCTTAGCTTTTAATACAGTGTGCAATACCTGACAGCAGTTTTTCAGAAGACAGTAGACTGACAGGTTAATTATAGAAGATGTAAAAGTATATGTACAGATAGCAAATCAAACAAGTATTCATCCATTTGGCACTTCACCAGCAAGCAACAGACAACTTTTATTTGAAACTGTTTGAGGATACAAATCATATAATGCATGACATTGAAAATTCCCATAACAAATGCATAGTGAGACTGCCAGAAAAATTACTGATTCACATCCAAACATGAATTTACAGGAGGATAAAAAGAAAAACCACCTTGATTCACTTCAAAGTAAATGAATTCTCCTATTAGGATGTACTATACTACTGTAGCTATTCAATATCCTTCAAGTTGAATGAAATCACCTTCAAGTTTTATCATTACCACACTGATATCTTGACATAAATGTAGAGTTATATTATTTCCTTTGTCATTTTACACTAAAATGTCCTTTCTAACATCAGCAAGGAATTTCATAGCACATTGTATTTCGACCAAGGAAAATATGTATTTTGTTCTATCTATATTTATATGGAGGAAGCTTTCACTTTGCTTTGAAACTACTATGAACTTTTGAAAGTAGACATAAGGGATTCCTGTTTATGAAAAAAAAAATCTTATCTTGAAATAGTAAACCTTCCAGAAGCCAATAATTTCTAACAGGATGCTGATGTTCAAGAATGCCACCTATTCTCCATGCCTCAGTATGTACTGGTCTAGCTAAGGATAGACTTGATATTTTATTTTGGCTATGAATGAGTCTACAAGGAGTCTATAGCACATTTCACAAGAGTAAACCTTGTTCTGCTCTTCTTAGCCAAAGCATTTCTCCCCCCACTATTGTACCATATGTTCTGTGCAGATTATCTGCTTGGCTGCTTCTATCAGCCCTGGAAATGGCTTCATTTCAGTGGAGAAAAGATTCCTGTATGAAAAGAGCTTGTGAAGCTCTTTGGGGACCCATTGGATAAATGGATCTATAGCACTTTATAATATTTTTATTAGTATAAGTCTTTGGCAAACCCACAAACAGAATAAATTATTTTGTTCAATGTAGAAATATGGTTTGAATATCCTTTTCCTTCATTACATTGTTTAATTCTAGTATAATACAAGTCTAAGAAATTTGAAATGGTAAATAAAAGTAAATAAAAATTAAAATAATACTTTCCAACTTTTCCATATTTGCACAATTTCCAAAACAATCAAAGACTATTTTTATTGAAGGCACACTGTATCCAAGTCACTTTTCTAAAAATACCTTATATGTATTTAGTCACATTTCCCTTTTAACCTCTCTGTGAGACTAGTAATTTTATAATAATAGTTCAGATGAAGAATCAGAAATTCAATAAATTTAACCCATTGATGCAAATATAAAAATTTGAACCATGGCCAAATGTGGTCTTATTGAGGAGATAATGAAGCTAAGGATCTCTTGATTGTTCACATGGAAGAGCCATCTCAATGTCATGAAAAAAAGGAAATGCAATATTTTCTTCAAATGGTAGGAATTCATCGTAATCTTCCTTTTTTTTTTCTTTAAAAGCATTTTATGATTTGGATATATTTTGTACAGACAAACTATGTATCCACTGACATTGTCTACAAGTGTCTCACATACTTAGTAGGTAAGATATATTAGCAAACAAAACAATAAAATATAATATTGTTAATCAATGTCCCACTTACTGTTAATTGAGTTTACAGTGCTGGTTACTTACATGTTCTAGTTTTCTTTTAATTGTTGTACTGTTACTAGACCTCAAGTAAGACCCCAACTCTATATGCACAAGAGGCCAGTCACTGCCTGCTACTGTAACCCTCTGCATGAGGTGAATCAACAGGAAATAAAATACAACTCTGCAGCATTAAAATGAAAGTATTACCATAGGACTACAATAGGCCTCATGTACAAGATTTATTTCTCCTTCCTTCCTTC
>NW_006399806.1:13215385-13216060 GCF_000299155.1 Elephantulus edwardii | reverse complement strand
TTCTTCCCTCTTTCTCTGTGTCTTATATTAGTTACAATATATCCAATATAATCACACTCTTTCTGCTTTCACCTTGTCTATTTTCTTTCCATAAAACTTTCTCTAGTACACTTCCAGACGAAAGCCTACCCCTGAGCAAATGTTGATCATCTAATCTTGCATGGTTAGTTGTTCTAAAGAGTGAATACTCCCTGGTGGTGGTGTTCACCTGATAAATCTGTCTACTGTTTGACTGAAAATTTTACCAAAGCATGAATTTTGTTCCAGATTGTTGTTGTTGTTGTTGTGTACCATAGAGTTGGAGCCAACCCATAGCTGACTCTTGGTGGGGGAGGTTCTGAGGCAGTTAACTGCATAGTAGGAGATTGTCCATTCTTCTCCCAGGGAGCAGGTTGGGGCCTCAATCCTGTACCTTCAGGATTACAGTGCAGCATCTTGCCACTAGGCCATCAGAGATCCCTTGTTCCAGCTTAAAAGGTAATTAAATTATATTTTGATTAAAGATCAAAATGTTGGGTTTTTAGCTGGTCTCTAGCAGAAAAATAAGCCTATTTATTTTGTATATATTTTTTTTAATTTTGTGCCTCATTTTCTTTCCTCATTTTCTCCAGTAGTTTCTAGAGTGATATTTTTTAAAGCAGCCGGCAGGAATAACCAGTCAGACAAGGGACTTAT
>NW_006399806.1:13209270-13213180 GCF_000299155.1 Elephantulus edwardii | reverse complement strand
CCAGCTCCACCCTCCACCAGGATAACCCTTCACATCTGCCAAGTCCCTTCAGAAAATATCTTCCATTTTCCAACCCATGTAAACAAACTAAATTAATTTAAAAAAAAATGGTTCTGAATTGTTCTATAAAGCCTGTTGGGTAGTGCAAATGGCTAAGCCTTTGATTACTGACTGAAAGCCTGCTGGTTGGAATTCACCCTGGGGCTCCATGAAAGAAAAGCCTGTAAATCAACTTCCAGAAGATTATAGCCTTGCAAACCCTAATGGCAGTTCTCCTCCACAACCATGGGGTTGCCAAGACATGGAATAGACTAAATAGCAACTGACAACCAACTCAACAAATTCTTAAAGTTGTTTTAAGTAAAATTTCACTTATATTTCCAAAATCAATGTGCATCTTATCATTTGATGTTTATTAATAATTCACTTTTTCTTGTGTTACTTAACCCAACAGTTTTTGGGTTTTTTTTCTTTTTAACATCTTGTTGTCTGAAACCTTTGTTCATCCTGTTTTGGTTTTCTCTCTCTTGTAAATATTCTATTAGGTTTTTTTTCAAGTTTGGACCTTTTATTTTTCCCTCTCTGTTGTATTTCTCCAGATTCATGAACCTTTACACTAGGAAGTATGATAAATCTTTGAAATCTATCATGGTAAAAAGTTAACTATTGTTTTTCTTATATGTTTCTATTGTTTCTCTAATGTTATTCCTCCACCCTTGTATACATACATTTTGATTTTTAAAAATGTGTTTTTATCAATCAGTTTCTACTTATTTGGATCATTATTTAAATTATATGTTGTGGTTGTTGTTATGTGCCATTGAGTTGCTTGCCCTAAATCCTGCTCTATTCTGTACCTATCTTATCGTATCCAACAAATCTAACCCCATAACCTCAGTTATTGAATCAATTCATCTCATTGAGGTTCTTCCCCTCCTGCACTCTCCCTCCACCCTCCCAACTATGACTTCCCTCTCCAAAGACTGGTCCCTCCTTGCAACATGCCCAAAGTATGTCGGATGAAGCTTCAGAATCCTTGCCTCCAAAGAGCAGCTTGGTTTCACCCTCTCCAAGTTGAACATGTTTGTTCTCCTGTCTATCCATGGTGCATTGAATATTCTTTTCTAGCACCATAGCTCAAAGGCATCAATTCTTCTATCATCCCTAGTCATTGTCGTCATTGTTCAGCAATATTTCCTTGCTCTGTTCTTATGACTGCCTCCTGGTTCAAGTATAGGTTTTGCATAAGCACAATCAGATGTTCTGGGATTCCCATTCTTCTCAGAGTTAGGCACAGTTTATTGTGATCCCCACAGTTAAATGCCTTTGAATAGTCAATGAAACACAGATAGACATTCCTCTGGTACTTTCTGCTTTCAGCCAAGACCTTCTAAATTAGCTATAATATCCTTAGAACCACAGCCTCTTCTAAATCCAGCCTGCATATCTGGCTATTCTCTGTTGATGTGCTGTTCGAGTTGTTTTTGGTTGATTTTTAACAGAATCTTGCTTGTATGGGATATTAATGATACCGTTTGGTAATTTCCACACTCTGTTGGGTCACTTTTCTTTGGAATGGGAACAAATATAGATCTATTCCAGTCAATTGGCTAGGTGGTTGTCCTCCAGATTTCTTGGCATAACTAGGTGAGCACATCCAGGACAACATCTGTTTGTTGAAATATGTTAATTGGTATGCTATCAATTCCTGGGGCCTTGTTTTTTGCCAAATCTTTTAGAACAGCTTGAACTTCTTCCTTCATCACCACAGGTTCTCGCTCATGTTTTTTCATGAAATTCTTCTGTGTCTGCCAATTCCTTTTAGTACAATGACTAGGTAAACTCTTTCTATCTTCTTTTAATGCTTCCTGGGTCATTTACTATTCTCTCCAAACCATTCTTAACTATTTTAACTCAAGACTTGAATTTGTCATCAGTTCCTTCAGCTTAAGAAATACTGAGTGAGTTTGGCCCCTTTGATTTTCTGACTACAGTTCTTTGCACATTTCACTATAATGTTTTACTTTGTATTTCTGTGCTGCCTTTGACAACTTCTGTTCAGCTTGTTAATTTTTTTTATTTCTTTCATTTAATTTGACTTTTCGGTGCTCTACTGCAATATTCAGAGTCCTTTCTACATCCATCTTGGTTTTTTCCTCCCCCTCTCTCTTTGTATTTACCCCCTGTATTCTTCATGGATGATGTTCCTGACATCCTCCCACAGCTCTTCCGGTCTTTGCTCATTAGTGTTTCTGAGATGGTTTTGAAATTCAGGTAGGATAGACTTAACATAACATTTTTGTTCCCATGGATTTGATTTAATTTTCCTAAGGTTCAGCTTAAACTTGCATATGAGTACTTGATGGTCTGTTCCATAATTATTGCTTAGCCTAGTTTTCACAATTTATATTGGGATTCTCCAGTGAGTCTTTCCACAAACATAATCAGTCTTATTCTTATGCATACTATCAGGTGAAATCTATGGGCATACCTTGTGTTTATGTTTCTTATAAAAAGTATTTGCAGTGAATAAATCATTGATTGTACAAAATTCTATCTCCAAATCCAGTTCTGTCACCAAGCCCATGTTTTCCAACTACTTCTCCATTTCTCTGTTTCCAACTTTTGCATTCCAGTCACTCATTATTATTCATTAATGAGTATTATTTCATGTTTTATTGATCTCTGACTGCAAAAGTTGGTAGAAATCTCTATTTCCTCCTCATTGGGTCTAGTTGTTGGTGAATATTTTTGAGTGATAGTGGTATTCATTGGACTTCCTTGTATGCATATGGGTATTTTCCTGCAGCTCACAACATTGTATTTCAAGGCAGATCTAGAAATGACTTGTTAAACTATGTAATAACCCCAGTTTTCTTCACCTTTGCATTTCTAGCATAGTAACTAACTCAAAATGCCCCATGCCAATCCATCTCATTTTGCCAATACCTGGTATATAATGATCTCTATCAACTACCTACCAGCACAAGAGTAACTTTTTAAAGCAACGTTGCAAATTATATAATCATATAAAATAAATTGTCTCTTTTACATTCTTCTCTAGCATCTCACTACACATAGACTGATAACAAACAAATCTGAACTACCTACTCAATCAGCTTACTTCTCTTTAGTTTTCTTTCTTTTCCATACACTGATATATGATAATAAATGGTTTGATGAGTAATTAAGTAAAATAACATTCATCTTATTTTCCAATTAATTTTCTTTCTGGGAAGCCAACTATGACATATTATGGTTTGATGTATTTATGCTTTAAATGTAAAACAACAATCAGTGCTTTTCTATGCCACCCCTTGCCTCAAGAAATTAACAAATTGTAAGTAAAAAGCATGGATTATATAGTTATTCATACAAAGTTTATATATTCCTTGCATTGTGAACACAATACATATCCAATTTACCTAATGAAAATATTTTTTATGTCGACTCAAAGGGAGCTCTGGTGGCCTCGTGGCAAGAAGCGGCACTGCAATCCCAGGGGTATGGGGTTCGAATCCACCAGATGCTCTGCTGCAGAAGGAGGGACAATCCCCTCCTGTACTAGTCAGCACAGGGAAGAATTCAAGATACTAAAGAGTTGAATAGAAGATTTCAAAAGGCAGCACAGGATGACAAAGCAAAATATTACAATGAAATGTGCAAGGAGTTGGAGTCAGAAAATCAAAAGGGCCGGACTCGCTCAGCATATCTTAAGCTCAAGGAACTGAAGAACAAATTCAAACCTCTAGCTGCTGTAATCAAGGATGCTTTCGGCAGAATGTTAAACGATCCAGTAAGTATTAAAAGAAGATGGAAGGAATATACTGAGTCACAGTATCGAAAGGAATTGGAAGACACAGAAGAATTTCATGAAACAACATATGAGCAAGAGCCTATGGTGATGAAA
>NW_006399806.1:13192517-13207920 GCF_000299155.1 Elephantulus edwardii | reverse complement strand
ATTGATTCAGTGACTGGGATAATTGGGATGGGAGTGTCAGAGACAGTGCGATTGGCACAGGACAGAGTGGAGTTTAGGGCTGTGGTACATAGGGTCGCTATGAGCCGCACGCGACTCGACGGCACATAACAACAAACAACAACAATGTCGGCTCATGAATCCTCATGAATCCTATCTAGAAAAAAAATACTCATTGAGAATTGGTTTCTGTTTAACTAACATCTGCTTTTATTTGCAATGTTTATTATAATTATTTCTCTTTTAAAGAAGAAGATTCCTCATTCCTAGATGGGTCATATTCTCTTCTTTTGTGAGGGGAATATTGAACAGAGAATTTCTGTTACCATTTTGTCTTGTAAACTCATGGAGAGTATCCATAAAAAGAGGACTAGCATTCCTCCAGCTTCCTTCAGGAAGAAATCTCAGTGGACCCATAGTCTGCCAGCTGCTGTTTAAAAATTGAGGAAACCATAAAAAGTTCCTTTGCAAATCACACCAGCCTTATTATCTTAATCATGAGCTTATAACTTGGAAACAGAAATGATGGCTAATTAAAAATTCAACATTTTATATATATATATCTCCAAAGAATAAAAAGGTAGGGCCTTTGACATTAATCATCTTGATTATTTCTTCATTGAGAGTATAAAATTTAACCAGACATCTCACAGAAAATATTCTATGTTGTCTTACATTTGAATACAAATATTGCATGTGGCAAATAGGAGAAATTAAAACCAAAATTTATAAGTTTACACTATACTTTTGATGATTGATTATTTTGACAAAAAGTCGAGAGGAATATACTTTTTAAAATGTTAAATGATGTTAGCAACAGACCTATGAAAAGCATTATCTAAATTTCCCTGTGCTTCTTGACTGTAGTATGTAATTATCAGTTCAAATTTACGAAGATCTGACTTTCAAAAACAAAACAAAAGAAAACTACAAGAAAATGTTGCTTTTCTCCAGGGCTTTAATTTTCATTCTTGTAAATTCTCTGTAGTTTCTAAAATCATATGTATATAAAATTCTGTGGGCATCCCCTTATGATAACTAAAAATGTATCACCCTTCTCAATATCATCATCATTAATACAAGAAACATTTCACTGAACAAGAATGGTGCATTAACTTTTGAAATCCTTTTAAATGATGTCAACTTTGTTAAGCACAGGTAGGGGTGGTCTAAAACTGAACACACTCTTTTTCTCCATTGACATTGACTATCCCCACCTGGTAAGGAGCTGTGTTGCTTCCCCAAAGGCACATTGTTCGAGTCCATTAGCTCTTTTGTAGAAGAATGATGAGCATTTTTCTCCACTGTGAATAAACTACCTCTGAAAATTCTCTGGACTGTCAGCTATCAGTCAGTTCTGACTCAATGATACACAACAACAACAAAACCAACAACAACATATTTCCGAAAGTTCTGAAATAACAAATAGGCATGAAAAGGAAAATTATATCTTAAAAACTACAGAAATGGAAGCAATTTATTAATTTTTACTTGTCTATAAAGAAAGGAATGGTTATGTTGGTTTGCAACTTCATGTTGAGTAATTTTAAAAATGTGGTGTTATCAATGACAGAACTGTTGAACAAATACCTGGTTCAGGTAAAGAGAAAAACTAGAAAAGGCAAATATTTAACAAATTTCATACACTACAATAAGTGTCTAACACATTTAAGCATAACACAATGCTAACAACCTCTGTTCACACCTTTATTTACTTTATCATGATTCGAGTGGATGCTGATAGAGCAAACTGATTTTTTATTCAATTACTTACATGCATTTGTTTTATCACATTAATTACAAGTTCCACAGATAATCTCATTTTTTTCACTACCTCCCTGTGATGTTTATTTCTGTCAATCCTTATGTTCACTACATTAAAATGGGCAAATTTAGTTTTAAAAGCATTCTCAGAGCATTCTGCGAACTAGCCAAATAAAATTACGTCATTAATCTGTTAAGAAATCCTACAATATTGAAAAACTCTAGAAACATTAGCTTCAAGACACCTTTATCATCTTGGTAGAAAATAGAATTTTTTCTATATCAAGCCTTGAATAATACCTTTTAGTATTTATTACTAAATATAAGAAGAGTATTTACTACTAATTCTTAGAGCCATAAATACCATTATAGTTAAATGTTATTATTATGGTTATGTACCATAGAGTCACTTGAAATTCGTAATGTCCCTATATATGATAGCTCTGAACCTTGCTTTATCCTGGTCCAGTCTGACTCTATCTGACATACTGACACCCATTGTCCCATTTACTGTATCAATCCATCTCATCTGGTGTCTCCCATTCATATGCTGTCCCTCCACCCCTCTGAGCACAATGTCCATTTCCAAGGACTGCTCCCTCCTAGCCACATGCCAAAGAATGTGAGACAGAACTTCAAAATCCTAACCTACAGAGAGAAACTTGGTTTCACTCTCTCCAAAACAGACCTCTTTGTTTTCTTGGTGGTCCATGGTTTGTTCAAAACTCTGTTCAGTACCACAACTCAAAGGCATCAATGTTTCTTCTGTCGTTCTTAGTCATTGTCCAGCTCTCTGACATGTAGCAAGAAGTTGTAAAGACCTGCCCTGGATCAGGCACACCTTACTATCTAGACTGACATTATTGCTTCTTAGTACTCTGGAGAGGTCTCTGACAGCAGATTTTCATTGCAATTCATCTTTTGATTTTCTGACTACTGGTACCAAGAGTGTTGATTGTTGAGCTGAACAAGCTGTAATTGTTAACAACCCCAACCATCTATCATGGTTCTGCCAATTGGCTCAGTGGTGAGAATCTTTGTCTTCTTGATGTTGTGCTTCAATCCATGTTGAAGACTACAGTCCTTGACATTCTGCATCAAGCACTTCAAGTTCTCTTCAAATTCAGCAGCAAAGTTGTGTCATCTACATAGCATAGGTTGTTGAGTTTTCTCCCAATCCTGATGACACATTCTTCCTCATAAAGCTCAGCCTCCCAAATGATCTGTTCTGTGTACAGAATGAAAAGGTAGAGAGACATAATATTATTAATGTGTCAATAAATTCTTCAAAGAACATAGCACTACAGTTAAAAAAAAAAAGATGAAACTTCAAAGATACAAGAAGGAATTTGAAATTGGATGTTTGGCTTGCTCTCAGACCGCCTTATTGTTCTTGATGTTGATTGCCTTTGAGTAGAGCACAGCTCATAGTGACCCTATTAGAAAAGCCCTGAAGCACCTCGACAACCATCAACATTTATCAAAGTTCATAGAGTTTCCAGAGGCATTCTCTTTAGGAAGTGGATGCCACTCCTCCTTCCAAATCTGTCATAGTTTATTGTTATTGTTATGTGCCATTGAGTCACCTGCGATGAATAGCATCCCTAATACAGCAACTCTGAACCCTTTCCTGAGCCAGTCTCACTAACTCTGACAAACCAACCCCCATTGTCCCAGTTACTGTATCAATCCATCTAATCTGGAGACTCCCTCTCCTGTGCTGCCCCTCCACCCTTCCAAGTGTGATTTCCTTCTCCAAGGACTGGTCTCTCCTGGCCACATGCACGAAGTAAGTGAGGTAAAACTTCAAAATCCTAGCCTCCTAGGAGATACTTGGTTCCAGCCTCACCTATACAGACCTATTTGTTTTCTTAGCAGTCGATAATTGTTGTGGAATGTTGGGGAGGAAGAGAGGGCCTCTGGCCAGGACAGATCGCCTAAGCTCCAGATAAGTAAGTGCAAGCCTCCCAATGGCCTTTAACACAGGGTAGGGAAAGCTCCCCTGTGTTTGGCTATACCAGCTTGAGAAAGCTCACCACCTGGAAAGACAGCTGCCAAGTCTGTTGAGCTGGGAGTGGTCTGGACAAGGCTGAGATTCCAAACCACATATCCCACGTCTGTAAGCCCACTCTATCCTGTCTTCCTGTTTATATAAGTGCACTGCAGATCCCAATAAAATTGAGCTGGACTGACTCTCTGATCCTTTCCCAGAGTGCTGTATCTCTGTCATGCTTACCCTCATCAGGTTAAGTTGCCAATGAACTGACAGCGACACATAATATGTCCAAGACTTTTCTCTAGCAACAAAACTCAAAGGCAACTATTCTTCTGTCATCCTTAGTCATTGCCCAACTCTCTGAAGCATAAAACGTAATTGAGAAGACCATGGCCTGGAGTAGGTGCACCTTTGTATTTAGACTAAGATTGTTGCTCTATAGCTCTATGGAGAGGTCCATGACAGCAGATTTTTCCAATGTTATTTGGTTTTTTTTTATTTCCTGACTGCTGGTGTTAAGAGTGTTGATTGTGGATCTGAGCAAGCTATAATTGCTAACGTCAATATCTTCTCCATCTATTATGATGCTGCCAATTGGCCCAGTGGTGAGAATTTTTGTCTTCTTCATGTTAAGTTTTAATCCATATACAGTCTTGGACACTTTGCAGCAAATGCTTCAGGTCTTATTCAGTCTCAGCAAGCAAGGTTGTGTCATCTGCATATCGTAAGCTTTTAATGAGTCTTCCTCCAATCTTGATGCCACACTCCTCCTCACAAACCCCTGCTACCCTAATGATCTGTTCTTCATACAGATTGAAAAGCTGTGGGAACAGGATGCATCCCTGATGCACTCCTTTCCTGATTTATTGAACCATGCAATCTTTCCTTACTCTGTTTTGAGGACTTCTTCTTGGTCTAAATATGTATTTCACATAAGCACAATCAAGTGTTCTTTTTGTTGTTGTTTTTAGACTCTATCAATTAGAACACAGCTTTTAGTGACCCCATGAACAAAAGATTGGAACCTTGTTCTATCCTGTACCATTCTCCCCCTTCTTGACACACATGGCACATTTCAGCAGTCAATCCACCTGGTTGAGGGTCTTCCCCTCATTCACTGACTCTCCATTCTTCCCAGTATCATGTTCTTCTCCAAGGAATACCACCTTCTAGGAACATGTCCAAAGTATGTCATGCAAAGCCTCATCATTCTTGCCTCCAAAGATCACTCCAGCTCTACCCTCTCCAAGGCATTTCTATTCGTTCTCTTGGCTGTCTACGGGACTCTCAGTGTTCTTCTCCAACACCACAGCTAAAAGGCATCAATTCTTTTTCTGTCATCCTTCCTCATTATCCAGCTCTCAGATCCATAGCTAATAATCAGAAAGTCTATGGACTGAATAAGCCACACTAAGGTCTTCAAAATGACATCACTATTTATCAATAACTTGGAAATGTCCCTAACTGCAGATTTTTCCATGTAATGTGTCTCCTTATTTCCTGATTGCTGGTACCAAGGGTGTTAATTGTGGATCCAAGCAAGATGAAGTTGTTGATAGTTTCAATCTTCTCTTCATCCATCATGACATTGGCTATCAGACTAGTGATAAAAATCTTTGCTTTCCTAACATTGAGATGCAATCCATACTGAAGGCTGTATGCCTTGATATTCTGCAACAAGTGTTTCAAATCCTCCTCACTTTCTGCAAACAATGTGTGTCATCTGTCATCTGAACCTTATGCCACACCTTTCCAAAGAGTCCAAATTCATGGAGAATTTGCTCAGTGAACGGACAGCAAAACCCCCATTTTTTATAAACCCCCATTAATGTTAGACGCAGAAGCAGGCCATAAAAATTCTTAGCTTAAGACAAACATGAGTGCCCCGGTTAAAGCCTTGTCTGTCCTTGAAAAGTAAAGAATTAACTAGTGTCTACGTGACACAAAAGGAGTAAAGGCGGCCAAAGTAGCCAGCCCATCAAAAGCCGACCCAAATGATTGATCCCCCAAGCTGCCAACCATGATCTCAACCTCCCTGCCCTAACAGAGGCACTGAAAAAGAGCTATAAAAGATGGGGGTCATGGGTCAGAGCTGCAGGGGTGTGTCCCGATTCAAGTGCACTCCCACCGTCCACTGCGTCTGTAAATGTTCATTGAAATGAAAAATAAACAAATTAAATTAATTAAAAAAAAAGCAAGTAGAAGGTGGAACTGGGGGATTTTCACCTCACCACCTTCCTGAGGAGGGAGAAAGTCTCCACATGTGGAATTAATAAATGCTCTTGAAATTTTCAGACGTGTGATTGGATTTCCTTTTAGGGGCATTTTGTGGGCAGAACACTCAGCATACAGATTGAATAGGTATGGAGAGAGAATACAACCCTGGCACACTCACTTCCCAATTTCAAACCATGCAGTGCCCCCCTTTTCTGTTCACACAAGAGCCCATTATCTAGGTATAGGTTTTGCATTAATGCAATCAAGTGCTCTAGGATTCCCATTCTTTTCAATGTTAGCCAAATTTGTCATGATCCACACAGTCAAATGTCTTTGCCTAGTCAATAAAGCACAAATACACAGTTTTCTGGTATTCCTTACTATCAGCCAGGAACCATCTAGCATCAACATTGATATCCCAGGTGCCAGGGCCTCTTGTAAAGTCCTCTTGGACTTCTTGCAGTTCTTTATCTATGTGATATCCCAGACATTTTTGAATGATCTTCAGCAGTGTCTTGCTTGCATGTGATATTAACGATATTTTTTTAATAATTTCCACATTTCATTGGGGTACCTTTCTTGGGACTGTAACCTATGTGAGCATTTCTGATTGTGTTAACAATCAGGTGTAAGCTGATAAACTGATAGGATAATGCAGTTCTTGTTTTTTACTGTGTTAACCTGATGAATGAAATTGTTTTCTTATGTTGAATCACCCTTGCATATTTGTTATGAATATCACTTGGTCATGATGAATTATTATTTTTATACAGTGTTGGACTCTATTGGCTAATATTTTGTTAAGGATTTTTATATCTATGTTCATGGAAGATATTTCTCTGTAGGTTTCTATTTGTTAATGCTTTTGCCTGGGTTTATTATTAGAGTTATTATTGCTTCATAGGATGATTGTGAAAGTGTCCGTCCTTTTCTGTTTTTTGAAATAATTTTAGTAGAATTGATGATAATTTCTCCATGAATGTTGGGAGAATTCAATCATGAAGCCATTTAAGCCAAGACTTTTTGAGTGGAATCTTTTTCTTTTTTTCTCATTGCAATTTATTCAATTTTCTTCAGTCTCACCACAACCCTGATGTCAGCCTCTTTCTACAACAGTGGCACTATGTAGTATTTGTTCTTTTGTGATTGAGATGTTTTACTCAGCATAATGTCCTCCGGGGTCACCCATTTTGAATAATACTGCATGAGTTCCTTGTTTTTCAACGCAGCATAGTATTCCATTGTGTGTATATACCATAGCTTCTCTATCCATTCATTTGTTGATGAGCACTTAGGTTGTTTCCAACTCTTTGCTATTGTGAACAAAGCTGCAATATACATGGGTGTGCATATATCTGCCTGGGTGGAACTTATGGTTTCTTTAGGGTATATTCGCAATAGAGGAATTACTGAGTCAAATGATATTTCTATTTGCAGCTTTTTGAGAAAGTGCCATACAGTCTTTCATAGTGTTTGCACCATTTTACACTACCACCAACAGTGAATAAGGGTTCCCGTGTCTCTGCAACCTCTCCAGCATTTGTTGTTTTTCGCTCTATTAAATTCTGCTATTCTTACTTGGGTGAGATGATATCTCATAGTTGTTTGATTTGCATCTCTCTTACAGATAGGGATTTTGAACATTTCTTCAAGCATTTGTTGACCATCTTAATGTCTTCTTTGGTGAAGTGTCTGTTCATATCCTGATCCTGTGCCCATTTATCAATTGGGTTATTTACCTTTATTTTGTTGAGTGGAGTCTTTTTATGACCTATTCAGTTTCTTCCATTGTGATGAGTCTGTTCAAGGGTTCTACATCAATCTAAGTCAATTTTGGTATAGAGTCAGTTTCTAGGAATTTGTACATTTCCTCTAGGTTTTCAAATTTATCAGAGTAAAGCTTTTCATTTTATCAGTATCATCTGGTTCTTTTGTGATGTCACCTCTTTAATTTCAAATTCTATTTATTTGTGTCTTCTGTTTCTTTAGTTGTGTTTGGCAATTGCCTATTTTATTGATTCTTTCAAAGAATCAGCTCCTGATCTTCTTATTTTCAATTGTTTTTCTATTTTATATCCCATTGATTTCAGCATAATTGATATAAATTGATTTCCTACAGATTTTATTGTAACTAATTGGTATAGCAGTGTATTAACAATACACTACATACAAAAGAAGAGATGAAAAGAAGAAAATGGTTGTTAATGTAAGCTGGATATTGCCAGCAAGCAGAAAGAGATATTTGCCTGTGTTTTGTTGACAATGAAAGGAATTAGAATGCATGGGTAGTAACAAATAATTGATAATATGGTCAAGAACACAAATTACAAGAGATTTAAGTTTGTTTGTGTGGTATTTGTTTGTAGACAAAGAGGTAGTAGTTTGGAGAGGGATAAAAAGGATAATACATGGTTTAAATCGGGCAAAACATGTATCAGAGTTGCATATTTTCTTTATCTTTACTCAATCTAGCAAGGAGAACTTAGTCTACATCAAGAATAAGATATTGGGAAAATTAAGAGTATGAGATGTTCAGATAATATAACTTTACTGTAGGCAAAGAAAACATGAAGCAGTTACTGATAAAGGCCTAATGCTACAGTCTTTAGCATAGACAGCATTTCTAAATAAAGACACAACTGAACCAGTTAAGAAATTATAGTCAAGAAATCATAGGACGTATGGTATTGGGAAATCTATTTATATATTCTTTAAAGTTTTAAAAAGCAAGGATGCTATTTTGAAGTATATGATGATTCTTACTGAATCATGGTATTTATCATCACCTTGTATGCATGCAAAAACCAGTACTGAACAAGAAAAATGTAAGAAAAATTGATGCATTTTAGTTATAATGTTAAAAAGAATATTGAATAAACTATGAATTTGCAGAAAAATAAATTGACATTGGAGGAAGTTTAGCCAAAATTTTCCTTAGAAATGAGGATTTTGAGATTTCATCTCAAGTGCTTTGGACATGTTAATAAATGTGACTAGCACCTGGATGAAGACATCATGATCGGTACAGTAGAAGATCAGTGAACAAAAGGAAGACCTTCGGTGGAATGAACTGACATTGTGGCCACAACAAAAAAAATCAAACATAACAACAACTTTGAGTATTGTATGGTACCACCATTTTATTATATTTTACATAAATTTCCTGTGAGCTGAAATCCACATGACATTACATAATAACAACAATACATTTTATAGGATTTTCTTTATTAAATTGTCTTCCTATTCCCTATTATTTTCTCCAAGGTTGCGTTGATTATCCCTGATATCTAGTCCTAAATGACTTGCTCAACTTCCAAGGACAATTCAAATTTTTGTGTATTTTAATTGCTTTGTATATAGAAGACTTTTTGTACAGGCTGTGTGTACAAATCTCTTGAAGTTGGTAAAATGGTGTAAGAAGAGTTATACTATAAAATGGGAAATCATACAGCATGGACTGCCAGGAAAACAAACAGATTCATCTTGGAGAGGATTAAACCAAGCTACTCCTTAGAGGCAAGGATTCTGGGGCTTCGTCTGACATACTTTGGACATGTTGCCAGGAGGGACGGGTCCTTGGAGAGGGACATCATGCTTGGGAGGGTGGAGGGACAGCGCAGGAGGGGAAGACCCTCTATGAGATGGATTGATTCAGTGACTGGGGTAAAAGGGATGGGTGTGTTGGCGCAGGATAGAGCAGGGTTTAGGGCTGTTGTGCATAGGGTCTCTATGAGTCCCAAAAGACTCGACGGCACATAACAACAACAACAACAACAAAAGGAAGAAGAGATGTTAAACATGGAAATCAAATATGATAATTCTTGAACAGATTTAATAACAAATTCATAAAAAAAGTTTATATTTTAATATCTCTTTACAAATGAGAATCATATCATGGAGTGAAAATATATTTTGGTGTTCTCATAACAAGGAAACAAAATGATTTGGCAAAAGAAATGGAGTAAATGTAGCATAGTAATTGATTATTCAAAAGATGTGTGCTGATGTGCTAAGACTCAGACTTAATTCTGTTCTTTAAAATGTCTCTAAAGGTGATAGAACAGATGCTCCATTCTCAGAAAATATGTACAAATCTCTTATATGTAAAACAAAGACTTATGCACCTGACACTGCACCCAACAAAACAGTAAGATCAAGTTCAAATTTTATGAAAGTAGACTCATTTGACTATTTAAAATACTGCTACCAAAATATTTTTGGTCTGTGCATTGCTAATTAATTCTCATTAAGTATAATGTGTAGACAGCAAAGAAAATACTTAATGAAAGACGATAAGTAAGCATTATTCAGTCACAGGTATATAAGTCCATTCTGCTTTAAAAGTAAGTGTAAATTTTGTTTTATTATTTTAAGCTCAAAAGCCTTAGTGTGTCACTCAATGGATTTACACACTTGCCGAAGTTACTCTATTTCATTTTAGAAAATATACAGCATTTAAAGGTCATCCAAAAGACATTGTATTTCATTAAGTCCAGATCTAAGAATTAAGTGGTAGGAAGGACCACTGAAAAAACTTTGAAAAATGATTATTGTAAGATCCTTCCTTGTTTAAGATTCCTAAGGACAATGGATAAAAAAATTGAGCTTGCTCTAAGTTGTTTATATATCATTTGAATTCTTCTAGGTGGGGGGCAGGAATCTATTGAGAAACTACTTTCTTTGAAGCTCATTTCATGTTTAAATAATTTGCCTACCACTTACTCTATATTTCATTTAAGTTGAAGTTGAATATCAAAAAGAAAATCACTTTAGCATACACTTGATGCTAATTAACATCATTATGTTTCTTTGTTTTCCTTTTAGCTAAAGTGATCAGAGGTACTAGGTGCATAACAAGTCTGTCATGTACAACAGGATTGTTTGTTTTTGAACAGCAACGATTTATTTCAGCTTTAAAAATGAGCATATTGTTAATGCGCTTTGCCAATATTGCTTTAGTATGTCATTAGGTTTATATGTGTAATGGCAACATGGATAATGGCAGAGCATATTTGGTTTAAAATAGCAACTCAAGAGTGTGTCATTATTTCTCTACATTCATGTTTCTAGCTTATTTTCTTTTCTTTACCATAACAACAAATTGACAGTGCATTAATTTAAGCTTTCAATTTAAAACCAGCCTTGAAGTTAATGCATTTAAATTGGTAAAAGCAAAGATAACAGCAGGCTAAAAGCTTTGTGTAAATTGAAATGCTATCAAACCAATATAAATAACTTTGTTTTTGCCATGCTTTGGCTTTCTTGTATTAGAATAAGACTTATTCATCTTAACTTTTGAGAGTTGGAAAGTTTGAGAGTTCACTTTATATGCCTGGGGAAAAGATTTGGGAAATTCCTAGTTAACTGATGACTAATTTCACATGTCAGAAAGAAAAGAAACAATATTATTGTTAATCAAAATTAAACACAGTGCTTTAAAATGATTGTATGAAACACAGTGTGAAGAAAGGATTATGTGAAACACAATGTACATGAATAAAACACAATGTGTACAAAATTTGTATGTAAGCCAATATAATTTTTTTAAAACAGTAAAAAAAGCCAAGTTACACTTTAACAGTAGTTATATTTCTTTGATTTTATGAGCTAACTCAGCCTAAACTGTCTTGAAGGACTGAAATAATAGAAATAGAAATAATAGGGAAATCACAGAGTAGTATGAACTCATGAAAGTCAACTCATGAAGTGTCTATGAACTTTTGAGTTCACCACTGAATAAAGCATGTGTGGCAATCATCAACAAAACCATACTCTGCTTGTCTGTTGATTCTATGATAAAACTAAGCACCTTAATTAAGGCAGACTAGGAAAAAGGATTGACCATTTACTTTTAAAATATAACAGGCTTTTAAGCACTCCTTAAAAATAGAAAAAAGGTAGGAGGCATCTCACTCCCTAATTTCAAATCCTACTACACTGCCGTGGTGGTTAAGACAGCATGGTACTGGTAAAGTGAGAGACGCATAGATCAATGGAATAGAATTGAGAACCCGGAAATCAGCCCATCTACCTATGGTCAGCTGATTTTTGACAGGGAGAAGTCAGTTAAATGGGGAAACAACAGCTTTTGCAACAAATGGTGTTGGCAAAATTGGAAAAATATCTGCAGAAGACCCAAGCAAGATCCACACCTCACGCCATATACAAAAAACAAATCAAGGTGGATCTTTTACCTAGGAGTGAAACCAAGGATTATAACCTTCATTAAAGAAAAGCTTGGAAGAACTCTAGTAGTCCTAATCCACAACATAAACAGTCTTCCAAGTATTCTGAAAAATCTACAACCAGGAGAAGATAAAATAGATGAATGGGACCTTCTAAGAATCAAATCCCTATGCACAGCCAAAAACTTCTCAAACAGGGTAAAAGGGGAAGCCACAGAATGGGAAAAAGTGTTTGGTAATGACATGTCAGATAAGGGACTTATATCTAGAATTTATGTTGTTAAGTGCCGTCAAGTCTCAGGCAACTCACAGCAACACTATGAAGGTGAGAGTCCTCAACAAGATAAAGGTAAATAATCAAATTAAAAAATGGGCACAGGATATGAAGACACTTCATCAAAGAAGACATTCAGATGGCCAACAAGTACATGAAGAAATGTTCAAAATCCCCAGCTCTTAGAGAGATGCAAATCAAAACAGCTATGAGGTATCATCTCACCCCAGTAAGAATGGCAAAATTTAACAGAGCAGCAGGGAACAAATGCTGGCGAGGTTATGGAGAGACTAGAACCCTTATTTACTGTCGGTGGGAGTGTAAAATGTTGCAACCACTGTGGAAACCGGTGTGGCACTGTCTCAAAAATTTGCAAATAGAAATATCGTTTGACCCAGCAATTCCACTATTGGGAATATATTCTAAAGAGACTATAACCGCCATCCAAGCAGATATATGCACACCCATGTTTATCGCGGCTTTGTTCACAGTAGCAAGGAGTTGGAAACAACCTAATTGCCCATCAACAAACAAATGGATAGAGAAGCTGTGGTATACTCACACAATGGAATACTGTGCTGCATTGAAAAACAAGGAACTCATCCAATATTATTCAAAATGGGTGACTCAGAAGGACATTATGCTGAGTAAAATATCTCAGTCACAAAAAGACATATATTGCATAGAGTCACTGTTGTAGAATGGGTTTGACATCAGGATTGGGGTAAGACTGAGAAAAACTGGATAAATTACGTATATTGCATTTAAACAGATGAGGGAGAGAAGAGTTTAAAAGAGATACATGATAGCATATTATGGTTATCACAGAAATCCAGAATTAAGTTTGCGTAGTGGAGTGCTTTCGGTGTGGGAGTGGTTGGGAGAGGGGGCAGGGCGATTGTATACCAATGAATGAGTTTATCTTTTGCTTTTCAAAGAGATGAGCGAACATGGGGAGGGGTGTGTAGGAAAAAAAGTGCAACAATGAATGAATGGAAATCCAAAATCTCTGTAGATGTTCATTAAAATTAATAAAATGAAATTTTAAAAATATAATAGGCTTTTGAAAACCCTATGTGCATTAGAGCACACATTTAGAGTAGACTGACAGATATGGCAACTGAGGCTGAGACCTCAAATTCGGAAACACAATGGAGGAAAAAACATTTGTAAGCAGAAACTATTGGAATGTGGAATGTGAGAAGCATGAGTGTAGGAAAACTGGGCATCATTTAAAAAGAAATGGAATTCTTAAACATTGACATATTGACGAAATAAGATGCATTGGCATGTGGAATTTTGAAATAGATGATCATATGATCTAATAAGTTGTTTACAAAAAGGTGAGGACAAAATAAAATCTCTTAAATAGTTAAAAAACAGTTTTTAGATCCTTCTTGAAATATAATATTGTGAGTGACAGGATATTATCTATACACATACAAAGAAGACCTGTTAATATCACTATCATTAAAAATTTATGCACCAAAAACCAGAGCCAAAGAGGAGGAAATAAATTACTTCCACAAACATTAGAATGAAAAATTGACTGAACATGCAACCAAGATTCATTAATAACAACGAATGACTAGAATGCAAAAGTTGGGAACCAGGAAGAAAGGATTAGTAGTTGGAAAACATGGATTTGGTGACAGAGTTAAAGATAGAATAGAATAGAATAGAAAATTTCAAAGGGCAGCTCAGGAAGACAAAGCAAAATATTAAAACAAAATATGTAAGAACAATAGGAAAATCAAAAGATCCAAACTCACTCAGCATTTCTAAAGCTGAAGGAACTATAGAATAAATTCAAGGCATGATTTGCAATATTTAAGGATGCTATGGGCAGAATAGCAGATTAAAATCACCCACTAGGCCAACAGAGCTCTCTCTATATTGTTGTTGTTGTTTTTAAGTGCCATCGAGTCATAGACAACTCATAGCAACCCTATGAATGAAAGACCTGAATGGCCCTCAGGCCTGATATTAACTGTTTTTGGTCAAACATTCTTCTAAATAATGTAGCATTGGTCTGTCCATTTGCTGTATAGAGGTAACTCGTGGTTGCTCTGATGCTAAGCACTGTGACACTGATGTGTCAAATGGGATCATGGTTACCCATAATGGACAGTATTTGGTGGAGTTCCATGATTAAAACAAGCATGGAAGCAGGAGTAGTATCCACTTCTAAAATAGCTCGCCTCTCGAAACTCTGTGATCCTGGAGAAACGATGAAAGTTGTACAAGTGTTCAGATCTTTCATGTATAGGGTCACTATGAGTTATCTATGACTAGACGGCACTACAATAAATCAACATAGGTAGAATATTGAGTGATCCAGGAAACATTAAAAGAAGATGGAAGGGATGTACAGCGTAACTGTACCCAAAAATATTGGCAGATGCAAACAAATTTCAAGTAACAATATATCGTCAAGAGACAATGATGATGAAGGAGGAAGTACAGGCTGACTTGAACGGTTTGGCAAAAATTAAAGCCCCAGTAATTGATGGAATATCAGTTGACATATTTCAACAAACAGATGATGCCCCGGATGTGCTCACTAGGTTGTGCTAAGAAATCTGGAGGACAAATACCTGGACAACAGACTGAAAGAGTTCCATATTTATTCCCATTCCAAAAAAAAGCTGACCTGACAGACTGGAAATTAACAATATCACTAATATCAAACACAAGCAAATTCCTGCTGAAGATTATCCAAAAATGACTGGAACATTAAAATAACAGAGAATGACTAGAAATACAAGATGGGTTTGGAATAGGTAGTGACACTGGAAACATATTGCCACTGTCAGATGGATCTTGGCAGAAACCAAAGAGTACCAGAGAAAAGTCTATCTGTGTTTCATTGACTGTGCAAAGACATTTGACTGTGTGGATCACAAGAAATTGTGGCTAACCTTGAGGAGAATGGGAATCCCAGAACAC
>NW_006399806.1:13189504-13190712 GCF_000299155.1 Elephantulus edwardii | reverse complement strand
CTTGGAGAGGGACATTATGCTTGGGAGGGTGGAGAGACAGCACAGGAGAGAAAGACCCGGGATGAGAAGGATTCACTCAGTGATTGAAGAACTTGTATTAGGTCTGTCAGAGATGATGAGATTGGCTCAGAATAGGACAGATTTTCAAGCTACTGTACATAGGGTCACTATAAGTTACAGGTGACTCAATGGCACATAACAATAACACATAACAATAACAACAACACCATCTGTAGTGTTAAGAGAAGACTGTTGTGTTGTTGTAAAAGTGCCATCAAGTTGTAGGTGACTCATAACGACCCTATGAACAAAAGTCCTCAACACTTATGTGACTTTCATCCTCTCTCCACAGGGTTTCGGGAGGCAAGCTGTTATGAAAGTGGATGCCACTCCTCCTTCCATGCTTGTTTTAATCAGGGACCTCTACCAAACACTGTCCACCATGGGTAACCATTATCACATTTGACACATTAGTGTCAAATAAGTAAGACTAGACTTTAAAAAATATGTTGTACATATAAATAACTAGAAAAAAAATCTCATGTATCATAGAAGCCAATGTTCAAATGGCACAAATGAAAATTAGATAGCAAACATTTAAAGGAATTTCTTAAAAATTTTTACCAGACAATTATGAGAGCAAATGGAAAATAAAAGGTATAAATAAATAACGAACTTATTTTTGGCACAGAAAGATATAATAATTTAAAAACAAAAGTAAAACCTTCAGTGAGTTTATTAAATAGGACAAAATCTGGCAAAGGAATTGATGACATAGAATTGATGACAAAGGAATTGATCTGACATAGATCAGAAGAAAACATCTAATCTGAAATGTACACAGCATAAACTATAGAAAACAAAAACAAAACCTATCTCCGGGACTCAAATAATAATAGAAAAATTGTCCAAGTTGTGTCCAAGAAGAAAGTTTTTTATTGTGGAAAAAAAAATTGAAGAACTAATGATTTCCTGACTTGGGTAAATGATACTCAATCCAAAACTTTTAGAAAACAACGAAGAATATAAAATCAGAGAGATATAACCAGTTAGCATAACAATGCTGCTAAAATCTCAAGACAGAAAAATGCTTAATGTTTTTTTAAACACTTAACAGGTTTTTTTTGTGTGTGTGCCATGGGAAAGTCTGCTGTTAGGGACCTCTCCAAAGTACTGAAGAGCAATGGTGTCTCTCTGGAGACTAAGGT
>NW_006399806.1:13177997-13181591 GCF_000299155.1 Elephantulus edwardii | reverse complement strand
GGAAATCCAAAGTTTCTGTAAATTTTCATTGAAATTAATAAAGAAAGAAGAAAAAAAGGATACCAAAAAAAAAAAAAAAAGAAATCAGAAGGTAATTTAAAAGAGAGTAAAGGAATAAAAGACCAAAATAGATTTCAGTAGAGACTCTGAAAGGCCTCTATAGAGTAGGTAAATTATAGAAGTAATCATGGAAAAAAAAAAAAAGCTTAACTAAAGAATTCAAAGAACAGCTGAAAAAGACAAAGCAAAGGATTATATAAAGACCTAGAAAACTAAAAAAGAAGAAAAGATTGCACATTTCTTAAGTGTAAATAACTAAAAAGAAAATCCAAGCCTATAATTGTAATATTGAATAGTTCTGTGTGAAGTTGTATAGTTTAATGGCTGGATGTGGGCTGGGCTTGGGAGGTGTGGGGATCCAGTGTGAGGGGCAATGCATATGAACTTTGTAGGTAAACCAGTGTGAAAAAAAAGAAAAAGAATTTCCAAAAAGGTGGGGAAAAGGACAAGGGAAAGAATGAAAAAAAAATCAAGATTAAAATTTAATTTTTTAAAAACAATATCCTCATTAAAAGGTTCTGGACATAGAGGGGAAAAGTATCCTAACTGACTTACTCTCAGACACAATGTAGTATGTTGAGTACTACAGATAACATGTTTTCAAATAATAAATAAATGAAGAAATCAATATAAACCTGAGTCCCTGAGTTGAGCAAATGTTTCACACACTTGGCTGCCCAAGAAAAGGTTGAACTTTTTGAGTCTACCCATTAGCAATGCAGAAGAAAGCCATGATGATCTACTTCTGAAAAAGTAGTCATTGAAAACCCTGCACAGTGTGGTTTTTCTGTTATACTTTAGGTCACCATTCATCAGGCTTAACCAGACTGCACAAAGTCCTAGAAATAATAGCTACTAGGCCACCAGAGCTCTCTAATGAAAACACACTGCCATCTAATTGACTTCTACTCAGAATCAGCCTCCATTGGGTCTCTGAGGCTACAGATCTTCAGGGGAGGAGACTGTCCGTCTTTCTCCTGATGAGAAGCAGTTGGCTAGTACTGATGTCCTTACAGTTAGCAATGCGATTCATAATCAAATGCTCTTGTTGTTATTGTTATGTTGACCCTTCAGCAGGTTCTTAGAGACAGTAAATTAATTGCAAAGCAAGAGATTGTCCATCTTTCTCTTATCAAGTAGCTTGTGGACAGCGCAGGAGAGGAAGACCCTTGATGAGATAGATTGATTCAGTGGCTGGGATAATGGGGGTAGGTGTGTCAGAGACAATAAGATTGGCCCAGGATAGAGCGGAGTTTAGGGCTGTTGTACATAGGCTCATTATAATTTCCAGGCAACTGACAGCACATAACAACGACAAGAACAACACATACTGTTTATGTCTATAAATTTTAAATAAATTCAATAATAATCAATTATACTAATATTAGTTCTCCAAAAGATTTTCTTCTTTAAAACTCTGAAGGCTCTTGACTTGGGAAAAATATATTTGCATAATTTGAATAAGTATGTTGATGTATTATGTTTCTGGTGCACTCCTAGAGACTTCCCATGAGCCTAGATAATGACACCAATTGCTTTCCCTCTCTGTCAAAGCACACTCCATAAACTTTGTGGATAATATGTCTGCCCAATGTCTAAATAGCTGAAGAGTTTGGCTTAAAATTTCCTATTAGTCATATAGCTCTAAGGCTGCTTGAAGTTAACTGTGATAAACTAGCCATTTTAGTGAATGATCTGAGCAGTAGCCTCAGCAGCATAGGGTGCAAATTTATTCAAATAGACACTAAGGAAGTCATAGATCTCAGATTTGAAACATACTATAGTATTTTTCAGTGCACCCGGAAAGTTAAAGAAGATAAAGGTTTGTCTAGCAAGCCAGCATGAAGGAAAAAAAATCAACAGCACAGCACCAATTTATGAGCTGTGCTTGCATGATGTAGGATGAGTATATCTACATTTTCAGATGACTGGTTTCTTGTAATAGCTTTTAAGTAATCTGAGATTCTATGGCTCATAAAGAGGAAATGAAATGATGAGAAAACTTTCAGGAGACAGAACAGGAAAAGCATTAAATACCAAGTGGAATCAGAACAAAGGAAAAAAAGGAACCAAGAAGAGCTACATTGTCAGCAGAGTTTTCTGAATCACCACAACTAACAATCACTGCAATTTTGCAAGTAAGGATGCTGTGAAGAAAGCAATTTATCCAATAGCAGCATTACCAATTCACAGGGTCTATACCAGCTATCTCTCAGAATTGAGTCATTGTGTTTAGCCATCATGACACTAATCATAGCATTGAACGGTGAAGGCCATAGAATTGTCCAACTAAGGAAACTCATTTTAGAATTTAAGAGTTGACATAGATATGATCAAACATTGTAATAAGTTAAAAGAGAAGCAACTATATTTTACATGGCTCTTTCTAATCATATGTGTTTATGTCTCAAAGTAGGAGCAAGGATCTCTACTTCCATGAGAAAACAAGAAATTGAAATTTCCTAAAACTCTCAGATTAAATGGTTCTTATTAGAGTTAGACAGGTTCTAGGATAATAAAGTAGAATTTAGTAAACTAGATGATTCAGGAACACAAAAGTACTTATATTTTGTCTTGAAATAAGAGGTTCTTTTGAGAGCATTTGTTTGACATCCACCACAAAAACAAAACAATAAAAACATGGCCCAGGAAGAAACTGATTTAAGTATTGGTGGGAATTACTACAAACTAGACATTCTTGGCAAAGTATATGTAGTTCAAAATTCTATAGTTCCTCATGAATTTTAGCAGGTGGATAAAAGAACGTATCTTATTTTAACATTGAAGTATCATTGTTACCAGGCTACTGGCACATCTATCCTTCGTTACGACCCCTATTGATCTAAGTTTAACTACTTAACCTGTAGCCCCTTTATCACCTTTCCTGACATTATTATCCATTTACATATCACTTCTTTGTTCATGATGGCATACCAATAGGTTTAGAGTCTGCATAAATGGCTTTTTCTATTGGTTGCTTGTGAGAAACTTCCTTTACTCTGATTTGAACTTTAAGCACAACTTTTCTGCCCATCCCTCACTAGCTCATCTCAATGTGTATTTTGACTCACGACATATATTCTCAAAATATGAGAATACCTATACTTAACAGCATAAAGAATCCAAAACCATGACTTAAAATTTTATACATCTCATGATATAATTTTTTATAAACTAATAAACTAATGTTAGCACCAAACTGATGTTGGCTGTGATCCTTTGGTCAGAGAGCATGATGCTGTGTACGTGGGAGTTGTGTTGTGTAGTGGAATCTCTGGAGAAAGGCGACTCTGCCTCCAGGAGCCAGGGAAGCCACGCTTGGCTTTGAGTGGAAGGCAGTAGGGGCTTCAAGCCCAAAAGGAAAAGAAGAGGAGGGAGGAGACGGCCATAATCGCTCAGGTTTGCCCCACCCAGGGTGGCTGTGATCCTTTGGCCAGAGAGCATGATGCTGTGTACGTGGAAGTTGTGTTGTGTTGTGGCCTGCGGCCCTCAGGCCAGTCTTTCATTGTTTTTCTTCAGACATTCCTCTAGGTC
>NW_006399806.1:13175446-13177367 GCF_000299155.1 Elephantulus edwardii | reverse complement strand
ATGATGTCCTTCTCCAAGGACCAGTCTCTCCTTGAGACATGATCAAAGTATGTCAGACGAAGCCTGAGAATCCTTGCATCCAAGGAGCCACCCGGTTCATCCCTCTCAAGGATGAATCTGTTTGTTTTCTTAGTAGTCCATGGTACCCTCAGTAGTCTTCTCCAATACCACAGCTCAAAGGCATAAATTCTCCTTCTATCCTTCTTGGTCATTGTCCAACTCTCTGATGCATAACAGGTGATTGCGAAGACTATGGCATGTATCAGACGCACCTTAGTCTCCAGAGAGACACATTGCCTTAAGTACTTTAGAGAGGTCTCTAACAGCAGACTTTCCCATCGCAATACGTCTTTTCATTTCCTGGCTGCTGGAGCGAAGAGTGTTGATTGTGGAGCCAAGCAGACTAAAACTGTGAACAATCTCAATCTCTTCACCACCAATCCAGATGCTACCAATTGGTCCAGTGGTGAGAATCTTTGTCTTCTTGACATTAACTAGAAATAATTTAATTACTTGAAATTGAATATGAAACAAATAAATATATGCTATGAAGCTCAGATATAAATTTAATCAAATTATCTCCTTTTGATGGTGGTGGTAGGTGTCGTCAGACAAGTATGACTCATAGTGACCCTGTGGTCAATAGATTTTAGCCCTTTTCTAAACTGAGCCTTACACATCATTTCTGACACACTTGAGGCTGTTGCTACAGTCACTGCGTCATTCCATTTCACGACGGTCTAACTTTCTTTGGCTAACCCTCTACTTTTTCAGGCATAATGGCCATAGCCAAGGAATAACCTTTCCTAGCCACATGCCCAAATTATTTGAGTGAAGTTTTATCATCTTTGCCTGCAAGGAGCATTCTGTCTGCACTTTCGCCAAGACACATTTGTTTGTTCTTGAGCTAAGCAGAAAATTTCAAAAGGCAGCCCAGGATGACAAAGCAAGATACTATAATGAAATGTGCAGAGAGCTGGAGTCATAAAATCAAAAGGGCAGAAATCGCTCAGCATTTTATAAGCTGAAGGAGCTGAAAAACAAATTCAAGCCATGGGTGACAATACTTAAGGATACTTCTGGTAGAATGTTAAATGAGCCAGGAAGTATCAAGAGAAGATGGAAAGAATACAGAGTCATTATATCACAAGGAATTTTTGGACACAGAAGAATTTCATGAAATGACATATGAGCAAGAGCTTATGGTGATGAAGGAGCAAGTTAAAAATGCTCTGAGGGAATTGGCAAAAAACAAGGCTCCAGGAGTTGACGGAATACCAATTGGCATATTTCAACAGACAGACAGGCAGTGTCTGGATGTGCTCACTAAGTTGTACCAAGAAATCTGGAGATCAGCCAGCTGGTGCACTGACTGAAAAAGATCAATATTTATTCCCATTCTAAAGAAAGGGGACCCAACAGAGTGCGGAAATTATCAAACAATATCATTACTCTCACATGCAAGCAAGATTCTGCTGAAAATTATCCAATATGGAACAATATGTCAATAGAGAACTGCCAGATGCACAGACTGGATTTAGAAGAGGTCATGGTACTAGGGATATTATAGCTAATATTATAGGGATCTTGGCAGAAAGCAAAGAATACAAGAAGAATGTCTTTCTGTGCTTCATTGACTATGCAAAGGCTTTTGACTGTGTGGATCACAAATGCTTTGGCTGACTCTAAGAAGATTGGGAATCCCAGAACATTTGATTATGCTAATGCGAAACCCTCCTGCTGAAACTGAAGAGGACCTGAAGCACCTGTTGTAGAGGGTCAAGGACTGCAACCTCCAATATGGATTTAAGCTCAATGTCAAGAAGACAAAGATTCTCACCACTGCACCAATTGGCAGCATCAGGATGGATGGTGAAGAGATTGGGATTGTACACAGCTTTAGTTTGCTTGGCTCCACAGT
>NW_006399806.1:13167938-13174321 GCF_000299155.1 Elephantulus edwardii | reverse complement strand
TGGAATATACCATAGACTACTAGGAGAACAAACAGGTTTGTCCTGGAGAAGGTGAAGCCAGAATGCTCCTTGGAGTCAAGGATTCTGAAGCTTTGTCTGACATACTTTTGGCATGTTGCAAGGAGGGACTCTCCTTGGAGAGGGACATCATGTTTGGCAGAGTGAAGGGGCGGTGAAGGAGAGGAAGACATTTCTTGAGATGGATTTATTCTGTGACTGGAGCTATGGGAATAAGTGTGTTTGAGATGGCTAGGTTGACATAGGCACAGGATAGAACAGCCTTTAGAACTCTTGTACATAGGGTCTTTATGAGTCGCAAATGACTCGGTGGCACAAAACAATAACAACAACAGGATACTAAGTACTTTTCTACACCACCACAACTCAATGGCATCAATTCTTCTGTCAGCCTTATTCCTTGACCAGCCCTCAGATGCATACCAAGTGATGGATAATGCCATGGCCTGGACTAGGCACAACTCAGCCTTCAAACTGACATCATTGCTTCTCAGTAATTGGTGAGATCCCTGATAGCAGTATTATCCAATGCTATACATCTCCTTATCTCCTGGATGCTGATATCAAGGATGTTGATTGTGTATCCAAATAAGTCAAAATAATTGACAATTTCATTCTTCTTTGCATGTATCATAATATTTCCTATTGACTCAGTGGTAAAATTTGTCTTCTTGATGTTAAGACATAACCTATACTGATGGTTCTATTCTTTGAGCTTCTGTAGCAAGTATTTCAAGTCATTCTTACTTTCAGCAAGCAGGATAGTGCAATCTGCGTAACACATGTTGTGTTTTCCTCTGATTCTGCTGCTGCATTCTTCTTCATAGTGTCTAGCTTTTCAAATCATTTGCTCACAGACTGAACAATTATGGAGAAAGGATACAACACTGATGCACACCTTTCTTGATTTAAACTGTACTGTGTGCTCTTGCTCCATTCTTGGTATAGGTTTCATAAGAGTTTAATTAATGTCTTTGAGATTATCATTCTTCTCAGTGTTGGTCATAGTTTATATGATGCACACAATCAAATGCCTGAGTGTATGTGGCCAAACAAGGATACATCTGATATCAGCAATGACATACATAGTGTACCACTTTCTTCTAAACCCTGCTTCAACTTCTGTAGTTTCACTATAAATGTATTGTTGTGGCTATTTTTGGATGATATCCAGAAATCTTTTTTGCATGTAATATTAATGATATCATTTGATAATTTCTACATTATATTGGTAACACTTTCTTAGGAATGAAGACAAATATGATCTCTTCTAGTAAGTTGACCAAGTAGTTGTTCTCCAAATTTCCTGACACAAACTGGTATCCATGTCCTGAAAATTTTCAGTCTCAACCAATTTTTTTTTTATACAGTGACTGTATTGTCTTTGTTTCTTTGTTTCTTATTGTTTGTTTGCCTATTTTTAATGCCTCCTGAATTATCCAAGATTTTGCTCACAGCATCTCTCAGTTTTACAATTAGTGGCTTGAATTTGTTTTTCAATTCTTTCGACTTTAGAAATGCCAAGTGAGTGCTTCCTTTTTTTATTTTCTAATTCCATTTATTTACACATTTCATTATAATACTTTTGTCTTCTTGAACTTCCTTTAGAAATTTTCTGTTCAGACCTTTTACTTCTTTTCCCCCCCTTTGTTTTGGCTTCTCTGCTCCAGTGAAATTTTCAGAATCTTTTCTGTAACCCATTTTAGCCTTTTCTTACTCCTCTGTTTTTGTAGTGATCTCATTTGCTCTATTTATACATAATATCTTTGATGTTATCACATAACTCATCTGTTTTTCTGTCACTAGTGATCAACACATCAAACCTACTCTGGGGATGATTTTTAAATTCAGGTGGGATACATGCAACGTCTTTTTCGATTCTTGTAGACTTACTTTAATTTCCTTCAGTTTCAATTTTAATTGGCACATGAGTAAATGGTTGTCTTTGATCTTTTATAACAAGACTTCAAGTCTTTCTCACTTTCATAATGTACTTTATTGCAACACCAAGAAAGCTCATCATCAGACCAATCAGTAATATCATGATGATGTAAAAAGTTTGAGACTGCCAATGGCTTCAAGTTATTTGGATCCACAATCTATATACTTAGTGCCAAGGGTCAGTAGAACCAGAGATAGAAATTGGAAAAGTCTGCACAAGGATCTCTCAAAATTATTGAGGAGCAGTGATACTAGTTTGAGGACTAGTGTGCACTTACTTCAGCCCACGGCCTTTTAAATTACTTGCTATGCTTTTGAGAGCCGGACTATGACTAAGGATAACAGAAGAAGAGTTGATGCCTTTGAACTGTGGTGTTGGAGAAGAGTACTGAAGAGTCTGTGAACAAACAGATATGTTTTGGAGAGGGTATGGCCAAAGTGCTCCTTGGAGGCAAGGGTGATGAAATTTCTTCTCACATACTTTGAACATGTTCCTAGGAGAGTCTGTTTCTTGGAGAGAACTTCATGCTTGGGAAGTTGGAAGGATGAGGAAGGAGAGGAAGCCCCTCAACCAGCTTGATTCACAAAATGACTCCAGCAGTGGGTTCAAGTGTGTCAGAGATGATGAAGATGGAACAGGATAGAACAGAGTTTAGTTCTGTTGTTCATAGGGTTGCGATGTGTTGTACTTGAGTAGATAGCACCTAACAACTACAACAACAACAATTTTTGATCTATTCCACAGTCATTAACCATCCTAGTTTTGGCTGCTGACCTTGAGCTTCCCAAATAATTCGTTCCACAGATCTGATTCCTCTGCAGTCCATCAGGTGTGGTCCATGTGTAAAGTTACTGTGTGTGTGTGTGTGTGTGTGTGTGTGTGTGTGTGTGTGTGTGTATTTAAGAGATTGGAGATACATAAATCACTGAAAGTACAAAATTCAATCATTTTATTATCCAGCTTCTTTTCTGTCACCAAGGGTGTGCTTTCTGACTGCCCTTCTTTCCTCAGTCACAATGCAGTTGAGGAAGGTAGAGTCCCCTCCATCCACACTTGAGATATTCTCTGTAGTAAGATTATAAAAATTCCCGCCTTTATTATCAGCCATTCAATCAAAAGGACAGTACTTTTTAAATGTTTGGAAGTTAGAGTTAAAAAGGATAATATTTTTGCTTTACCAAAGTTTGTTTTATTTGCTTGAAAGTTTATAAATCATATATGTTTCTTATTCAATCATGCAGGCACATTTTGTTTTATAACACTAATTATAATTAACTAATACCATTAAATGCAACATTGATCAATCTCATGTTGTATATTATTTTTCCCTTGGTACTGGAGAAGAGTATTGAGGGTACCATGGACTGCTAGGAAAACAAACAACTTCATCCTAGACAGTGTTAAACTTGGCGGCTCCCTAGAGGCAAGAATTCTGAGGCTCTGTCTAACATATTTTGGACATGTTTTAAGGAGAGACCGGTCCTTGGAGAAGGACATCATGCTTGGGAGAGTGGAGGGATGGCGCAGGAGGGGAAGACACTCTATGAGGTGGCTTGATTCAGTGACTGGGGTAATCAGAATGGGTGTATCAGAGACAGTGCTATTGGCACAGGACAGAGCAGAGTTTAGTGCTGTTGTACATAGGGCCATTATGAGTTGCAAGGGACTCAATGGCACATAACAACAACAACAACAACACAGCAATCACTTATTTGTGTAATAGGTTTTAATCCACACTCCTTGCTGATCTATCCTTAGTAACACATCCAAGAATAATTCTATCTGAAGGTAAACTTTTCTTTAGCTCTTTACTGGTCGCCTTATATCTTAGTAGTTCTTCTATGAATGACTTAAATTACTCAGCATAATTTCCTCTACATTCATTCATATTTTTCAGAATTTCATTGTCATTTTTTAGTGTTGCATAAAATTCCATTAGATAAATGTAATATAGTATCTTTATTTTTGTGTTGAACACTTCGGTTGTTTTCATCTCTTTGCTATTGTAAATAATTCTGCAGTGAGCCTGAATCAACATGTTTATTATATGCCTAAAAACTGCATTTTTTTTTGTACATCAGAAGTATATGATAAATATAATACAGTTTGGGTTATAGCTTTTGTACACCCAAAGGTTACAGTATCTGGAGGTTTAAATTAACCAGTGACCCTGAAGTAGAAAGATGGTTGGTTCTCTTTCCTTATAATATATGTTGTTCTTGTTGTTGTTGTTGTTATGTGCCATCGAGTCACTTGCGACTCATAACGACCCTGTGTACAACAGCCCTAAACTCTGCTCTGTCCTGTGCCAATCGCACAGTCTCCGATACACCCATCCTGATCACCCCAGTCACTGAATCAATCCAGCTCATAGAGGGTCTTCCCCTCCTGCACTGTCCCTCCACTCTCCCAAGCATGATGTCCCTCTCCAAGGATCAGTCCCTCGTTACAACATGTCCAAAATATGTTAGACGGAGCCTCAGAATCCTTACCTCCAAGGAGCTGCACGGTTTGACCCTTTTCAGGATGAATCTGTTATACGTAGGGTTTTCAGAGGCCTGCTATTTCAGAAGTAGATGGCCAATCCTTCTTCCTTGTCTGTCTGAATCTGAATGTTCAGATTTAGAGAAGTATCAGACGGACCAGCTTTTTACAGAAAAGTGAAAGATACATCCCTTATTATGGAGTTAACCATTCGTCTTTGAAATCTGATGGAGGGTCAGCTATGAGTTATAACCAATTCATTGACCAAAGTTTGAGAATTAAGAATAAAGAATAAGAGTTTTTGTGTTTTTTTTAAAGAAAGAGTATTACTTAGTATGTTATTTTTTTAAATGTGTGTCACCAAAAATGCCTAACAAAAATTCAAGTAGCCTATTTGTAGTAGGTTTATTAGTCATATATTCCTTTTAATGGAGGAAGCTTTGAGACAAGCATTTCTAACTTTATACTAAGATCCTGAGACACGAAGACAGAAACACCAACTTTTTAAACTTTTAGACTCAGAAAGCTTCAATTGCTTTAATCCAGGCTCCATGAATAGCAAAAAAGAGTCTACATTAACTTGTTTCTTCTGAAAGGATACAAGACAAACACGTGGTTTGCCTGAGTTTTAAAAGGTTATTTTCTTTGCTCCACTTGAATGATCAATCAAGACAGAAGTCCAATAGGCAAAGTGAAAAGTGGGTATGTGGTATGTTATTTTTATTATTGTGGCTATGTGCCATTGAGTCAGAACAGTCTCATAGTTGAGATACCACTGTGTTTTCTGAGATTTTTAACTCACAGTGGAGTTCACACATCTTTCTCTCCCACTGAGCAGATGGTGGATTCAAATTGTATGCCTTTGGATTGGTAAGGCAACCCCCACTAAATTTTACAAAAATAATGACCTTGTGGACACTTTTATGCTAGGTCCTTCCTAAGATTTCAACAATGAGACTTTTTTTAAGGCAGAAATAAATATCACTGCCTTACTTATCAATCAACTTCTAGCTATGTAAAAGTTGTAAAGCAACCACTTGCTTTATTTACTTTAACAGTAACCTTCTTGTCCTCTGCTTTTCATGTTTCCCCCTCTTTCTTCCCATCTTTGAGTCTTATTTAGTTAGCTGCTAGTTCTCCATATTTTATAACTGAAATAAATCTTAAATGTATGACTACCTCTATTCTATTTACTAGAAAACTCTGATAAGGAATCACATTTGTTTCTGTTATTGTTGATTATCTTCAAGTCTAGCATGACTCATGGCAACCCTATGAACAAAAGGCCTGGAAGCAGGAGTGTCATCCATGTCCTATAATGTGCCTCTGGAAACTCTTTGAACTTTAATAAGGAATTGCACTGCCAAGTAAAAAATAAACAGTTCAAATTCACCAGCTACTCCACAGGAGAAAGATGAGCAATCCCCTTGTATATGATTTACTGATGCTGAAATTCTGCTGGAGGGTCCGCTAGGAGACCATTCCAACGCCACAGTATATAACATCATTCTGAGTATCATTGTTCTTATTTGAGACAATTGATTTTCATTTGTTGTTTCATAGTTTTGTTTCAAATTATAACTGTTCAGGCATACCTGCCTTGCAGTTTAACATTCTACTTAGAAATAGATTTTTCTGTCCCACCCCCTCCCACAAAGGAAAACTCCCCACATGCCATTCCCACCCAGTCACCCCCTGTCCACCTCTTATTTTGTCTAGTCACCTCCAAATTAAACTCTAGTTATTGTAATCCAACACCCACTACTGTAATCCAAATCCTGTTATTGTATAAAAGCACCCTCATACTTCCCCCTGAAGCTCTTCTCCTACAAAGTTTAGTCAAACTTTCTTGGGTGTTGGCTTAATAAAGAAAGCTGTCTTAGCTATGGAGGTCCCATCTCTGGTGGTCTGTCCGTCCTTTCTTTCTTTCTTTTTTTTT
>NW_006399806.1:13154100-13166843 GCF_000299155.1 Elephantulus edwardii | reverse complement strand
TCTCCAATAACTTTTATCTTTTATTCATTCCCCCCTTAAATTAATATTGCATATGATTATATCTCTTATTTTTAAAGTAAAGTTATTTTGCCTACAGTTTTTCCAATATCACTATTGTCTATTGAATAAAGACCAAACACTCTAGCCAGTTTGGCCTTAAAATTGTTAATAATTAGAATAATGAAAAATAATAGAAATTTCTAAAACTAAAAGTTCATATTTTTTTTTTGAGGCCACAGAAAATAACTTATTTGACAATGAATTTCTAAGACTTTTTCCAGATGCCTTGACTCTTGATTCATATGCTCATTTTTTTGGCAGGATTCATATAAAAGGCAACAGAATAGTGTATTGAGAGAAGTAAAAGGAATTTTCAAAGTCAATCTTAAATTGAAAATGATATTTCATGTTATCTAATGTCCATACTTTTAAAGTAAGAAACATAGTCATTGAAGTCACAAACTATAAAAGCTCCTAGTTATAATTTTAAATAAAGACATATACTCAGTCCACCAATTCTAAATAAGTTTGATTTCTTCTAAAGGTAAACTTAATTAACTCTCTACTTTTTTGGTACCTAACATACAAGCAAAATCCTTCCCAACATTATCCAAAAACAGCTGGAACAATTACATTAACAGAGAACTACCAAAAATACAAGCTAGGTTTAGAAGAGGTCATGGCACTAAAGACATTATCACCAATGTCAGATGGATTTTAGCAGAAAGCAGAGAGTACCAGAAGAATATCTATCAGTGTCTCATTGACTATGCAAAGACATATGACTGTGTGGATCACAACAATTTGTGGCTAACTTTGAAGAGAACGGACATCCTAGAACACTTGACTGTGCTCAGCAAAACCTATACTTGCACCAAGAAGCAGTCCTCAGAACAGAGCAAGGAAACACTATAGAGTTCAAAATCAGGAAGGGAGTGTGACAGGGATGCATGTTATTTCCATACCTTTTCTATCTATGTACAGGACAGGTCATTCAGGAGGATGGGCTTTATGAGGAAGAATATGGCATCAGGATTGGAGAAAGACTTATCAACAACTTGTGATATGCAGATGACACAGCCTTGCTTACTGAAACTGAGGAGGACTTCAAGCGCTTGCTGCATAAGAACTATAATATTCAATATGGATTGAAGTTCAACATCAAGAAGACAAAGATTCTCACCACTGAACCAATTGGCAGCACCATGACAAATGGAGAAGAGATTCAGGTTGTTAACAGTTACAGCTTGCTTGGCTCCACAATCAACAATCTTGGCACCAGCAGTCAGGAAATCAAAAGACTAATTGCACTGGCAAAGTCTGCTGTCAGGGACTTCTCCAGAGTTCTGAGGAGCAACAGTGTCAGTCTAGAGACTAAGGTGCACCTGATCCATGCCCTAGTCTTCAAATTATGTGTAGTGCATCACAGAACTGGACAATGATTAAGAATGAGAAGAAGAATTTAATTGTGGTGCTGGAGAAGAGTCTTGAACATACCATGGACTGCCAAGAAAACAAGTAAGTCTGTCTTGGAGAGCGTGAAACCGAATTTCTCCTTGGAGGCTAGAATTTTGAAGCTCCTTCTTACATACTTTGGTGACATGGCCAGGAGGAACTAGTCCTTTTAGAAGGACATCATACTTCGAAGGGTGGAGGGACAGTGCAGGAGAGGAAGACCCTGGGTGAGATGGATTAATACAGTAACTGGGGCAGTGAGAGTTGGTGTGTTGGAGTCAGGAGACTGGCTCAGGATAGGACAGGGTTCAGAGCCATTGTACATAAGGTTTCTATGAGTTGCAGGTGACTTGACAGTACATAACAACAGCCCACTATATATATTTGTATTAACTTCAACTTGGATATATATGACTAGAAAGTTCTTTTATTTAAATCTTAATCCCAAAGCATTATTCCTTAAAAATGTTACGAAGCTCCAAAGAAAAGTTTCCAGATTTCTTTTACTTCTTACTTCACAGCATCTTACCCTTTACCCATAAATGACTAGCCTTTCTCTCCCAACTTTTAAGTGCCAGGTCCAAATTCTAGCATTATATGTGACCAACTTATTTTCCAATAATTTAACTTGTCTTAATGAAGTTTTTTTCTTGTATTTATCTCACATTCATACCTTAATATGGTGTATGGAAAGTCTGCGGATTTTTGTTGTACCCTGACTCTGTAACTTATTAATTGCATGACTGAATAAATTATTCAAACAATCAAAATAAAATAAAATAAAATAAAGACATATCAAACTATTGAAACATTATCTTTTATATTTCAGTAAGGAAACATCTTGAAAAACTAATTATTGATTTCTATGTATATTACTTTTGAAATATTGTCAATCATTCTATTGTTATCATCATATCTTGTCAATTATTTCTACTTTTATCATTTACTCTGATGCTCCATGATTAAGGTCCTTATATGTAAAAGAATTTTAAGATATTTTCTATAATAATGCAACATTAATTGACATTTACTTTCAACTCTTTCAATGATAAATATATTCTCACCACTGCTGTTATTACTTTTTTCCACAAACACAAAGTCTTTACTGTCCATACTCAAAAACATTTAAAAACTTCCCACGTCTGGTGGCTTACAGAATATAACTGGTTATAGATCTTTCTGCTCATTTCTTGCAGATTTTGATCCAATGTGTCTGAAGTAGAAACAGAGATATATGTTCTAATGAGCTTTCCTGGTGATTTTTATGATAGCTAACTTTTACTGAAGTTTATATCAGGTTCATATAGTGAGAGAATATATTGCTACTCCTTCAATTCAAACCAGTGACAGATATTCCTAAAACATCCAATAGACAATTTTATTCACTCAGGTGTAGCTGAGTAAGTCATGTTTTTCATTGCCCTCTACAATACCCCATGAGCTCAGAAGGAGCAATACTTTTCCATGCAAGTCATATCACAACTGAAGACAAAGAAAGTGGGGTATCTATAAAGCAGACTGATTGTAAGTAATGAGAATTACATCAGTGAAAATAAAGGCTACCTTAAAAATAATTGAACTAAGTTATGCCTAAGCCATCATATGAAGGGGTGGTTGTGGGGAGAGAAGTTCTGAATAGGGTATATGGGAGTGCAAGAGATGCTAATGTAGCAGGGAAAGGGAAGGGAGAAGACACACACGCAGGGATGGGGAGCCACTGAATATATTGGCTAGTTCTGTAATGAGAAATGTCTTTCATCTGCTCCTTTTGATTAAATACTTCTCTGTCAGTTATTGTTCTAAAGCTAAACCTCTAAATTAAAACAGTCTAGGAAGAAGGATTGGCTATCCACTTCTGAAATAAAACAGGCCTTCTAAAAGCCTATGTACAATAGAGCACACTTAGAGTAGAGTAACGGATATGGCAACTGAGTCTAGTCTTGAAATCTGGAAACACACAGGAGGATGAACAATTATAAGTGGAAACTAATTATTGGAATGTTGAATATGAGAAGCATGAATGTAGGGAAACTGGACATTGTTAAGAAAGAAATGAAACACATAAATATTGACAATATTAGGTATTAGCTAAATGGATTAGCCTGGGGCATTTTGAATCAGATAATCAAATAATCTACTCTGCGGGAGATGAAAAAGTGAGGGGGGGAAAGGGTCACTTTCATAGTTAAAAAGGTTGTTTCTAGATCCATCTTGAAATATAGTATTCTGAGTGATAGGATAATACCCATACACATATAAGGAAGAGCTATTAATATCACAATCATTCAAGCTTATGCAAGAAAAACCAGAGCCAAAGAGGAGTAAATAGATTATTTCTACCAACTTTGCGGTCGGAATTAGACTGAACATGCAACCAAGATAAATTAATAATAATGGGTGGCAGGAATGCAAAAATTGGGAACCAGAAAGAAGGATCAATAGCAAGAAAACATGGACGTGTTTACAGAAATGAGGCCGGCGATTGGATGATAGCGTTCTGCACAATTAGTGATTCATTCATTGTAAATGCATTTTATAAGAAGCATAAACACGCTTTTGGTTACTATCATTCAGTTTATAAGTTTTGAGGTGAAGGAGTGATCTGCCTCCCATTTCATTTTTGTTTTTTCAGAAGTGCTTTGCTTATTTGGGGTCTCTTTCTTCTCCAAATAACCTTGGCAATTTCCCTTTCAATCTCCTTGAAAAATGAATTTGTATCTGGATTGGTATTGCATTGAACATGTAGGTTGCTTTTGATAGGACTGTAATTTTTCACAATATTGAGTTATCTTATCCACAGACACAGAACATTTTCCAGTTTATTTAGGTCTTTTATTTTTGTCTTGCAGACATGTTCTGTAGTTTTCTATGTACAAGTCTTTTGTGTCTCTCGTTAGGTTCACTCCCAAGTATCTCAATTTGTGGTTGGCTATTGTAAAAGGTATTGCTTTCTTGGCTTCATTTCCTTAGTTCTCTTTGCTACTGTAAGGGAATCCACTGATTTTAAATGGTGATATTATATCCTACCACTATACTAAATTGGTCTACTAGCTCTAACAGTTGTTTTAGTCATTGTTGTTGTTGAGTTCTTGGGGTTTTCTCTGTACACTCTTATATCATCTGTGTATAGAGATAATTTAACCATCTCTTTGCTAATCTGTTGCTAATCTGGATATCTTTTACTTTTTTGGCTTGTTTTATTGCCCTGGCAAGCATTTCCAATACAATATTGAATATAAGTGATGATAGTGGGCATCCTTGTCTGGTGTCTATTTGCAAGGAAAATGTTTTTAATCTTTCTCCATTGTAAATGATACTGTCTCTTGGTTTTGCATATAAATTTTTCTACTGTTTTGTGGAAATTCTTTTCTATTCCAATTTTTCTGAGTGATGTTATCAGGAAATGGTGTTGAATTTTGTCAAATTCCTTTTCTAATTCAATTGCTACAATTATATGGTTCTAGTTATTTACTTGTTAATATAGTGAACTACTTTGATTGCTTCCATATCTATTATTCCACTTGGTTAGGATAATTTTTTAAATGTGTTTTTGGATTCTATTGGCTAGGATTTCGTTAAGGATTTTTGCATCAATGTTCATGAGAGATTTGGTCTACAGTTTACTTTCTTGATAATATCTTTGCCTGGTTTTGGTTTTAGTGTTATTCTTTCTTCATAAAATGACTCTGGGAATGTTCCTTCTTTTTGTGTTTTTAAATATGTTAAGTAGAATTGGTGATAGATCTCTGAATGTTTGGTAGAGTTCAGCTGTAAAGCCAGGCACATAGAACAATGGAACAGAATTCAGAACCCCAAAATGGACCCAGCTATCTACAGTCACCTGATATTCAACAAGGAAATAAAACCTACCAAATTGGGAAATGATAACCTCTTCAACAAATGGTGCTGGCAAAACTGGAATACTAACCGCAGAAAGCTGAAATAGGATACACATCTCACACCATTCACAGACATATACTCAAGATGGATCATAGAGTGGAGAGTAAAACCCAAACCATAAAGTTCATCAGAGACAAACTGGGATCAAGCATAGATGCCCTAGACTATGGTATAAAGAGATTTTCAAATATAGCCAGAAATGCTCAGTCTGGAGTGGGTAAAATTGATGAATGGGACATTCTAAAGATTGAAGCCATGTGTGTATTAACACTTTTTCCAACAGAGTGAAAAGAAAACCTACTGATTGGGGGAAAATTGATAATACCATTTCAGACAAGGGTCTTATATCGAAAGTTTATAGATTCCAACAGGGCCTCCACAACAAAAAGACATTTAATATAATATGATTAAAAAATGGGAAAAGGACATGAAAACAATTTCACAGAGGATTTAAATATTTGAATGGCCAACAGATACATGAAGAAATTTTCAAAATCACTGGCAATAAGAAAGATGCAAATCAAAACTATAATGAGATACCATCTCACTCTTGTAGCAGTGGCAAAGCTTAACAAAACAGAAAAAATAAATATTGGTGGGGATATGGCAAGATAGGCACTCTTATGCAATGTTGATGGGATTGCAAAATGGTATACGCTCTCTGGAAGGCAATTTAGCATTTTCTCAGAAAACTGAATATAGAAATTCCTTATGACCCACCTATTCCACTGCTTGGAATATACCCCATGAAAATGACAACTGAGGCAAAAATGGAGACTGGTACACCAATGCTCATAGAATTGTTATTCACAATTGCAAAAACAGGGATTGAGAAATTGTGGAACATTCACTCTATGGAATACTACACATGCAGAAACAATGTTTTTGTAAATCACTACCTCACTTAGGAGGGACTGAAGAGCATTATGCTAAGTGAACTAACATATTCCTATAAGGACAAATTATAAGCAAATTATAATAGAAATAGATAACTAGCAAAACAAAGCTCATTATCAGCAGTGAAAACTAGTCCAGGGGCTGATTACAGAGTAGACCATCAACTACTCATATACAAGTTCAAACTAAAGCTAAAGAAGGTTAAATCAAAACCACATGAATCAAAATTTCATCTTGAGTCTGAACTTAAAAAAACAACTCAGTACAGGTTTGAGGACTCTTGAACACTAATGAATAAAGACCAAATGAGCTGTGGGAGGATAACAAGAATAGCATCCATGAAGAATGAAAAAAGGTCATTAAAATGACAGAAGAAGAAGAAAAGACCAAAATGGAGATCAGAAGAGACTCTAGTGAGTATTGCACTAGTGTGCCTAGAAACCAAAGCAAAGGGAAGAAATCAAGACGTTAGGAGATGAATAGAATATTTGAAAGGGGAGCTCAGGAAGACAAAATAAAGTATTACAATAAAGTGTTCAAGGAGTTGGGGTCAGAAGGGTTGAACTTGCTCAGCATTTCTTTTTGTTTAATTTTATTTTATTAATTTTAATAAACATTTATAGAGATTTTTGGATTTCCATTCAATCATTGTTGCCCTTTTCTCTCTATACCTCCCTCCTACCCCAAGTTCACTCCTCTCTTCTAAAAGCAAAAAATAAACTCCTTCACTGGTATACAATCTCCTCGCCCTCCCCCAAAAGCACTCCACTATACAACCTTAATTCTGGATTTCCGTGATAACCATAGTACCGTATCGTGTATCGCTTTTAAACTGTTCTCTCCCTCATCTGTTTCAAGGCAGTATACATAATTTATCCAGTTTTTCTCAGTCTTACTCCAACCCTGATGTCAGTCCCATTCTACAACAGTGGCACTATGCAGTATTTGTCTTTTTGTGACTGAGATATTTTACTCAGCATAATGTCTTCCAGGGTAAATAGCAAAATTTAACTGATCGTTATTTCTTAAGCCGAAGGAAATGCAGGACAAATTCAAGACACGAGTTGCAATACTTAAGAATACTATGTGCAGAATATTGAATGATTCAGGAATCATTAAAATAAGATGGAAGGAGTATATACAGTCATTGTACTTCAAAAAGACTGGCTGACACAGAATTTCAAGAAACAACACATGATCGAGAGGCAATGGTGATGAAGGAGGAGGTTCAGGCTGCTCTGAAGGACTTAGCAAAAAATAAGCTTCCAGGAATTGATGGAATACCAATTGACATATTTCAATGAATAGATGCTGTGCTGGACATGCTCACTAGGTTATGTGAAGAAATCTGGAGGATGACTACTTGTCCAACTGATTTCAAGAGATCCATATTTATTTCTATTACATAAGAAGGTGACCAGAAATAATATGGAAATTATTCAACAATATTACTCATATCACATGCAAGCAAAATCCTGCTGAAGATCATCCAAAAATAACTGGAACAGTGCATCAACAGAGAACTACCAGAAATATAAGCTGGGTTTAGAAGAGATCATGCACTAGAGACAATATCACCAACGTCAGATGGATCTTGCCAGAAGACAAATAGAACGACAGGAATGTCTATTTGTGTTTCATTGACTATGCAAAGGAATTTGATTGTGTGAATCACAACAAAATGTGGCTATCCTTGAGGAGAATGGGAATTCCAGAACACTAGTTTGTGCTTATGTAAAACCTATACGTGGACCAGGAAGCAGTCCTCAAAACAGAGCAAGGAAACATTGCAAGGTTCAAAATCAGGAAAGGAGTGTGTCAGGATTATCTCCTGTCTCCATACCTTTTTAGTCTAAATTAAGAACAGATCACTTGGGACACTGGTCTTTATGAAGAGTAATGTGGCATCAGGACTGGAGGAAGAGTCATCAACAACTTATGTTATGCATATGACACAAACTTGGTTGCTGAAACTGAAGTGCTTGCTAAAGAAAATTAAGGACTATAGGCTTCAATATAGACTGAAACTTAGGATCAAGAAGACAAAGATTCTCACCACTGGGCCAATTGGCAGCATCATGATAGATGGAGAAGAGAGATTGAATTTCCTAATAACTTCAGCTTGCTCAGCTTCATAGTCAGCACTCTTGGCTCCAGCAGTTAGGAAATCAAAAGATAAATTGCACTGGGAAAATCTGCTGTCAGAGACTTCTCCAGAGTACTGAGAAGCAACTATATCAGTCTTGAGAGTAAGGTGTGCCTGATCTAGGCCATGGTCTTCACAATTACTTGCTATGCATCAGAGAGCTGGACAGTGACTAAGGATGATAGAAGAATTGATGTATTTGAATTGTGGTGCTAGAGAAGTGTCTTAAACATACAATGGGCCACCAAGAAATCAAATTGGTCTGTCTTGGAGAGGGTACAACCAAGTGTTTCCTCGGAGGCTAGGATTTTGAAGCTCTGTTTTACATACTTTGAGCACTTGACCAGGAGGCACCAGTTCTTAGAGATGGACATCATGCTTGGAAGTGTGGAGAGACAATGCAGTAGAGGAAGATTAGGGGTGGGATTGATTGATACAATAACTGGGGCAATGGGAGTAGGTGTGTCGGAGTCAAGGGCACTGGCTCAAGACAGCGATGGCTTCAGAGCCGTTCATAGCTGTCGCTATAAGTTGCAGGTGACTCAATGGTACATAACAACAATAACAACTCATTTAAATGCCTCAATCATCTCATTTCTGTTTACGTAATTCACTACACAAATATTGTTCTTAATCTCAGAGAGTATCTATCTTAAGAACGAAAAGTGATGTTAGCATCATTATTCCTCAATGATATTTCAAAAAAATTACTCAATATTACTCAGAGTTTAGCATAACCTTATGATCGGCAATATCCATTATGTTGTTGTTGTTGTTGTTGTTGTTGTGTTCTGTTGAGTCAGAACTGACTATCTGACCCACCAGTAGGTTTTCAGACCCAGTTTATAATGCAAGACAAGATAACCCAGCCTTCTTTAGTGGATTCGAACCATGTTCCTGGGGGTTGGCAGCACAACTCCTTACTACTAAGTTATCAGAGCTTTCCAAAAATTGATTATAGGCACTAGATTTTATACAAATGGAGGAGGAGAAATAGAATAAAATTTCTAGCATGAAGAGTTAAAGAATCAGAAAGAATTATCAGTCAATTTACTTGAAACACTGTTGCAGGTGGGCAAGCATTACCAATATCAAAGAATTGCCAAGAAAAGTTTATTGAACTCAATAATAGATATATATATATAATGTTTAGCATAATTCTCTTCTCTATGGATCTGAGTTTACTGATGATTGTCAATACAGTCAACAGATGGGGAAATTAGTTGGGTGTGAAATGTGAAAGAGGACAATACATTTGGTATCTTTCTGTATTAAATTAAGAAAGAGTTAGGTTTGCATGCTTTACTCGTGTCATAAAAACTTTTTAACAGACTCAAAACTTTGAATAATTGTGTGTATTCCTGGAAAAATAGTTTCCACCCCAAATCAAATAACTATAAAAAAATTAAGTTTCATTGTTCCTCTAGGAAAAAAATAGTCTTGTTAATTTGTTAATTCATGGAAATTTGTTTACCAATTTTGTAAACAATTAATGTTGGTAAAATTTTAGAACCATGCTCTTTGGAAATAAAAAAAAATTCACTGTAACTCACTTATCCAATTCATTTAAAAATATAATTATTTCAATATCTCTTTATGTTCATCTATCTACTTATAGTTGGCAGATAATACCACCTTCATGGCTGAAAGTGAAGAGGACTTGAAAAGCCTAATGAAACGGACCAAGGACTACAACCTTTAATGTAGGTTACCTCTTAACATCAAGGAAACAAGCATCCTCACCACCAAGTCAATATGCAATATTGCAATATGTGGAGAAGAGATAGAAATTGTAATTACTTCATCTTGCTTGGATCCACAATCAACACCTTTGGCTCCAGTAGCTAGGAAATTAAAAGACGTGTAACATTTGGAAAGTGTGCTATCAGGGACCTCTTCAACGTGCTAAAGAGCAAAAATATCAATTTGAAGACAGAGGTGCACCTTATCCAAAACATGATTTTCTTCAATTACTTGCTACAAGTTGAATCTAAAAGTTGGGCAATGAATAAGCATGACAGACGAAGAATTGATGTCTTTGAGTTGGGATGTTAAAGAGTCTTGACTATATTATGAATTGGCAAAAAGACAGAGAAATATGCTTTGGAAAAGGTGTAGCCAAGGTGCTCCCCAGAGGCAAACATAGTGAAATATAATTTCATATATATGGTTTTTGCATGTTGTTAGGAAGAACCAGTCCTTGAAAAAGGACATCATTCTTGAAAAAGTAGAAGGTCAGTGATGGGGGAGAAGACCCTCAACTAAATGGATTTATACAGTGACTATAATGGTGGACTTGAAAGTGTAAAAAATTATAAGGATAGCACAAAATAGAACAGAGTTCGGATCTATTGTTCACAGAGCCACTATGAGTCATGATGGATTTGACAGCACTTAACAATATAACAATATAAAGATGGGTGCATCTGATAGAATCGTTTTTTAATAAGTTGTTAAATATCTGAAAATCAAACAGTGACTAAGGAAGACAGAAGATGATTTTGAGTGGTGGTGTGGGAGAAGAGTATTGAATATCCCATGGACTGTCACATGTCTGTCTTGTTAAAAGTGTAGCCAGGGTCCTTTAAGTAATGATGGTGAAACTTTGTATCATAAATTTTGAACATGTTGTTAGGAGGGGCTGGTCCTTAGAGAAGAACATCATTCAATGAAAGGTGGAAAGTCAACTAAGGAGAGGAAGACCTTGAAAAATATGATTGACAGCATGACTGACAATGGACTCGGGTGTATCAGAAATGATGAGGATGGCATAAGATAGGGGAGTCATAGTAGACTTGATGACCCCATACAGCTGCAGGGATGTCTTGGAGCCCTTTGGGGAAACCATTTAAATGCTCAATTATTTTGTAATGGTTGGTAATTCAAATCCACCTAAACACACTTTTGAAGACAAATCTAGTTACCCAATTCTAAAACATTATGGTCATTGAAAACTCTAAGGAGTATAGTTCTACACTGTAGCACATGGAGTCACTATGAGTTGGAATTGATTCATTAAAAAATGGTTCATGTTCAGGTTTTAATATAGATTTTGTGCAGAAGGATATGTTGTTGAGGATCCAAGGAGTCAGAACTGACACATAGATGGCTCTCCAGTGAGATTTCAGAGGTAATAAATTGCAGGGGTAATAAATTGCCCTTCTTTCTTCTGCAGAGCAACTGATAGATTCAAACTATGACTAGGCCAGTCAAGTTCCCTGTGGAAGTATATAATGGGAGGTTTGTTTCTGGAGACTTCAAAACAGGTATTTGTCTTGCATATTCTCTATTGTAAGATGTGTGTACATGTATATGTATGTGAATGTCTTAAAATTTGAGCCCCCTATCATACTGGATTTTCATAAAATCTACCTTCAAGGAAAAGGTTTATTCTAATTATATTTTTAAATTCATTTAAATTGAGTTTTGTGAATTAGTACCATGACTAAATTTATATGACAAATTTTTGAAGTGCTTTTACATGTTTAACTAAATTGAGTTTTATAAATCTATTCCAGAGAAAAACAATATATTCATCTGGCAAACAAAGCAATTTAGTAACCAGCATGAAGTATTCATGTTTAACTGCTTAATATACACAGACACTAATTGTATGGTTTGTAAGTAGAAACATTTGATTCAAAACACATCTGGTTAATTGTCTTTTTTAACTCTTGTCCTTTAAAACATGATTTGAATATTTATCCAGATTTTACTATCTTCTCATATATGCACTTAAAAATGACTTTTTCCTTATTGAACTGTTGTTTTATTTTAATTTTGAAGATGAATTTCACTTTAAAATGTGTTTTTAAATGATCTCTTTTTTTTTTTCCTCAAATTCAAATTCATTACCATAGAGTTGGAATCAATTCATAGTCAGCCTTTTGGCATTTTCAGAGGACATACATTGCACTGGAGGAGCTTACCCACCTTTCTCCCACAATGACACTGGTGGGTATGAATTACCAGAAAGCCACGACCTTTGGTTTAACAGCGCAACTCCTTGAAGAGTATGCCATCAGAGTTTGGGTTTTCTCTTAAGTGTCATCATTACATATAAATAACATAAACCCATCAATATTACCATTAGTTTACACTTATATAAAAATATCTATTGTAAAATTATTATTTTCAAAAAGCACTATTAAACACTTGTTTATTGTTGTTGTTATGTGCCATCGAGTCGTTTGCGACTCAAAGCGACCCTATGTACAAGAGCCCTAAACTCTGCTCTGTGCTGTGCCAATCGCACTGTCCTGACACTCCCATCCCGATTATCCCAGTCACTGAATCAATCCACCTCACAGAGGGCCTTCCCCTCCTGCTCCATCCCTCCACCCTC
>NW_006399806.1:13140809-13153390 GCF_000299155.1 Elephantulus edwardii | reverse complement strand
TGCTCTGTTCTGATGACTGCCTCCTGGTCCAAGTATAGGTTTCACATTAGCATGATCAAGTGTTCTGGGATTCCCATTCTTCTCAGAGTCAGCCATAGTCTGTTATGATCCACACAGTCAAACGCCTTTGCATAGTCAATGAAACACAGATAGACATTCTTCTGGTATTCTCTGCTTTCAGCTAAGGTCCATCTAACATCAGCTACAATTTCCCTAGTACCACGGCCCCTTGTAAACCCAGCCTGGACTTCTGGGCTCTGCTTCTTCTAGTTTTCTGCTGATGTGCTGTTCCAGTCATTTTTGGATGATCTTCAGTAAAATACTTAGAGGGTAGAAATTAAATCTATGCATCTTGTCCTTTCAAAAAACAAAACATGACAGGTATAATTCTGTTCTTGAACTGTGCACCAGTGGGTGGCCAAGTGGCAAGAAGCTCACTGCAATTCCAAAGGCACACAGATTGAATCCACCAGCTTCTCTGCAGGAGAAGGATGAGCAATATTCACCTGTGTGATTAACTGCCTCTGAAAACCTGCTGGAATATCAGCGATGGACTAGTTCCAATCTGATGGTATACAATACAATAAAAACTGAACCATAGTGTTGGAAAAGATTACTGAATAGTCCATGAACGGCTAAAGGAACAAACAGATATATTTATAGAAGGTGAAGTCAAAGTGCTTCTTGGAAGCAAAGATTATAAAATTTCATTTCACATACTTGAGTCATGTTGCTATGAGAGGTTATTCCTTGGAAAAGGGTAACATGCTTGAAAAAGTGGTGGGACACTGGTAGAGAGGAAAATCTCAACCAGATGGATTTACCAGATGACTGCAACAACGGATTTAAGTGTGTTAGGAAAAAAAAAACCAACAAATGTATTTTTTATAGGGTCACTATGAGTCATACTTAAAGACACCTTAAAACAACAACTCCCTATTTCATTCTGAATCATAGCTCTTTGTATCAGCTTCTGAAGCTGTATATCCCAAGAGAAGGAGACTACTGTTCTCCTGCAGAGTCACTGGTTGATTCAAAAGCCAGGAAAAGGATGACTGACCGTTGGATTGATGTCAAACTCACAACAGACTAGCCACCAGTGCTCAGTGTAGCAATGGAAAGAATCAAGTTAATATCAGTTTTAACATACTATAAAATATTCTATAAAATATGGAATGTAATGACTTTCTGAATGCAAAATGTATAATGTAATATTATATTATGAGCCCATGGTAACAAAAGAGAGTTCTGGGGCTTAGTAATAAGGAGTCACCCTGTCAACTCAAAGTCATGCAGCCTGAATCTGCCCATTGATCCATGGGAGAAACTTGGGCAATCCTCTCCTTTGTGATTTACTGCCTCTGAAAGTGCACTGAAGGGTCAGTTTTGAGCCAATTCCAGCTTGATTATAAAAAAATAATAATAAATAATGGTAACAAGTGATTGAAACATTAAAAATATTCAGATAATCTAAGAGATTTAACTACTCAATTCACACTACTCCAACGCTCACTCTCATGACGTGAAATTAAATTCTCTCTCTTTTAATAATTTCCATTAATTTTGTTCTAAAATTTCAAAAAGCTATGTTAGAAATGCAGTGAGTCTGACAAGAAGATTAATCAGAACTGGCTTTGACAAGCACTGTGGTATTTGGACAAGAACAAACTGGGAGGACGGTAGAGAGAATAGTGCAACAATGAATGAATGGAAACCCAAAATCTCTGTAAATGTTTATGAAAATTAATAAAAGATAATTATAGAAAGAAAAAAAAGAAATGCAGTGAGTGTGAACATTAGTGTTGTTGCTTGTTTTTATGTGCCATCGAGTCGCCTGCGACTCATAGCGACCCTATGTACAACAGCCCTAAACTCTGCTCTGTCCTGTGCCAATCGCACAGTTTCTGACACTCCCATCCCAATTATCCCAGTCACTGAATCAATCCACCTCATAGAGGGCCTTCCTCTCCTGCGCTGTCCCTCCACCCTCCCAAGCATGATGTCCCTCTCCAAGGACCGGTTTCTCCTCACAATATGTCCAAAGTATGTTAGACGGAGCCTCAGAATCCTTGCCTCCAAGAAGCAGCCTGGTTTAATCCTCTCCAGGATAAATATGTTTGTTTTCTTAGCAGTCTATGGTACTCTCAATATTCTTCCCCAGCAACAATGCTCAAAGGCATCAAATCTCCTTCTAGCCTCCTTGGTCATTATCCAACTCTCTGATGCATAACAGGTGATTGCGAAGACCATGGCCTGTGTCAGATGTACCTTAGTCTCCAAAGAGATATCATTGCTCTTCAGCACTTTGGAGAGGTCCCTAACAGCAGACTTTCCCATGGCACTGCGCCTTTTAACTTCCTGGCTGCTGGTGCCAAGACTGTTGACTGTGGAGCCAAGCAAACTAAAGCTGTTTACAATCTCAATCTTTTCACCATCCATCCTGATGCTGCCAATTGGTCCACAGGTGAGACCTTAAAATCTGAAGAATCAGGTTTTGGAGCACTGTATTTGTGTATTTGCTTCTAATTGCCTCATGTTCATTTTCTCCTTTTTCTCTTCCTAAATGCCCTGTTACATGAGGGCAATCTGGATAGATCTTCACTGGAAAATAAATTTTAAAAAAATCAGCACGTCTTTTTTACCTTCAAGTATTAACTATTTTTGCTAAGAAAAGATCCATATTTTTAAACTACTAAATACAATTTCATTAGTTATGTATCTAGGAGTGGAGAGTATAATATCCACAAAGACATAGCCCTGAATTCTTGAGAAATTATTGAGTAGTGTCTTAGTGAGAAAATTTTGGTTGCTAGGAAATTAGAGAAAACATAAGCTTTATGCTGTTAGGTTATAATCATCTATTTTAGAGCTTTATGAACATTTACATAATTTTATTTTATAATATAATTCTTTACTTCTGGCATGCTGTATGAGTTTGGCAATAACTTTTTCTGAAAAAAAAGCCCTTCTCTATTTTTTATAAAAATTAATTTTGCTAATAACTTGCTGAGCTGCTTAAAGCCTTGAAATTATTGAAGGTAATAAAAGATAGAATAATAATTGTAACATAAAGGCAATTTGGCTTCATATCTAGATAATATTCTTTTGTGCACCTATTTGAGAACCCATTTTTATCTTTTGTGCATTTATTTTGTTAAATCAGTAAATGCAGATGCATATATAATGGCTGTACAAATCACTTTGAAGTATGTGCTTGTGTGTAGCACATTGAATTGATCTGTAGTGAAAGTCTAGATTGTGTGAAATAGCTGGTAGTATCATATGCTCACTAATAGAGAATAATCTCTATATAGACAGATTTGGAAGCAGGAATGACATCCACTTCCTAAACAACATGAGTCTGGAAACTCTATGAACTTTGAGAAATGGTGATAGTTACAGAAAATATTCAGGTGTTTTGTTCATAGGGTTGCTATAAGTCATGCTCAACTTGACAACAACCAAGAACAACATCAACAATGACAACAACAAATAAAATTTATCAAGTCTGTTGTACAGAATATCACACCCTGCAGTCAAGTGGATTCTAGTTAATAGCTGATCATCTGGATATTTTACAGAGGCTGTATATCTCTCAGGAGGAGATGGCCTATATGGTAGACTGAAATTTGTGCATTTGAGTTGGCAGCACAACTTATTACATGTTGTTGTTTTTGTCATGTGCCATTGGTTGTCTATGACTCACAGGGACCCTTTGAATAACATATGTGAAACTTGCTCTGTGCGAGAGACACTGGAAATACCCTTCCAAATTGTAGTTGGCCCCCAAAAAATATAATCCAGGAGGCAAGATCAAGAAACTCAACATTAAGAAAACAAAGGTTATCACCACTAGACCAATTGGCAAATCACGATAGATAGAGAAGGGCTTGAGATTTTTAACAGTTTCCGCTTGCTTGGTTCCACCGTGAGCATTCTTGGTACCAGCTCCAGGAAATCAAAACATGAATTGCTTTGGGAAAATTTGCTGTCCGGGGCCTCTCCAGAGTACTGAAAAACAATGATGCCAGTATAGAGACTAAAGTGTGTCTGATCCAAGTCATGGTCTTCACAATTACTTTCAATGCAAAAGAGTTGGACAATGACAAAAGTTGATAAAAGAAGAATCAATGCTGTAGAGTTGTGGTGCTGGGGAGAATATTGAAGGTAGTATGGATTCCTAAGAGAACAAACAAGTCTGTCCCAGAGAAGACGAAACCAGGTTATTCCTCGTAGGCAAAGATTTTGAAGCTCTGTCTCACATATTTTGGGCAAGTTTCCAGGAGGGATCAGCCTTTGGAGTGGGACATCATGGTTGGAAAGGTGGAGAGAAACTGCAAGAGAAGATGACTCTGGATGAAAAGGATTTACTCAGTGACTTGGATAATGGAGATAGGTGTTGCTCCATTAAGGCATTTGAGAACCAAATGGTAAAAGATTCAGTGTCACAGCAAATCCAGATTACCTCATCTCACCAAATTTACCAGAGTGCTGTAGGACTTAGAAGAATGTTCCTCCAAAATATAGTAACAAGGGAATATAATCCCTCAGGCCTGACTTTTAATTATAAGCCCCTACCCCCAAGAAGGTCTTGTTGATTCTAAATAAGAGGCTTAAATAAAAACAAACAAACAGTCCACACAGATCCTTAACAAAAACAGGAGCATCTTTTCTACAGACTCCAGACGCTTCATCCAACTCCAAAATCAAGTAACCCCCATATCCATTGAGATCTAAAGTTTTATTAGGGAGTTATGGAAATTAAGCAATTAATGGAACAAAATGAAAGTCTGGACAATAGTTGGAACATGTAAACACATGGTCCACAAAGTAGTTGCAGCTCCTTCACATGAATGTATTATTGGTATGGGTATTATGTCTAGTTGGTTCAACACACATCCTCTACCAAGTACTGTAAAAGTTAGGGTAAGTAAATCTGCTCTGAGGGAGTGCTGATTGGACAAGCTAAATGGAAACCATTACAAATACTTAAGACCACTCAGGTTGTTAACTTGAAGCAGTATTATATAGTTGATGGACAAAACAAATAATTGTTTTCTTTAAAGCCATGATAAAAGATAAATATTACTGCCAAAAATATTTCTGTGGAACAGCTCCATTGTTGTTGTGTAACTTAGCGTGAGAAATGATCCATAGCTGACCCTCTGGCAAGTTTTCAGAGGCAGTTAATCGCGTGAGAGGAGAATGTTCATTGTTCTTCGGCAAAGCAGCTGTTGGCCTTGAACAGTGGTCCTTCAGAATTGCAGCACATCTTCTTGCCACTAAGCCACCAGAGCCTCATGGAGTTTGTAGAAAAGTTGCCTCTGCAGATTATCGAGGCCTAACTAATGTAGTATCACCTGTGGCATCCGCAGTCTCAAACATGCTATTTATGGTGCAGAAAACACAACAGCAGATTAAAGGAGACTGATATTCAGTCACAGATCTTGCAAATATTTTTTCTCCATTTTCAACTATGGAAATACGTAGGAAGAGGAACTGTTGTAAGCAGACACTGGTGATTGGGACATGGAATGCGAGAACCATGAATGTAGGAAAATTAGATATTATTAAGGAAGAAATGGAACACATAAATATTGACATACAAGGCATTTGTGAGATGAGATGAGATGGACTGGAATGGGGCATTTTGAGTCGGGTGACCATATGATATATTACTCTGGAGATGAAAAGGTGAGGAAAAATGGAGTTGCTTTCATAGTTAAAAAGTCATTGCTAGATCCATCTTGAAGTGCAATATTGTCAGTCACAGGATAATATCCATACACATACAAGGAAGTCCATTCAAATATATGCACCAACAACCAGAGCCAAGGAAGAGGATATAGAAGAATTTTACCAACTTTTACAATCGGAGATTGATCAAACATGCAATCAAGATGCATTGATAATAATCGGTGACTGGAATGCAAAAGTCAGGAATAAAGAAGAAGATTCAGTAGTTGGAAAACATGGACTCGGTGACAGAAATGGAGCTGGAGAGAGAATGATCGAATTTTGCACAATCAATGACTTATTCATTGCAAATACTTTTTTTAAGAGACATAAACACAGGTTATATACTTGGATTTCACCTGATGGTATGCATAGGAATCAGATCGATTACATCTGTGGAAAGAACTGCTGGAGAAGCTCAATATCAGCTGTGAAAACTAGGCCAGGAGCTGATTGTGGAACAGACCACCAACTACTCATATGCAAATTCAAGATAAAGCTGAGGAAAATTAAACCAAATCCAAGGCAATCAAAATATGACTTTGAGTCTATCCCACCTAAATTTCAGCACCATCTCAGGAACAGGTTTGAGGCTTTGAACACTAATGAGCGAAGGCCATATAAGTTGTGGAAGGATATCAAAGGTATCATCCAGGAAGAATGCAAACGGTCATTGCAAAGACAGAAGAGAAAACGAAGACCAAAATGGATGTCAGAAGATACTCTGAAAATTGCACTGGAGTGAAGAAGAAGCCAAAGCAGAAGGAAGAATTCAAGATACTAAAGAGTTAAATAGAAGATTTCAAAAGTCAGCACAGGATGACAAAGCAAAATATTACAATGAAATGTGCAAGGAGTTGGAGACAGAAAAGCTAAAGGGCTGAACTCGCTCAGCATATCTTAAGCTCAAGAAACTGAAGAACAAATTAAAACCTCGAGTTCCTATAATCAAGGATGCTTTCGGCAGAATGTTAAATGATCCAGGAAGTATTAAAAGAAGATGGAAAAAATATACTGAGTCACTGTATCAAAAGGAATTGGAAGACACAGAAACACAGAAGACTTTCATGAAACAACGTATGAGCAAGAGCCTATTGTGATGAAAGAAGAAGTTCAGGCTGCTTTGAAGGAAATGGCAAAAAATAAGGCTCCAAGAATAGACGGTATACCAATTGACATATTTCAGCTAATAGATGCTGCCCTCGATGTGCTCACCAAGTTGGGCCAAGAAATCTGGAGAACAACCACTTGGCCAACTGACTGGAAGAGATCTATTTTTGTTCCTATCCCAAAGAAAGGTGACCCAACAGAGTGTGGAAACTACAGAACAATATCACTGATTTCAGATGCAAGCAAGATTTTACTGAAGATTATCCAAAAATGACTGGAACAGCACCTCAACAGAGAACTACCAGAAGTCCAGACTGGGTTTACAAGGGGCCATGGTACTAGGGATATTGTAGCTGATGTTAGATGGATCTTAGCTGAAAGCAGGGAATACCAGAGGAATGTCTGTGTTTCATTGACTATGCAAATGCATTTGACTGTGTGGATCATAACAAACTATGGCTGACTCTGAGAAGAATGGGGATCCCAGAACACTTGATAGTTCTAATGAGAAACTTATACTTGGACCAGGAGGCAGTCATCAGAACAGAGCAAGGGAACACTGCATGGTTCAAAATTGGGAAGGGCGTACGCCAGGGATGCATCCTATCTCCATACCTTTTCAACCTATATGCAGAACAGATTATCCAGGAGGCTGGGCTCTATGAGGAGAAATGTGGGGTGAAGATTGGTGGACAATTTATCAACAATCTGCGTTATGCGGATGACACAACCCTGCTTGCTGAAACTGAAGAGGGCCTGAAGCACCTGCTGCAGAGGGTCAAGGGCTGCAGACTCCAATATAGACTGAGGCTCAATATCAAGAATACAAATATTCTCACCCCTGGACCAATTGGCAGCATCAGGATGGATGGTGAAGAGATTGAGATTGTATACAGCTTTAGTTTGCTTGGCTCCGCAGTCAGCACTCTTGGCACCAGGTGCCAAGAAATTAAAAGGCGAATTGCCATGGGAAAGTCTGCTCTTAGGGACGTCTCCAAACTACTGAAGAGTAATGGTGTCTCTCTGGAGACTAAGGTGCGTCTGATGCAGGCCATGGTCTTTGCTATCACTTGTTATGCATCAGAGAGTTGGACAATGACCAAGTAGGATAGAAGGAGAATTGATGCCTTTGAGCTCTGGTGCTGGAGAAGAGTATTGAGAATACTATGGACTGCTAGGAAAACAAACAGATTTGTCCTGGAAAGAGTTAAACCGGGTGGCCCCTTGGAAGCAAGGATTCTGAGGCTCTGTCTAATATACTTTGGACACGTTGTGAGGAGAGACCGGTCCGTCGAGAAGGACATCATTCTTGGGAGGGTTGAGGGACAGCGCAGGAGGGGAAGGCCCTCTATGAGGTGGATTGATTCAGTGACTGGGATAATTGGGATGGGAGTGTCAGAGATAGTGTGATTGGCACAGGACAGAGCAGAATTTAGGGCTGTTGTACATAGGGTCACTATGAGCTTCAAGCGATTAGATGGCACATGACAATAACAACAACAATTTCAGGAAAGAGCCACCAAACATTTTGTTTCCGGGTGAGAAGGGTTATTTGAATTTGTTGATCTAACATCAGAATGGATGGTGAAGAGATGGAAATTGTTAACAGCTCTAGTTTGCTTGGCTCCACAGTGAACACTCTTGACACCAGCATCCAGGAAATTAAAAGACATATTGTGATGGAAAAGACTGCTGACAAGGACCTCTCCAATGTACTGAAGAACAATGGTGTCTGTCACTCTGGAGATGAAGGTGTGTCTATATAGGTCATGGTCTATGCAATCACTTGCTATGCATCAGAGAGCTGGACAATGACTAGGGATTAAAGAAGGAGAATTGATGCCTTTGAGCTGTTGTGTTGGCAAACAGTACTGAATATATCATGGACTGCTAAGAAAATGAACATGTTCATCCTCGAGAGCATTAAACCTGTCTGCTCCTTAGAGGCAAGGATTTTGAAGCTTCGTCTGATATACTTTGGACATGTTGCAAGGAGGGACTATTCCTTGGAGAAAGATATCATGCTTGGAAGGATGGAGGGACAGCACAGGAGATGAAGACTCTCCATGAGGTAGATTGATTCAGTGACTCAGGTAACCGAGGGAGGTGTGTTGGAGACAGTTGATTGGCACAGGGTAGAGCAAGATTTAGGGCTGCTGTACATAGGGTTGCTATTAGTCGCAGGCAACTCGATGGCACATAACAACAACAACAACTATCATCATCTGGCTAGAAGAGGCTTAAAATTGATCTAGACATCCAGGATAATTATATATTATATTGTTTATATCCAGTTACTATCTAATGCTGAAGAATAGGTTATGGATGATTTGAAAACAGTGATTGTTCATATGACCCGCAGAGGTTGCGTGATAAATGCAAAGCTTGGAAGTTACAGCAAAAATCTGAGAATTCTGCCCTGTGGCAGGCATTGGGATTCCGAACTAGGACATTTCTGCTGCTGCTGCACAATACCTACTATTTGAAAGGCATTTACTTGCATGATGCTGAATATTGGTTGAGATTATGTCAATGACAGAAAGACATTAAGATTATGAAGAGACCTGAAATACCTTTCATGTGGTAATTTTAGCGAAATGGACTAATAAATAAATTGTTGTTTGTTGTTATGTACCATCAAATCACCTGTTACTCATAGAGACCCTATGTGCAACAGCCCTAAACCCTACTCTGTCCTGTGCCAGCCTCACTGTCTCCGCTACACCCACCTGCATTACTCCAGTCACTGAATCAATCCACTTCATAGAGCGTCTTCCTCTCCTGCACTGTCCCTCCATCTCCCTAGCATGGCGTCTCTCTCCATAATACCCAAATTGATCTGTATTAAAGTGGAAATTATTAATAAAGGAACAAGTTACTGGGTAAATACAAGGAGGTACCCACCATATCCTTGAGCAAGTAAATTTTTTTCCCTTTGGTCCTACCCTGGAACCACCAGAGAGGCTGCAATAGCCCACTGTCACATGGACGGTGATCTATGAACAACTTCATGCCGACCAACAGAGGGTTTCTTGATACACAGGGTCTATATAGATATTTGATGTGGAATGTTGCTGCTATAAGACCAGTAGATATAGATGGGAAGACCTCGTTTAAGGAAGGCAACAACAGATCAACATAATGGGCTGACGTGCACAGTGACTGAAGAATTGAGAAATGATAAGAGCTCATATGTTTGGATTTTATGGATTCATGGGCTTAGTCATATGGGTGACTTTAGACTTTTTGCATTAGACAAATGGGTGATGGGAAACTGGAGAATTAAAGGAGCATCAGTTTGGAGCACAGTCCTGTGGAAAGCAATATGGGAATGTAGGGTATGAATTAGACTTGGACATGTAAATGCTCATCACAAGACACCCCCTACCAGAATCCAAAGGCGATTTGAATTAGCACATGGATGTGTTGGTGAACTCCCTCGAAGTAGCAAATTGAGTCCATGAAATAAGTCGATATGGGGGTGCTGCAGCAATGCAAAGATGGACTAAAATAGACGTATTCCTATTCTTCCCTTTGAGGCACAAAATGCCAGTCAAGATTGCTCAACATGCTAGAAAACGAGAGAGAAATTGTGGATGAATATGGGACAGATTCCCAGGGGGCAAGGCCCTGCACATCATTAGAAAGTGAATTATGGGGGATCAATGGCACCAGTGGCAACAGTTCCTTGTAAGATGTTACTTACTCTAAACTTGCTGGTACATATCCTGTAATTGATGCAAATGTCAAAAATAGTACTAAATGAAAGGAATAAAAATATTCTGTATCAGACTGGGCCACTAAGTTAAATTTCCTCAGACTAAGGAGCACACTTTACAGTCCATAGAACACAGCAATGATCCAAGAAATATATTAAATGGAATAGCATGTTGGCTACCACCTTCAGAATAATGATCTGATAGAAAACTGGAATGAGCAATTGAAATATTTTTTTTTATTTAGAATGGAGGCCAGTGGAGGGAACAGGAAGCAGAAAGGGAATATAAACAGCTGGTTCAGACTCCTTCCAGTACATGCACTCACATCCAACATAAGATATAGCGGTGATTAATTATTGGGCAGATTACTGTGTTTCTCAGGTATATTTGGAAAAGAAAGTGTAGGGGAAAGTACTGTTTCTAAGATATAATTCTTCCCCACATCACCTAAAATTGTTTACTTCTTGCCATTTGTTGTTGTCTTAGGACTAAGAATGTAGCTACAAGCGCTACAAGGAGGAGTGATTCTGGAGCAAACAATTGTAAAAAATAATACCCTTAAAACTGTATGCAAGAATTCTCAATAATCTGATGTGACGGATTGTACCTTCATCCCACAGAGTTAATGGTGAACACTGCTGCCCTGTCTAATGGCAAAGATAGCCCACAGGTGTACCTATGTAATCCTACGCAATATGAATGGGAATGGACTAATGTGAAAGCACTTACCAGACTAGTCTCACCACCAGCAATTTGGACTTGCACGCTAGCTAAATCTGATATCCCTTCCCTAGATGAAAAAGTTTGGATAAAATAAATAACAAATAGGAGGAAGGAGAAACAATAGCCAAGGATAATAAAATTAATAACTAGGTCATTGAGTTGGGGAAATCTCACAGTATGTTAATACCTTGAGAGAGACTCAGAGTATGGGAATAACTTTCTCCAGTTAAATGTTGTTGTTGTTATGTGTCATGGAGTCACCTGCGACTCATAACGACCCTATGTACAACAGCCCTAAACTCTGCTCTGTCCTGTGCCGATCACACCATCTCCGATACACCCACCCAGATTACCCTAGTCACTGAATCAATCCACCTCATAGAGGGCCTTCCCATCCTGCGCTGTCCCTCCACCCTACCAAGCATCATGTCCCTCTCCAAGGACCAGTCTCTCCTTACAACATGTCCAAAGTATGTTAGACGAAGCCTCAGAATCCTTACCTCCAAGGAGCCACCTAGTTTAACCCTTTCCAGGATGAATGTGTGTTTTCCTACCAGTCCATGGTACCATCAATACTCTTCTCCAGCACCACAGCTCAAAGGTCTCAATTCTCCTTCTATTCTCCCTAGGCATTGTCCAACTCTCTGATGCATAACAAGTGATAGCAAAGACCACAACCTGTATCAGACATACCTTAGTCTCACTTTGGAGAGGTCCCTAACAGCAGACTTTCCTATTGTAGTACGTCTTTTAATTTCCTGGCCACTCGTGCCAAGAGTGTTGACTGTGGAGCCAAGCAACCTAAAGCTGTGAACAATCTCAATCTATTCACCATTCATCCTGATGCTACAGATTGTCCAGTGGTGAGAATCTTTGTCTTCTTGACACTGAGCCTCAGTTCATATTGGAGGCTGCAGTACTTGACCCTCTCTAGCAAGCACTTCAGGTCCTCCTCAGTTTCATCAAGCAGAGTTGTGTCATCTGCGTAATGCAGACTGTTGTTAGCTCTTCCACCAATCCTGATTCTACATTCTCCTCATAGAGCCCAGCCTCCCTGATAATCTGTTCTGCCTACAGGCCAAAAAGGTATGGAGACAGGATACACTCCTGGTGCACGCCCTTCTCAATTTTAAACCATGCACTATTTCCTTGCTCCTTTCGGCCACTGCCTCTTAGTCCAAGTGTAGGTTTCTCATTCACACGATCAAGGGTTCTGGGATTCCCATTCTTCTCAGAGTCAGCCACAGTTTGTTATGATCCACACAGTCAAATGCCTTTGCATAGATAATGAAA
>NW_006399806.1:13138605-13139919 GCF_000299155.1 Elephantulus edwardii | reverse complement strand
TTCTGAGATGGTTCTGAAATTCAGGTGGGATAGACTCAAAGTCATATTTTGGTTCCCATGGACTTGGTTTAATTTTCCTCAGCTTCAGCTTGGACTTGCATTTGAGTAGTTGGTGGTCTGTTCCACAATCAGCTCCTGGCCTAGTTTTTACAGCTTATATTGAGCTTCTCTAGTGCTTCTTTTGGCAGATGCAATCAATCTGATTCCTATGCACACCATCAAGTGAAATCCATGTATATAACTTGCGTTTATCTTAGAGACCAGAAAAATAAAATTCAGATATGCTTAACAGTTTAAGATACAATGTGTCAAAGTTTATAAGTTTATTTGGATATACCAGATCATTTCTGATGTTTCTGCTTTGTTGTAATGTTAAGATATATTGTAAAAACACACATTGAATGTTGTAATGTCAAGATAGAGTAAAAAAAATAATACTAATGATGTGTAATGTTAAGATATTATGTAAAAATTGAGAGTTTTATCGATTTAATTCTATTTGATTTGGTAAGATATGTCATAAAAATTAATACAACATCAATAAATCAAAGATTCTCATCATTGGAACAATTGGCAGCACCATAATAGAGGGAGAGGAGATAGATTGAGATTGTCAATCTCAGTTTGCTTGGCTGCACAATCAAACTCTTGTAACCAGCAGTCAGGAAATCAAAAGACTAATTGCACTGAGAAAATCTGTTGTTGGTGACCTCTCCAGAGTACTAAGAAGCAATGATATCAATTTAAAAAATAAGGTGAGCCTGAGTCAGACGATAGTCTTTGCAATTATTTGCTATGCATCATAGAGCTGGACAAAGACTAAAGACGACAGAAGAACAATTCATACCTTTGTGTTATGCTGGAGAAAAATACTGAACATACCATGAAGTTCTAAGAGAACAAAAAAGTTTCTCTTGGAGAAGGTGAAACAAAGTTTCTCCTTGGAGGCTAGGATTCCTTTTTTAAAATAAAAGTTTTATTTTATGCTAGTTTACTTACTTACAAAGTTCATATTCATTGGTTTTTCACATCAGATCTTTTCCATTTCCTTTACCCATCCCTCCCTCTATTCATCAAATTGTATTACCTTGTGATTAGTCCTCTGCTCATCCTCCTCTCTCTGCTCCTATCCTTTCCCCCTTGGATTCTCATACATGCTTTACTAGTTATCTTTCTCTTTCTACAGTAATGGTCTTATACCGTATTTGTCCTGATGGGACTGAGCTAGGTCATTTATCATAATGCTCTCCAGCCTCTTCCAAGTTAGGTAGTGATTTTCAAAATCCTTTTTCTGCAGGATGCTTAGTATTCCAC
>NW_006399806.1:13136711-13137696 GCF_000299155.1 Elephantulus edwardii | reverse complement strand
GCTGGGGCTTATCAGAACCCCTTTCCAGAACTTGAAGTTAAAAGGAACTGGTGAGTGGGTTTGTTTGTGATGACCACTTGGATAGACTATAATGGAAGTAGAAGACATATAGCAATAAGGAGATGGGCTGAGTTTGGATATGTTCCATTGGCACTGTTGACGTGCAAGCAAAGATGTATGGTTAACTGAAAAAGGGTTGTTGACTTGAGGATCAGGGAGCCTTGACAACCCTTGCTTGTTGACTTGGCCCCATGTAGGGGCTAAGAAGGAGTGAAAGGACCAGTCAGAAATGTGTCAGAAATCATGGAGTGGTACAGAAGATCAAATAATTGGAACATTAATGACTTTTTTTTTCTTTTAGTAACTAGTCTGCTACTAATCTTAGCAGGAAGGTTTTTAAATGAAACAGTACTTTAGGGTATGTTTTAGAACTAATTACTTTTAAGATATTAAAAGAACAAAATTGGTAAAAAAGAAAAGAAAGATCAGATGGAAGAAGATAGATGTCATAATATGTGAAGGTCACCAAGAAACTGATTTACAAAACCTGAAAAGAGATGGAAGGTCTTCTTCCATAGTAGACCAAAATACTTTCTCATAAAGGTAACGCCTTCAGTTTGGACACCTAACAATCTAAATTCTGACAAAATAAGTTTTGTTTGTTACAGTCACCTACCCACTTGTGGTATTTCAACTTCTTCCAGAAAATCTCTTCTAAATATTTACGTTCAGAGAGGAAAAATGATATAGTTTTTGAGAGATGGAAACAAATGTTTATGTCAACACAGGAAGAAGGAGGAGAAAAAAAAAGCAGAACTTAGTTACATAGAAAAAATGACTATTTTATAGGATAAAGAGAAATTAAGAATTAATTTCATGACTTAAAAATATGCTTAGAAAATTAAGTCATTGACAACTAAGATTTTAAGCATATGAAATATTTAAAATAAAGCCATGTATATTTTTACTGTAAAATATATATGTT
>NW_006399806.1:13118968-13135466 GCF_000299155.1 Elephantulus edwardii | reverse complement strand
GATAGTCTTCAGTAAAATCTTGCTTGCATGTAAAATCAGTGAGATTGTTCTGTAGTTTCCACATTCTGTTGGGTCACCTTTCTTTGGAATAGGAAGAAATATAGATCTCTTCCAGTCAGTCGGCCAAGTGGTTGCTCTCCAGATTTCTTGACACAACTTGGTGAGCACATCCAGGGCAGCATCTGTCAGCTGAAATATGTCAATTGGTATACCATCTATTCCTGGAGCCTATGGACAAAATGAAAATATATATAGATCAGCAGAAAACTACCAGAAAATCATGCTGTTGTCAGAAAAGACTGTGAAACAGAAGATATTGTTGTTGATATCAGGTGATATCAGAGGGACCTTAGAGGAAAGCAAAAAATATCAGAAAAGTGTCTGTTTATTTGTATAATACAAAGCTATTTAACTCTGTTAATCATGATAAATTATGGATAAACTATGAGAAGAATGAGAATCCTAAAACACTTAAATGTGTTCATTCAGAACTTGTACATAAACCAAGAAACAGACCTTCAAACAGAACAAGGTGATATTGTTGTTTATCTGTGTGGGTTTTTTCCCCTAAGTTATCTTTTTAAAATTATTTTTATTATACAAGTTTATTTACAAAACTCAAATACATTGTTTTCCAGGACAAATTTTTCCAATTTTCCTCACCCCCAACCAAGAAATTGTACAACTCTGTGATTATGTGTTATCGAATTGACTAGGACCTATAGTGACACTATGCACTATAGCTCTGAATATTTGCTCTATTCTTAGCCAATCATACTGTCTCTGCCACACTTAACCTCCTTACTCCTGTTATTGTGTCAATCTGTCTCATCTGGGGTCTTCCTCTGCTGCATTGTCCCTCAATCTTTCTGAGCATGATATCCTTCTCCAAACACTGTACCTTCCTGGTTACATGGTCAAAGTATATGAGAATGAGTCTCTCTAAATCGTTGTCTCAAATGAGTAGTTTAGTTTCACCTTCTCCAGGACAGACCTGTTAGTCTCATGGCAGTCCCCCATATATTCAGTATTCTTCTCTAGCACCACAACCCAAAGCCATCAATTATTTTTCTGTCATACTTGGTCACTGTCCAGCTCTCTGAGGTATAGCAAGTAATTTAAAAGACCATGGCTTGGATCAAGTGCACCTTAGTCTCCAGCCTGGCAGCCTTGCCCTTCAGCACTATAAATTTCAAATCAGAAAAAGTATGAATTGGAGATATAGCCTTTCATCTTATCTCTTCATTCTGTACACAAAACAAATAATCTGAGAAGCTAGACTTCCTGTAAAGAGAAGAATGTGGCATTAAGATTGGAGGAAGGATCTTCAACAACCTACTTTATATACATGACACAATCTTGCTTGCTAAAAGCAAAAAACTTGAAGCACTTACTGAGGAAGATGAAAGAATACATACAGTCTTCAGTATGGATTACACCTCAATATCAAGAAATTTGAAAAGTTTGCAAATTGATCAACAAGCAGCATTACAATAAATGGAGAAAAGATTGAATTTTTCAAGAATTAAGAACTCTGTAAATCATGAAGAACAAGAATGTCACTTAGAAGTCAGGTGTGCAGGATACAAGCTATGTCAATTGCTTCATATACATGTAAAAGCTGGAAAATGAATAAAGAAGACAGAAAAAAAATTGATGTCTTTGAATTGTGATGTTGGTAAAAAATATAGAATATAATGGGGAATGCCAAGAGAATAAATTTGTCCTAGAAGAAGTGCAGCCTGAGTGTTGTTTAGAGGCAATAATGGTGAAACTTGCTCTTGCGTTCTTTAGGTATCAGGAGTATCTAGTATTTTGAAAGGAACATGATGCTTGGAAAAGTGGATAGCCGTCAAATGAAAGCAACGCCGTTGAGGAAATGGATTGACTACAACAATATGCTCAGTACAGGGCAGATTGTGAAACCGGTGTAGAATCAAGCTAGGTTTTTATTTGCTGTACAAAACATTACTAAGAGCTGGAGTTGACTCAAAAGAACCTAACAATATCAACAAACACAGAGTTCAGCTTGGCGTTTCTGAAATGGGGGTAGTCTAGGACAGAGTGCAATCATTAAACCTTGTTTTCCACGCCTCTTTGGTTTTCCCCCTGAAATATCTGAATAAAACAGTTTGAATTGTAAACAAAATAAAACCCCCAAACAAAAAACCAACAACAAATGTAGAGTCTAAATTGTATTAGTAATCATTAAGGGTAGGTGGGGTCTCCAATAGTTATTGCTAGAGGTCAGTTGAGCTTCTGTTTGGGATCACAGCATATTTATCATGTCTATATGCAAGATTTTGAAATGGCCAAAAAATGTTAATATCTAAGCGTTTAGCAAATTATAAAAGGTCAAACAATCTGTATTATAAAATGCAAAAGAACCTTTTAATTCACTTAAATACTCACATTTTAGAAAACGTAACCTTTAAGTTGTTCATGTAAAAGAAAAAAATGCATATGCTCAAACAGCAAGGATGTTCAAAAGTACCTTTAAGTGAAAATTTCAAATATATGCAGAACTTTATTTTGGGTTAATTAATAATGCCATTACTTAAGAAATAAAGATAGATTTTATAACTTTTTCAAAGTTCAGTTCTAATTTATTACTCATAAAATAGTGCTGAAATATCAAATACTCACTAGAGAACATGATTTAATTTCATGCAATATTTGGTCAAATGCTTTTCAGAGAATGATCGGCATATAAAAACATCAGATACTACATTACAGATGCTGATAATAATGCAATAGACATAATCTTTGCAAAACAATAAACTCTAAATTAAATGAGGTGTACATTATTTCAGACACTACATATCCTTTATCAGATAACTAAAGTCTGATTGGCAGGTGTCATAATTGTGGAATAATTAATTAATGCATAGCTCTAAACTGAAAGTTTTCTCCTGGAATTTAGGACAGAAACTAGTATTTTAAGCAGAATTTTAACTTTCTAAAGCTTCAGTCCCCCTCAACCCCCAACTATGTATTTATTCCTTTGGCAAACAAGGCATTCTTGACTCCAGTTTTCTTTAAATGACTATATTAGTAAATCTACCTAAACAGCATGCTACTGAATAACACCACTTTTCTCAATTTAACCAATTCATTTTAAATGAATTCACACTCTGAAAAACAACTCATGAAAGAAAATGACAAAATGGAAAAAAAAATGGAAGATAAAAAAGATAAAATAGATTCTATGTACTCAACTTTCAAATAATGTTTTTCTCCTCAGTCCTAAGTACTAGTTTCTACAAAAAAAGGTAGGTGATTTGAGTCATTCGGTAGATCCATGGGAGAAAGATCAGATATAAGCCAGGAAAACTCTATAATATAGTTTTACTATATTAGTTCTGCTGTAAGTAAAAAAAATGGATCCCAAGGTATCTAAGAACAATAATAACTGTCATTAGTGAGATGGAGCTTCAAAATTTTTGCCTTCAAGGCAAGAAACTTAGTTTCACTTTCTCCAAGACAAATCTGTCTCTTTTCTTGGTGGTTCATGGTATGTTTAATACTCTTCTCCAGCACCACAACTCAAAGGCGTTGATTCTTCTTCTGTCACTCTTATTCATTGTCTAGCTCTATAATGCAAAACAAGTAATTGTGATGATAATGGCCTGAATCAGACTCACCTTAGTCTCTAGACTAACATCATTGTTTTTTAGCACTTCTGGAGAGGTCCCTGGAGCAGATTTTCCTAATGCAATTCATCTTTTTACTTCCTGACTTCTAGAGCCAAGAGTGTTGACTAAGGGAGCTGAACAACTAGAAATTGTTAAGAACCTTAATCTCTTCTCCATCTATCATGGTGCTGCCAATTGGCATAGTGGTGAAAATCTTTGTCTTTCTAATGTTGAACTCCAGATCATATTGAAAATCACAGTTCTTGACTTTCTGCAGCAAACACTTCAGGTCCTATTCAGTTTGGCAAGCAAAGCTTTATCATGAGCATAACACATGATAAGCCTTCCTCCAATCCTGATGCCACATTTTTCCCCATAAAGTTCAGCCTCCTGAATGATTTATTCCACAAACAGATTGAAAAGAGAGCTTTGATCAGATTATTCTGTTTTGGTTTATTTCCCCCCTTGACCACAAAACAGTATACAGAGTGTTTTCTTCGCCCTTCTTATTTTTTCTAATCACATTGTTGGAAGCAATTCTGGGCCAACAAACAAAGAAAATTTATATTGTCTTTGAATCCATTCCAATTTTATTTTGTATCCAAGGCTGTATATTCATTTTGTTTTAAATTTTAATTTATATTTATTTGCTTACAAAATTCATGTACATAATGTTTCACACTATCCTTCATTCATATTGTGTTGAATACAATCATCCCCATTCATTATGTTTTATAAAATTAATCATTATTGAACTATACTCACCATTGTGGATGAGGGTGGGATCAGAGGGGTGAGGATGGATGGGGATGGGGGGAATCATTGAGTCACACAATTTAGCAGGTGGAGGTAGGTAAAGGAAATAGTGGGGATCTTGAAGGGTGTACATTATTAAGAGAGGAAATTGCTCATTTGTCTATAGACCAGCTAGTATATTGGAAATACTGGCTTTTCAGCTAGCAGTCTGTGGTGTTAAGGATTTATTTTTTTTTCAAAATGGCTATTTTAGCCATTCGCTCTAAATTTGCCATGTGGAAGGGCAGGAATATGTGAATAAGTTATGTTAGCTTATCTGTGTTTTTAAGGGCTTATTGTCCAAAATTGTTTCCCTATCAATTAAATTATTTGTCATATGGTTCAGTGTGAATATATAAACAGAGTGTGCTAGCCTATCCTCTAGGAGATTGGCTAGTCTCACCAATCCATAAGGCAGACATTTATTTGTCTAGTTTTACCATTAAATTGAGCAGATGCAGAATCAGAAAAGGAGAAACCTCAGTGTGAGCAAAGAAGAAGCAATAAAATGAAACGCATCCTTTAGGGTCAGAGATTATTGCACCAGGCAGCCTAGGACCTAATGCAGCAACTGGCATAGCATCCACAGTGGAGAGCCAGAACTTGGTATGAAATGGAGCAGACTTTGTGATTACTATGCCACTGAACCAGAACTAAGAGTCTTTTGCTCAAGTTTGTTGGAAGACAGAAGCAGGGTGGAGGCAGGGAGAGAGCCAATATTGTCAAGACCAAGAATTTGATAACACTGGCCTAAAACCATAAAGCTCGAGGATGAGGTGTCCACAAGCATATTTAGGAAGCTGTCCTAAGTGTATTCTGCTACTACTCTAGATTATAACCTTTTGATTTCCTTAATATAGTTCTGTGTAGTCTCTGAGCTACCTAATCAGATTTTGGGCCTAGTAAAAGTAAGATTGGTACTGGGATGAGTAGAAAGAGATATGGGAGCATGGGGAACGTATCTGACTTCAATAAATTGGTTTTATGCTGTTGATGAGGACAGTTCCCTTTGTGAAATTGGTAAAAGTCAGATATGGCTGTCCCCATTCAGACTTTGCTCTTTTTACACTATCCACAAGGGGTTTGGCTATTCTTGTCACTGAATTGAGTAGATTCAGGAACTGATTTTGTAAATCTTCAGCAAAGAAGAAACAGAGAATATATTACACATATCCTTCAGGGTCAACAATTCTTATACCACTCAGTTCAGAGCCCAAAAGAAGAAGCAGCCATGACTGTAGCAGAGAAGCAGACATCCAACATGAAACAGAGCTAGTTTTGGCACTACTACCTCATGGAACCAGAGCTAAGACCCTTTGCCCAAGTTGGCTGGAGGACTAGTGGGAGGGCCATAACCTGCAGGGCTAAGAGCTTTGTAAGTCTGACCTAAAGCTGGGAGGCTAAATTCTGAGGAGTCTGGAAGAAAATGTCAACAATCCTATTGACTGAGTGATTCAATTATGTTGTCAACCTAAAATATAGCCTTTTGATTTCCCTACTATGGTTCTGTGTGATCTGTGAGCTATTGAAAAGGATTTTGGACCCCATAGAGTAGTAAGATTGGCAATGAGATTAGTAGAAAGTAGTGTGGACGATCTATCTGATCTCACGCCAATCAGTTTTGTTTGGTGAATGTCATTGATGGGGGCAGTTCCCCCTTGTGGAGTTAGTGAAGGTCAGACATGGCTGGCCTCTTGTGACTTTTATGCTTTTACACAGACCACTTTGTAAATTAATCACTACATAACCTGAGTTTCTTATCATACACAGTAGACATGGCCTACAAAGTCGTTCTTTTTTCTCCAATTTACTCTTCAGAAAGAACATAATAGCAACTAACAATATGGGTCAGGAAAACAAAGACTTGGAATAATCAAAAGTGTTTTCATTCTGACCCAGTATAAACCTCTGAGTCAATCTTTCAACTTCTTTGTTCATTTAAAAATATTCCCCTTATTAAAGTCCTATTGAGGTTTAAAATTTAAGTTTACAAAAATAAAAATGGTAATAATTTTTATTATATAAAAATAAAATAAAACTAAGAAAAGTCACTAGAAAAATAGACTGGTGCCAAAATAGATATACTATTCCTTAAAAAAATATTTAGGATTTCAAAGCATACTATTAAATATTAGTTTTGATTTTATTTTTCCCTTTCACTTCCCATTGCTCAGTTGTTCTTATTACGTACCATTATGTTGTATGTGTCTCATAGTGACCCTATATACAATAGCTCTGAACCCAGCCCCATCCTGAACCAATTTCACTGTCTCTGAAACACCTACTCTGTTACTGTATCAATCCATCTCATTTGGGGTATTTCTTCCCTGCACTGTCCTTCTGCCCTTCCAAGCATGATGTCCTTCTCCAAGGATTGGCCCCTTCTGGCCACATGCCCAAAATATTTAAGATAAAGCTTTAAAATCCTTGCCTCCAAGGAGATACTTTGCGAAGCTAACTTAAATTCATTTTTATGACTTAATATTTTATTGCAATCATCATTTAACTTGCTTCTCTTTGTTGTTGCTATGTGTATCATCTAGTTGGAACTGAATCTACTCAACTCTCCAGCAGGTTTTCAGAAGCAGTTAATCATACAGGAGAATATTACAGCTGGTGGGAGTATACCTAGTGCCTTTAGGATTGCAACTCAGCTTCTTGCCACTAGGCCAGCAATGTTAATTTTCATAGTGCGCAGCAAAAGAAAAAGGTATTATTTTGGATGAAAAAATATAAGTTTGGAGTTTACTACTGTATTTATAATAATTCTCAAAGATATTATTCTATTTGTGATAAATCAGAAATAATTTCAAGATTGGGAGTTAAATTTGAATAAACAAAGTGATAGCAATTCAGAGATAGAATTAAATTATTTTCCTCCTTAACTCTATGTACTCCTCAATGGAAATTCCTGAGACTATACTTTAAAAAACAATAAATTAAAAAGATACATAAGATATAAGTTGATTAATTAATATTATTATTTCAAATCCACATCCATTATGCTCATATTAAACATGTGTGAACACACATGCAATGTTCTGCTAGTCTTTTAGATAATCTTTTCAGGATGTAGACTTTTAAAATCTTTATGTAATTGCCTAAGAAAAATTTATCTTTCTAAACATTGACTTCACCTCCATTTGACTTCTGAGGACCTTATAGCTGTAACAGAGTATTTTAAAGACATTAAATGTATTGATATTTTAAAACATAGTTCAGGAATGAAATAGCTGATATATAATTAGTATATATTTTTAAAAGGTCTAATAAATTAATTTGTGAGCAGAGATCATAGTCCAAGTATATAAAATACACTTTTTATAGTCTTACTCATTTAATTGGAAAGACGTTATAGTTCTAATTATTGCAAATTTGAAACATCTGGTAAATTATCATCTTCTCCATTAGAAAACACTAGGAAGAGTTACTGTTATATTTGCTTTTGGCATATTTTAAACCAGTTAAATTTCATGCTCACTTTTCACACTCATTGGAACCATATGCTGTAATTATACAACTGAGGTCACCAAAAGGTGAAGTAAAGTAAAATTTCACACCAAAACATTTCACAGAAATTTCTTGTACAAAGTTAAATAAGTACGGCAGAAATAAAAATCCACAAGTAACTTCAAAGGCGTTTTAATTGTTGTTAGGTGAACCTGAGTTGGAAATGATTCATAGTTGACCCTGTAGCAGATTTTCAGAGGTTATAAATTGCACTGGAAGACATTGCCCATTTTTATTCAATGAACAGCTAATCGGTTGGAACTAACTCTATCTGCATTGAGAGCAACTTCTTAACCACTAAACTAGCAGGGCTCCTTTCATCCCATTAGTTATTACGTACGCGTGAGGGCACACACAACCACACCCACACCCCACACACACATACACACATACACTCACCAGGTAAAGGAATATGCTCTTTCTTAAGAATTATCAGATATGAAAGAGAAATAAGAGAGAAAGCTAGGATTATGTTATCTGTCATAGGAAGATTATGTAAGAAAAAGTATATTCTCAATGAATATTCTCAAGTTTACGAAAGGGATACTGAATTAAAAGGCAAAGAGAAATATTTTTAAGTAAAGAGGAAAAGGAGAATAAATATTAATTTAATAAATTATAGTATTTATAACTAAGTCTTAAAGCTGACTTCCCAATTGAAATTATGAAAGTCTGAAGCTATTACATTACCAAAGAAAACAACACCAATATCTAAATTTTTGCCTGCACAAAAGATTTTTCAAACTTCAAAGTACGTAATACTTAACTACAAACAATTCTGAAAAGAGCAATAACATATAAATACAGATAGAATGAGTGAAAAATGTGAAACAAAACCTCCAGTTTTTGAAGATAGTTACTGGAAAATAACATCATTCTGAGAAAGACAGAATCAGAAAGTTCAGAAGACTCTCAACCAGAAGAATTGACACAAAGACTGTAACAATGGGCTCAAGCCTGAAAGAGATCATGAGGTTGGCGTAGAATAGGGAACGGTTCAGATCTGCTGTTCATAGGTTCCCTATGGGTCAGAGTTGAATTGAGAGCACATAACAACTGCAACAATTGAGGGAATTATCCAAGATTTTTGTCCCAAGACACTCTTAAAACCTTAAACTGAAACTAGTCCATGAGATCATTTTTTAGTTAAACCGTAACTTTAAAAAGAAAAAAAAATCATGTATTCTTATTTTGCTTCTTTTAAAAAAATAGCCTATATGTGATAAAATATTTACTTTAAAACAGAGGTGACAATGATATCAAAAGGGACACTAGATTAATGAAACAGAACAATTAGAATGGAAATGATGACTGCAAACATAGAGCCACACAATACAATGAGTAAATGATAGTAAAAACTATGAATTTTAGTGAATGATAATAAATCAATATTTGATAATTGATTATGACAACTGTAACATATTAATTAAGGTATTAATGATAATAGAAACGATGAACATGATTGCAGGAAAAAAAGTGATATATACTTGATTTGATCTTCACATTTTGCACCGCAAACTAATTACTTCTCCATAAGTAAAAGAATGCATTTTAAAAATGCAGAAATGTAGTCGTAAAAATAGAAAGGATTCTTTTTTAGCATTTATTCATTTTTCTGTTGGTCATCTGAATTTCATCCTTTGTAAAAAGTCTTTGCAGGTCTCTTGCCCATTTGGTGAAGTGATTGGAACACCCTTTTCTTTGTGTTGGCCCTGTAGTATTCTTTAAACTTTTATTATGAAACCTATGTCCGAAATGTCATTGCTTTTTTTTTTTCTGGTCAGTCTTTTCACCCTATTGCACAGTTATCTTTTTACACTTTTGCAAAAAGCTTTTTATGTACACAGGGCCTTAATATTTATTTAGAGGAGCCCATTTGTTGATATTATCTTTCCCTGGTTGATCATTTCTGACTGTTTTGCCAACGTATTTATACCATAGGCTAGGGCTTCTACGTTTCATCTCATTTAGACTCTTAGGATGTTTATTGTTTTCAGTTTTACCCCTGGAACAAATATAACCCAAGTTTATTTTTCTGTATGCTATGAGAAGTTTATTTTGCTTCAACTTTCTATAGGTAGAAATCTAGTTTATCAGCACCATTCATTGAATTAGAGAGATACAAATCTAAACCACAATGAGATACAATTTCAGCCCAGTACCTATGGCAAAGTTTAACAGGATAAAAAACAACAAATGTTGAGAGGATGTGGAGAGACTGGAACTTTCATAAGCATATGGTGGGATTATAATGCAGTACAATCCCTCTGACAGACTGTGCAGCATTTCCTCAAAAAGCTGAACATAGGAATGCCATACGCTCAAGGGAAATAGAACTGAGAAACAAATGGTGATTTGTACAGTGATGTTCATAGTAGCATTATTTACAACAAAACTAGAAACCAGCCTAAATGCTCAGCAAACAAATGGGTTGAGAATTGTGACATCTTCACATAATCTAATACTATACAGCACTCAGACACAAGGACTTAGAAAAAAAACCTATATAATGGGGAGACTAGAGAACATTATATTGAGTGAATTAACTCAGTCTCATAAGGAAAAATATTGCATAAGACCTTTTTTGTAAAAATAGAAGTACAGCTAGCAAAATAGCTAGTAGTGGCTAAAAGTCCAAAGTTGGAAAAGAAGTGAACCAAGGAAATCACGAAGTTGCAAATCATGATGGGGAGAGGGATGGTCTGAAGAAATTAGATTATATCTTGTGAGGACTGGAAATGACTGGGTTGCGGTGAACATAAATGAATAAATCAAATATATATTAATTCTGTTTGCAAACCATTATAAAATTTAAAAAAAGAAGTACAATCAAAATGGATGTCAAAAGAGACTAAAAATAGTTCTGGAGCATTGAGAAGCCAAAAGATAAGGAAACATTACAAAGTAAAAGAACTGAATAGAAGATTTCAAAGGGCAGTATGAGAAGACAAAAAAATATATTACAACGGAATGTACAGAGAGCTGGAATTGGACAATAAAAAGGGGAGAATTGCTCTTCATTTCTCAAGCTGAGAGAAATGAAAACCAAAGTTAAGCCTTGGGTTGCAATAGTGAAAGATGCCTGGTTTGAATCCACCAGATGCTCTGCCGAGGAAGGAGGGACAATCTCCTCCTGTACCAGTCAGATCTAATTTAACAGTACACTCACACAAAAATAATAAAATTTTTAAAAAAATAACGAAGATAGTGAAAGATGCCATGTAAATATATTGAATGATCCAGAAAGCATCAAAAGAAGAGGGAATACAGAGTCACTGTACCAGATCAAAGTGACACTGAAAAGTTTTAGGAATTACCATATGAACAGGAGTCGTTGATAATGAAGGAGGAAGTGGAAGTTGCACTGAAGGTATTGGCAAAAAATAAGGCCTCAGGAATCGATGGGAAACCAATTGATTTATTTCAATTTACAGATAGGGACTTGGATGAGCTCACCAGTCTATGCCAGGAAATTTGGAGGGTAGCTATCTTGCCAACAGTCCATACTTGTTCCCATTCTCAAGAAAGATGATCTAACTGAATATGGAAACTATCAAACAGTGTCATTAATATCACATGCAAATAAAATACTGCTGAAGATCGTTCAAAACCAGCTAGAACAGTACATAGAAAAGGAATTGCCAAAAGTTCAAGCAGGATTTAAAAGAGGTCATGGCAAAGGAATATAATTATTTATATGGGATGGATCCTGGCTGAAAGTAAAGAATACTAGAAGAATGTCTATTTGTGCTTTGTTGACTATGAAAAGGGCTTAGACTGGACTGATTGGCAAAATCGTGATGGATGGAGAAGAGTTTGAAACTTTCAACAACTTCATCATACTTGTATTCACAAGTAACATTCTTAGTACCAGCAGTCAGTAAATAAAGAGATACATTGCACTGGGAATATCTGCATTTAGGAACCTATCCAAATTATTGAGGAGTAATTAAGTCAGTTTGAGAACTATGGTGTGTCTGATTTGGGTCATGGTCTTTCTGGTTATTTTCTATGCATCTGAGAGCTAGACAGTAAGTAAGAATAACAAGAATTTATGCCTTTGAACTGTGGTATTGGAGAAGAGCACTGACCATCCCACGGACATCCAAAAGAAGAAACAAATAAGTCTTGGACAGAGTGCACCCAGACTGCTCTTTGGATGAAAGAATGATGAGACTTTGCCTTCACATATTTTGGGCTTGTTGCTAGGAAAACCTATTCCTTGGAGAAGAGCATGATGCTAGGAAGAGTGGAGCGTCAGCAAAGACGAGAAAGACACCAGGTGGATTGATGTGGTGACTCTTGTGTGTCAGGAAGTGTGAGGATGTCACAGGATACAGCAGGGTTCTTATTCATAAGGCAACTATGAGTTGTACTTAACTCAATGGCACCTAACAACAACAACAACAAAGAAAAAGTAAAGAGTTTAGCTCTTTTATGAAATTTGTTTGCTTATGAAAAACTAACACTCCATTTGCTACAACTAAAAGAAATTGAGAAACTACAAGTCTTATGTTTTTTAAATCATCAGTAAGTTTGGAAGCAATGAAAAGAAGATCAATGAGATATAATTCAGAAATCAAACTATTTTGTGAGAAATTTTGGTAACTTAATCCATAGGGAATCACACTAGTATTCCAAAGTCATTAGCTTTCTAGTGGATTAAGTTCAACAGTGGATTCACAGGAGACTATTATTAGTTCTCTCGTGTGCATGGATGTTGGTGTGGTTCTACAAAAGCTTGAGCAGTTGACACAAAACATAATAAACAACCTGGTAGAATGTTCATAATCATGGAATAGGAGGAAAAGAGAAAACAATTGCTTTACATGTTGTTGTTGTTGTTAGGTATTGTTGAATCAAGTAAGACACTATGAAGAAAAGATCTGAAATCTGATATAATTAAGCCCACTGTTGCAATCATTCTGTCATCCACCTGGTTAAGGTTCTTACTCAGTTTCACAGACCTTCTACTTTTCTAAGCAAGAGGCTATTTCCAAGAATAATCTCTTCCAACAACATGCTTAAAGTATGTGTTTGTTTGTTTGTTTGTTTTCTATATAGCAGGATTAATTTGAGGAAAAAGAGTTGCACTTATTAAAATTCTACTCACATGAAGTTTGAAAAATTACCACAGAATAGCTCTGCTTTGGTAATTTTGATAAGGGGCCATTTAGGTCATGTGTAAATGAGTGAGTTAGAAAAAGATAAACATTAAATTCATCAAAACCTAGACTCATTACTATCGCATTGTATCAAATCCTATCTGACTCTTCAAAGTTTTCAAAGTTATTGCACAAAAGATGAAATTGTCCATCTTTCTCCAGAACCACTGGTGGATTGGAACCGCCAAAGCAGTACCCTATTTGCTTAGCAGAGCAACTCCATATGAACTAGATCACCATCCCTGTAGGTAATAAATGGCCTTACAAATTTTAATAATTTATCTGCCAGCTTTGTAAAAGAAAAATTATGTTTAACCTACTAAATCTTAGCAACCCTATCATCAAATGAAATAACATCAACCACATCATTAGCAACAGACCCGATTTTAACCTAAAAATTTTTGCTTTAGTTTATAGAATATTTTCAGGAAAGAATTTCCTTAAGACTATTCTCTGCTCTTACTAATTCTAATTTAGAAGTACCCTAGGAACTCTCTCAGTACCAGCAGCTAGGAAATTAAGTCAAATCGCAATGTGAAAGTCTGCTGTCAAAAGACCTCTCAAAAGTACTGAAAAGCAATGATGTCAGTCTGGAGACTAAGGTATGCCTGAGCCAGGCCATCGTCTTTAAAGTTACTTGCTATTCATCAGAAAGTTGGACAATGACTAGGGATGATACAAGGAGAATTGATGTGTTTGAGCTGTGGTGCTAGAGAAGAATATTGAATATAACTTAGATTGCTAGAAGAAAAAAAAATGTTAGTCCTGGAGAGGCTGAGATCAGGCTTTTCCTTGGAGGCAAGGATTCTGAAGCTTCATCTCACATACTAGTACATACTGCAAGGAGGGACTAGTACTTGGAGAGGGAAGTCATGCTTGGGAGGGTGGAAGGACAGTGCAAAAGAGGAATATGAATGATGAGATGAATTTATTCAATGACTGGGTAATGGGAGTAACTACATTAGAGACAATAAGATTGGCACAGTGTAAAGCAGGGTTACGAGCTATTGTACATAGGGTCGCTACGAGTAGCAGGTGACTAGATGGTATATAACAACAGAACTGAAATAGCTAATAGTTAAATTTCTTTAAGTAATTTATCTGATATCTTAATTAATATTATTGTTCTCACGAAGAATATTAGGTTTCGTCTAGATATTTATTGAATTCTAAGTATATATTAGAATTGAAGTTTAAAATTGCTATTTGTGAATGCCTTTGTAAATCACTTAATCTCCTTAAGTGCCTTTTTATCCTGGCACTTTCCTCCATTAGCATTGTCAGAGCTTACTTTTTTCAATTCATAACCATATAAAAGGTAAACATTATATGATGAACTTTCCATTCAGCAATACACTGAATAACACTTTTGGAATTTCCATATATACTTGCTGCAAGAGTTCAAGGACTGTAGTTTTCAATTTGAAGTTCAATAGCAAGAAGACAAAGATTGTCACCAGTGGGACAATTGGCAGCACCATATTAGATGGATAAGAGATTGAGGTTGTTAGCAATTACATCTTCCCAAGATCCACAATCAACACTCCTAACAACAGCAGTTAGGAAATCAAAAGACAAATTGCATTGGGGGGCATCTGCTGGCATGGACCTCTCCAGAGTGCTGAAGCAAATGATGTCAGTCTCGATACAAAGGTGCACCTGATCCAGGCCATGGTCTTCTCAATTACTTATTATGTTTCAGAGATTCATACAATGACTAACGATGACATAAGAAGAAAAGATGTCTTCAAGTGGTGGTGCTGGAGAAGAATCTAGAACATACTATGGACTGCCAACAAATAGGTCTATGTTGGAGAGGGTTAAACCAAGTCTCTTCTTGGAGCCTAGGACTTTGAAGCTGTGCCTAACTTACTTTGGACACATGGTCAGGAGAGATCAGTTCTTGGAGAAGGACACCATATTTGGAAGGGTGGACGGAGAGTACAGGAAAGGGAGACCCCAGATGAGATGGACTGATATAGCAACTCAGGTAATGAGGGTTGGTGTGTCAGGTTTAGAGACTGACTCAGGACAGGGAAGGGTTCAGAGCTGCTGTACATAGAGTTGCTATGCATCACAGGCAACTCACCCAATAACATTCCACGGCCGGCTCGGAAGTAGGAGTGGCATCCACTTCCTAAACAACATGTCTCCAGAAATTCTATGAACTTTGATAAGTGTCGATAGTTGTAGAGGGGATTCAAGCCTTTTGTTTATAGGGTTGCTATGAGTCATGCTTGATTTGAAGGCAATCAACAACAACAACAACAACAACATTAGATATAATATTCCAGATAAATCATATTAAGTATTATGTATTATAATATTATTTCTGTGAGAAGGATGGGTATATACTTAGATAAATACTATAGATTTATTATTGTATAATCTTAGATATATACTACAGATTTACTATTAAGTTAGCACTTTGCACATTGTTATTAGGTGCATCTATGGAAAACAATATAAATAGCAAACACTAATATGCACTCTTTTATAAATATATGACATGTATCATTTACATAACTATATTACTGTCATTGTTAGGCACTATCAAATTGAGCATGACTCACAGTGACCCAATGAACAAAAAAATCTGATCCAATGTCAGACTCTCTTCATAATAGTGGTACTATGCAGTATTTGTCTTTTTTGTGACTGAGATACTTCACTCAGCACAATGTCCTACAGGGACACCCATTTTGAATAATATTGCATGAGTTCCTTGTTTTTCCAATGCAGTGTAGTATTCCATTGTGTGAATATACCATAATGCCTTTGACCCATGTCCTCCATCTTCAGGTATCACATCGCTCCCCCAGCCCCAGCCCACGACCCCGGCTGCCAGCTCTGAATTTTTGGGCCAGAACTTAAAGAAAAAAAAAAACACAAACAAACAAAAACAAAAATAAAAACAAAAAAAAACACACAAAAGAACAAAAGCACATAGACCAAATTCATAGCATTTTTCAACCTCACTTGAAAAGGTTGTCCAATATTGAAGATTTAGTTTCTTTAGACTACAAACTGCTGTTTGGCCCTACCACATTGGTTCCACCAACTTAAGCAAAAGGGAGGTACTGGACATCTCAATAGAGAAGTAGTGACATCAAATGAAGAACCAACTATCACCTTAGTTTTAAAAAACTCTTCCACTTCAATGCCTCGAAAGAAGCAGGGTACCTCACTCACCATGCAAGCCCAAAACAAGATATCTTTCCCCCAAAATCACACAGTAGCAATGGATTTCATGAAGCCAGAAAGTCTGGTGGAACTTTCTGATGCAGAATTAAAAAAAAAAAAAAGATGATTGAATGTTTTCAATGGATGAAAAACAAACTTTAAGAATTACAGGACACTACAGTCAAAAATCAGGAGTAACTTAAAAAAACA
>NW_006399806.1:13118335-13118868 GCF_000299155.1 Elephantulus edwardii | reverse complement strand
ATATCACATGCAAGCAAGATTCTGCTGAAGATTATCCAAAAACGACTGGAACAGTGTATCAACAGAGACCTGCCTGAAGTGCAGGCTGGATTTAGAAGAGTCCTTGTCACTAGGGATAATGTCAGATGGATCTTGGCTGAAAGCAGATAGTAAGTACCAGAGTTGTGTCTGTCCGTGTTTCATTGACTACTCAAAAGCATTTGATGTGTGAATCACAACAAACTGTGGCTGCCCCTGAGAAAAATGAGAGTCTCAGAATAGTTGTTTGTGCTTTTGTAAAACCTATACTTGGACTCAGAGACATTTGTCAGAACACAGGAAAAACACACTGCATAGTTCAAAATTGGGAAGAGTGTGTGTGTCCATAATGTGTCCTATTCCCATATCGTTTCAATCTATATGCAGAAAAATTTATCCGTGAGGCTGTGCTCAATGAGAAAAAAAGTGGCATCAGGTTTAGAGGTAGACTTATCAGCAATCTGAGTTATGCAGATGATACAACCCCACTTGCTGAAACTAAGAAGGACCTGAAG
>NW_006399806.1:13079557-13117650 GCF_000299155.1 Elephantulus edwardii | reverse complement strand
ACACACACACACACACACACACACACACACACACACACAGCATTGTGTGGTGGCACAGTGGTTAAAAGGTTTGACTCTTAATCAAATATTTGGCAGTTCAAAATCGCTCTACACACACACACACACACACAGCATTGTGTGGTGGCACAGTGGTTAAAAGGTTTGACTCTTAATCAAATATTTGGCAGTTCAAAATCGCTCTACCAGAGAATGATGTGGCAGTCTGCTTCTGCAAAGAGGTATAATATTGGAAACTCTTTAGGGGCAGTTTTACATTGTCCCATAGGGTGGCAATGAATCTCAGCTTGACGAGATAGTAGTGGCGTAACTGTCCTGTGGTATGCATTACTGATTATTATTTCCACAAATAAATTGCTGTTGTTGTTAAGTACCATCAAGTACGACTCACAGCAATCCCATGAACAGCTAACCTGTACCTTGTCCTATTTTGTGTGATCTTCATCATCTTCAACACTATTGACTCCATTGTTGAAGTCATCATGTCAAGCCATTTAATTGGGGGTCTTCCTTTCCTTTATTGACCCTCCATCTGTGAAAGCATGATGTACCTTTCCAAGGAATAAACTTGCCTAGCTACATGTCCAAAGTATAAAAGAAAAAGCTTCACCATCTTTGCTTCCAAGGAACACTTTGTCTACAGCTTGTCTAAGACATATCTATTTGTTCTTATGGCAATTTTTGAGATATTCAGTACTCTTCTCTAGCACCACAACTCAAAGGCATCAATTATTCTGTAATCCTTATTCATGGTCCAGCTCTCTGTTGTGTTACAGGTGATTGAGAAGATTATGGCCTGAATCAGGTGCACCTCAAACTGTCATCACTGTTCTTCAGCATTTGGGAGAACTGAATTTTCTTGACTGCTTGTACCAAGAGCATTGAGTGTTGATTCAAGCAAAATGAAATCATTTACAGCTTCAATCCTTTCTCAGTATATCATAATGTTGACTGTTGGTCCTATGGTGAGATCTTTGTCTTCTTGGTGTTAAGATTTAACACGTACTGTAATCCTTGATCTTCTTGTGCAGCAAGTGTTTCATAGCCTCCCCACTTTCAGCAAAGTTGTACCATCTGCAAAACCTAGGTGTTGATAAGTCTTCCTTCAAACCTGATGTTATATTCTTCTTCATAGAGTCTAGCTTCATGAATTATTTACTCCACAAGCACAGATTGAATAGGTTTAGATAAAGGACACAACCTTAACACAACCCCTTCCTTATTTTAAGCTATGCAATGTTCCCTTTCTTAGTTCAAACAATAGTTGCTTGGTACACTAATGAGCACAATTAAGTGTTCTGGAATTCCCATTCTTCCCACTGTTAGCTATGATGTGTTATGATCCATACAATCAAATGCCTTTTCATAGTCAATAAAACATAAATAAGATATTCTTCTGGTATTCTTTGCTTTCAATCAGGATCCATCTCACATCAGCAATGATATCTGTGATACCATGACCTAAAGCCAGCTTAAATTTTGGTAGTTCCCTGTCAATATAACTGGTCTGTTGTGGGTTGTTTGGGTTATTTCTTTTTTTCATTTTCTACTAGTTTATTTAAAAAATTTGAATAAATTTTTTTCAAGAACAAATCCTTTCAATTTTTCTCAACCCCTGCCCATCAAATTGTACAACTCATGATTAACACACACCCCGTCCCCCGCCCCCGGTACAGCCTCATCCTTCTGCTTCCAACCTCTCCCACCACTCTTGGATTCTTATACTCACTCTACAGTAATGGTTTTATACAATATTTATCCTATGGGGCTGAGTTAGTTCACACAGCATAATGCTCTCTAGTCCCTCCCAAGTTAGGTTATAATTTACAAGACCATTGCTCTGGAGTGCTGCATGGTATTCCTTTGTGTGAATGTACCATAATTTCTTAATCCATTCGTTTGTGGCTCGCTATTTTGACTGTTCCCATGTTCTTGCAATGGCGAATAATGCTGCTATGAATATTGGTGTACAAATCTCAGCTTTTGCCTCAGTTCTCATATTCTCAGGGTATATTTCAAGTAGTGGAATATCTGGGTCATACAGAATTTCTATTTAGCTTTTTGAGCAAATACCAAACTGCCTTCCAGAATGGTTTGTACCATTTTAAAATCCCACCAACAATGTGTATGAGTTCTTTTCTCACCACATCCTCTCCAACATCTATTACTTACTGCTCTGTTGAACTTTGCCACTCTTACTGGAGGGAGATGGTAACTCATTATGATTTTGATTTGCATATTTATTATTGCCTGTGATTTAGAGCATTTCTTCATGTGTCTGTTTGTCATTCTAATATCTTCCTCTGTGAAAATTCTTTCCATGTCTTTTGCCCATTTTGTAATTGGATTATCTGTCTTTTTCTTGTGGAGGTCCAGGAATATTCTGTAAACTTTTGTTATAAGACTTTTGTCTGAGATAGTGTTACCAAATGTTTATTCCTAGTCTGTAGGTTTTCTTTTAACCCTGTTTGAAAAAGTTTATGTTGCACAAATGGATTTAATCTTTATAAGGTCCCATGCATCAATTTCATCCTCTTCAGATCGTGCATTTCTGGTTGTATTTGGCAGTCTCTTTATACCTCAAACTAACACTTCTAAACTTGATCTCAGTTTGTCTCTTATAAATGTTATGGTTTTGGGATTTACCCCCAGGTCTCTGATCTACCTTGAGTTTATTTTTGTATGTGTTGTGAGATGTGGATCCTGTTTCAGCTCTCTGCAGCTGAAAGTCCAGTTTTGCCAGCACTATTTGTTGAAGAGGTTATCATTTCCCCATTCGATAACTTTGATTTCTTTGTTGAATATCAGTTGACCATGGGTAGTTGGGTCTATTTCTGGGTTCTCAATTCTGTTCCATTTGTCTATGTGCCTGTCATTGTATCAGTACCGTGCTGTTTTGATTAATTATTGCTATGTGGTAGGTTTTGAGTTCAGGGAGTGCTATGCCTCCAACCTCATTTTTTTTTTCTCAAGAGTGTTTTGCTTACTTGGGGTCTCTTGTCTCACCAAATAAATTTGATAATTTCCCTTTTCATCTCCTCAAAAAATGAATCTGGTATCTGGATTGAGATTGCTTTGAACATGTAGATTGCTTTTGGTAGGATTGTTATTTTCATACTATTGAGTCTTCCTATCCATAAAGAGGGTACATTTTCCCCATTTTTTAGGTCTTTTATTGTGTCTTGCAGAAATGCTCTGTGATCGTAAACAGTATTTTTTCCCCATGAGATATTAATGATATTGTTCAATAATTTCTGTCCTATGTTGAATCACCTTTCTTGGAAATGGGGACAAAATATGGATCTTCCAGTCAGTAAGACAAGTAGTTATTTTGCAAAATTCCTAACGTAACTGGTAAGTACATCAGAGCTACATCTGTTATTTGGAATATATCAAAGAAGCTCAACATCAAGAAAATATTCTTACCACTGAGCTAATTGGCAGCATCATGATAGATGGAGAAGAGATTGATATAGTTAAGAGCTTCAGCTTGCTTGGCTCCAAAATCAACATTCTTGGTACCAGCAGCCAGCATATCAAAAGATGAATTGAATTGAAAAAACTACTGTGAGGGACTTCTCTAGAGCACTAAAAAGCAACAGTGTTAGTCTGGAGAATAATGTGCACCTGATCAAGGTCATGGTCATTGCAGTTACTTGTTATGTATCAGAGAGCTAGACAATGACTATGTATGTTAAGTATGATAGAGGAAGAATCAATACTTTGAGTTGTGGTTCTGGAGAAGAGTATTCAATACACCACAGACGGCTAGGAGAACAAACATGTTCATCCTGGAGAAAGTGAAACCAGGCTGTTGAATTTATTTATTTTGCATATTATTTGAATAATAGTCATATTAACTGGTCTTCTTTGTATGTGTTTAGATAATATCCTGTTACTCACAGTATTGTACTTCTGGATAGATCTTGAAATTGCCTTTATAACTTTTAAAACATTATCATTTTTCCTCACTTATTCATTTTCAGGCTTTTAGTGAATTATTAAATGTTACTTGTTGAAGGCACAATTGGAATACACTAATTCTAACTAACAAAATTTTAGAGCAGAAAATGTAATAGTTGAATGTAAAATCAATTTGTTCTGTAAAATTTTACTCTCTAAAAATGGTATTTATAATTATAAAGTATAATTTATAAAGTATTTATAATGAATAAGTCAATGGACATACAAATTTATAACATATTATCTCTAGTGTCATTTACATTATCAAGGCCATCACATATAATTTGGTCATGTTGTAAGAAAATTCCAGTCCTGCCAAAAAATTATCATGTTTGTAAAAAAATGAAAGGTCAATAAAAGGGAGGAAAACCTTAAATAAGATGTGAAGATGGCACATGATAGTTTAAGGTTTTGATGAGTTGTTCCTAAGGGTAATGCTAGTTGGAGTTTTCTTTACAGCATCTAAAAGCAGTAATTTTTCTTTGCTTTGTGTTCAAAATTCAATAACTGGTAAATATTATTTAATTTTAATTTCATATTTGATCAGTTTCAGACAGCAGAGTGGTAGACATCTTGGAATTCTTTATGTTTGAATTTCGTGTGTATTATGTAAATTTGGAAAATAGTCATATTAACAGATTTTCCTTGTATGCACATGGATATTATGCTATTACCCGCAGCATTGTACTTCAAGGTAGATCTTGGTATGTTATTTTTACCAATGGAGCTAGTATAGATTTATTTTTGTTACTGATTTGTTAAAAATAAGATCAATTCTTTAACAATCCTTCCCTCACATTAAACTTTTGGTTTATTAAAAATTGAGGCTTATAACTGCACTTAAAGTATCCACATTTACTTATTTGAGATACCAACATTTTATCTTCGTAATTATTTAAGTCTTAAAAGGACGTATTTCTTAAACAGAAAAAGTGATTTTGTATTGACTTAATGGTCTTTGGTATTTTAACTCAATGTGAAGGATAGTAACATTTACAGTTTTGTGAGGTTTTAACATGTTTGCATAATAATTTTTAAGCAATAGTTGATATTAACTTTTCCTGAAAATTTGATGAAATACTTGTGTGATTATATTAAAATTGAACTTATTTCTTATTAAATTGTATTATCAGTATATTTTCCCTTTTAATTGAACTTCAGGGTAGAGCTCCCAAAGGTCCAAATGGGACAATGTGACTGGACATAATTAAAGATGGGGAATATAATAATGATTGAATTTTCAGCTTTAGAAAAAGTATAGCATTGAAGTTAATTAATGCAATTCAAACTCATTTTAGAAGCTTCTGGGAGCAAAAAACATAATTTTCCACCATTGATTCCAAAAAGATCCACAAAGGAGCAGCTGAGAATAGAAATACAATAGTCCTGCCAGGCAGCAATCTAATTCTCCAAGAGAGATAAAATCCTCCCCAACTGATCATAGATTTAACAGTTTGGAATTGATAATGTGAGAAAGCTTCTTTACTAGTCCTCAGGATTATTTTAAAATTCCACAAAGAAATTAGGCACGCCTAACCAAAATATCCCCTTTTTAAAAACTTGCTTCCCACAGAAATAATATAATGATCTGCTCTTTCATAAAATTGCATCTTCAATAACAAGAACATCAAGACTAAGAAAGCAGGCTTTAGTTTTTATCTACTTGACTTTTACAAATTTTTTTAACTATATTGTAATTTAGATATTATCAAAAAAGCACTCAAAGCATTTTTAGTGCTATCTGTCCAGAAGGAATTTAATCCACACTATCTTCTTTCTTTAACTCTCTTTCACATACACATACAACTTTGAAACACATAAAATGAAATTTTATATATGATATAATGATGGACATGTATCAATGGTTTAAAATAATGATTGATTTTATAAAACATGGGAGTGATATTATAAAACAAAATGTCAATAGAGAGTGTGTGAAATTATATATAAAATAATGTATATGAATTTTGTATGCAAACCAATATATATAAAATAATTTTTAAAATATACAATGATTTAATGTAAATATTACAATTTATTATATAATGAAGCCATAGATATATGGCATTCTCTTAAATGGTGATGTTTAAAGCTGGGTTTCTAGAAAGGAAAAACAAATAAAGAGTGTGTGTGTGTGTGTGTGTGAGAGAGAGAGAGAGAAAGAGAGACAGAGACAGAGACAGAGACAGAGACAGAGACAGAGAGACAGAGAGAGAACCAGAGAGAGAAAATGTTATTGAGACATTACAGGGTTTTTTTCAGAACCTAAAATCACACTGAAGTATATTAGCCACCTTTTCCCCACAGAAGAACTCGTGAATTTAAACCATTTGATTCTGAATTGACAGCACAACTCCTTACCTACTGTTGTTGTGGTTGTTGCTAAGTGCCATCGAGTCGCAGGCGACTCATAAAGACCCTATGAACTAGAGTCCTTGACGCTTGGGTGCCTTTCTTCCTCTCTCCAGGTTCATAGGGTTTCTGGAGGCAAGCTATTATGGAAGTGGATGCCACTCCTCCTTCCACCCTTACCTACTAGACCACAGAATTCAAGAAAAGACAAAAATTGATGCCAGGAGAGACTCTTAAACGTGCCTTAGAATGTGGAGAGGCTAAAACAAAGGGAATCAATTGTTTTTTGTTGTTTTTTTTTTCTTTCTCAACCTTTATTGTGATTTGGCGAAAGAAGGGGAATCAATGTTGTAGTAAGAGAGATTAACAGAAAATTTCTAAGGGAAGCTCAAAAAGATGGATGGCAATACTATAACTAATTGTACTAAAAGTTGGAATTAGAAATCCAAAAAAGGAAAAAAATGCTTATCATATCTCAATCTGAAAAAACCAAAGAACAAATTCAAGACTTGCCTTGCAATAACAAAAGATACTGAGGGTACAATCATCAATGATGCATTATAAGAATCAGAGAAGACTGGAAGAATATACAGAGCCATTGTATCAAGATAATTAGTTGACATTGAACTACTTCAACAAGCAGCATATTATTACAAAAAACAGAGAAGATGATTCTTAACAAGGTGAATTGAGACAGTGACTGTAATGATGGGCTCGAGGGTGTCAGAGATCATCAGGATGGCACAGGATGGGGCAGTGTTCTATTCTGGGTTGTTTTTTTGTTTTTGTTTTTGTTTTTGTTTTTTTTTTATAGCTTTACTAGTGTTGTAGAGAAGCCTGTGACTGATAGTGACCCTGTATGTACAATAGCTCCGGACCCTGTCCTATCCTGAGTCAATCACACCCTCCTTTTCTGAGTCATTCTTTTCTCTTTGACATAGTTATTGAACCTTAAGTTTCCTATTCAATTTTCTGGTTGTTGTTGTTATGCACCATTGAGTCAACCACAACTCAGAGCAAGCCTATGAAAAATAGCTCTGAATCCTGTCCTATCTTGAGCCAATCTCACTGACTCTGACATTCTGGCCCCCATAACCCCAGTAATTATGTGAATCCAGAGTCTTCCTTTCCTGCCTTATTCCTCCACCCTTCAAAGCATGATGTTCCTCTCTAAGGACTGGTCTTTCCTGACAACCTGTCCAAAGTATGTGAGATTCTCACACTGGGAGAATTGGCAGCATCATGATAGATGGAGAAAAGTCCGAGATGGTTAACAATTTCAGCTTTCTTGGTTCCACAAACAACAGTCTTAGCACCAGCAATCAGGAAATTAAAAGATTAATTGCATTAAGGGAATAAAATCTACTGTCAGAGACCTTTCTAGAATGTTGAAAAGCAACAATGTCAATATAGAGAATAAGGTACACCTGATCCAGGCCATGATCTTTACAACTAGTTGCTAAGCATCAGAAAGTTGGACAACGACTCAGGATGACAGAAGAAAAAATTAATGCCTTGAGTTGTGGTGCTGGAGAAGAGCATTGAACATACTGCGGATTGCCAAGAGAACAAACAGGTCTGTCCTAGAGAGGATGAAATCAAGTTGCTCCTTGGTGGAAAGAATTTTGAATCTCCATCTCACATATTTTGGGCATGTTGCTAGGAAGGACAATTCTTAGAGAAAGACATCATGCTTGGAAGGGCGGAAGGTCTGTGAAGGAGAGCAAGACTCTGAATGAAATGGATTGACACAATGGGGGCAAGTGTGTCAGAAATGGTGAGATAAAAAAAAAGAAATGATGAGATATACTCAAGATAGGGCAGGATTCAGAGTTATTGTTCATATGGTTGCATTGAGTTGTAGTTGACTCAACAGCACATAACAGCAGGAACAGCAATCAGAAAAATTAAATAGGAAACTTAAGTATCAGTAACTATGTCAATAAGAGGGGGATGACTCAGAAAAAGAGGGTGAGAATGGTTTCACTACTTGAAAAATATAGCCAGTATCACGGAATTGTACATGTAAAGACTGTTGTACTGCTGTATATACTGTTGTGTTCATTCTCAACAACAGCAGCTACAGTAAAGAAATAATGTTTTCATAAAAGAATAATGTTGGATATGTGTCAATTGTGCCACTAGGTAGGAATACGCCACAAAGCTGCTTCCAACCTCAATTTTATGTTCTGCATTAAAATTGACAGCATTAGCTGTCAGTGAGAATAATTAGGTCTGTTGTTTTGCCTCAGTGATCCGTCCATTTTATATACTGGCTCATTTTTATGATCATTTTATGCCTAGACATTTTGAGACTAGCATATAAATATTATTTCCTTCGCACTTATCCTAGAGATTATTCTTATATCTCTAAGTGATGTTTCCCATTTTTTAAGGTTAAATTATATCTACTGTATCTAAAGCCAAGATTTTTCCTCTCAGCTACTGAGACATTTCAAGCATTTTGACTAGTCAATACCCGTGCGGACACCATGTCTTCCTGAAAAAAATACATCTACTGCCATCTACTCACTATCGATCAACACCATCTCTTTTTACTTCAGTTCTCTTATCATTATTCGAGATTCTTTTTAACCACCTTGGACATAGACACATTGATTTCATTCTTAATCATTTTGTAAATTTAATTCCAAGCCTTTACTATCAAATTTAAGCTATATTATTTTGGACTATTTTTCTAAATATGCTTCATATTAGATTCCAGTAAGACATATAGCTGTCTTAATACTCTTTAAACTCTATAATTTGATGTTTTATTTTCATATAAATAATTAGGCTAATCTGTAAACACAATGTGGAATAAATGACACTTCATCAATTGAATAAGAGATTTAATTAAAAATACTTTATAAAACTAACCTCAGTACTTCAGAATGACAAATTTCAGTAGATCTAGGAAAGGCAAAAACGAATTAAGATTGTAGGAAAAGATATATAACTAAATAAAACTATTATTTGCAACATATATGAGCCAAAATAATAGCCATAATATTTAAAAGAAATAGTGAAAAAAATACAACAAATAAGCCAAGATAATATGTGATATATAGCTTAAGAAGAACACAAGTATACAAGAAAATGCACACCTAAGAAACTAAGTTAATTCATGCCAAATCTTTCATAATATAAGTGTATGTGTATGTAATTTCCCTTAAAAATATTATAAAACTTTAAAATATTGATCCCTTTGGCTATCATCTTCAATATCTTATGAATTACAGAAAATATTTATTCTGCCATGCAATTTTCAGTGCTTATGAAAACATAAATGCAAGTACTAGGTAAACACATTTTTTCTAGGATTCTATCTTGCAGCGTTTTCTAGATATTCTACCCATCATAATAAGATACTTGTGCTGTGATATTTTTAACACAGTTTTGTAGATGTCAAGTAAAGAAAAGAAAAACCGCTGAACTCAGAATTTTGTAAATACTTATCAGTTATATGTTAAATTATAACATACATACAATAACAGAATATAACCATTAAAATATTATAAAATAAGATTATATATCTTATTTAATTTTTTAAATCTTATTTAGTGAGTCAGTTCCAATTCTATGGTACACAACAAAGACAACACACACACACACACACACACACACACAGATGCGCGCGCGCGCGCACACACATATTGCGGTGATTATGTTCCATTGAGTTGCAGGCAACTCATTGTAACCCTACGTACAACAGCCTAAAACCCTGCTCTATCCTGTGGTAATCTTATTGTCTCTGATACATCTACCTCCATTACTTCAGTCACTGAATCAATCCATTTCATTGAGGGTCTTACTATCTTGCACTGTCCCTCTATCCCCCCCAAACATAACATTGTTCTCCAAGGACTGGTTCCTCCTTGCAACATATCAAAAATATGTCAGACAAAGCTTTAGAATCCTTGCCTCCAATGAGCAGCCTAGTCTCAACATCTCCAGGATGAATCTGCTTGTTCTCCTAGTAGTCTATGGTATATTCAACACTGTTCTATAGCACCACAGCTCAAAGGCATCAATTCTGCTTCTATCATCCCTAGTCATTGTCCAGATTTTTGATGCATAGCAAGTAACTAAGACTAAGACAAAGACTAAGGCCTGGATCAGGTAAACCATAGTCTCAAGAATGGCATTATTGCTTTTCAGTACTTTTGAGAGATTTCTGACAGCAGTCTTTATCAAAGCAATTTGTCTTTTGATTTAGTGGGTGCTGGTACCAAGAGAGTTGATTGCGGTGCCAAACAAACTGAAACTGTTAACAATCTTAATCTCTATACCATCTATCATTATGCTGTCAAATGACCCAGTATTGAGAATATTTGTTTTCTTGATATTGAGCTTCAGTCCATAATGAAGGTTGCAATTCTTGACTTTCTGTAGCAAGCACTTCAGGTCTTTCTAAGTTTTAGCAAGCAGGGTTGTGTCATCTGCATAACGCTGATTGCTGATGAGTCTTCTTCCAATCCTGATGCCACATTTCTCCTCATAGAGCCCAGCCTCCTGTGTAATCTGTTCTACATATAAGTTGAAAAGGTATGGAGATAGGATACATCCCTGTTGTACACCTTACCCAATTTTGAACCATGCAATGTCGCACATATTCCTTAATTGTCAACATAGTTCACCTCAAGTTGTTATGCAAAATGAGCAGGTCACTCTGCAAAAGATCAGGTTATTATGCAAAAATAAGTAGGATATGAAAATTGAAGATGATAACAAAAATCACATAAATGATATGATTATATCTTTATATAGTTCTCAAATTAGACTATATCATCTTAATTGCCAAAATAAAATATTACACAGCCATTGAAGCATTCAGAATAATACATCAAACAAGTTGATACATAATTTTAACCACTGATGCCACTGTTATTCTTGCTGTGTACTTTGTTGTTAATTGCTTTTAGTCATGCTATGCAAATGTGCAAAACAGTCAAATATTAGCTGTGTTATTTTTGTAAATGTGAATGTTAGATAAAAAGGGAGTTGATAAGCAGGGAGTAGTGAATATACTTCTCAAAAAATTAATATAGTGTTTATAGTTAGAGAGATGACTATTATAAAGAAAAAACATTTTCTGGAAAAATATGAAGTAAACCAATGAAAATCTCTAGAAAATAAGAAAAAGGCATCCAGTATAAGACTAGCATTTTTAATTAAAACAGAAGGGCTTTTTCATTATCTCCCCTTAGAGGTGAGTTGAGACTTTATTTGAATATTGTTGTTGTTGCTATGTGCCATCAAATTGCTTGCCACTCATAGCGACCCAATGTACCACAGCCCTAAGCCCTGCTCTATTCTGCCCCAATCTTATTTTCTCTGACACACCTACCCCCATTATCCCAGTCACTGAATCAGTTCATCTCATTAAGGGTCTTCCTCTCTTGCGCTGTCCCTCCACCCTCCCTAGCATGGTGTCCCTCCCCAATGATTGATCTCACCTTGCAACATGTCTAAAGTATGTAGACGAATCCTCAGAATCCTTGCCTCCAAGAAGCAGCCTAACTCACCTAGGACAAACCTGTTTGTTCTCCTAGCAGGACATGATATATTCAATACGCTTCTTCATTATTTTATTTTGCTCCTCATAAGGTCACTGTAAGTTGTAGCCAACTGGATGTTCCTGAACATAAACAAATCACACCTTCTTGAAAGATGATTTTTTTCCTGAAAAAAGTCATTTAATAAACAAAATAGTAACTAAATTGCAAATATATTGGAATACACTCAGCCAATGTGTTTTAAAACAGGATTATATTTGAAGAAGATAAATTCCAAATAAACATGAAATATACTGCATGGTTCAAAATTGGGAAGGGTGGACACCGGGATGTGTCTTATCTCCATACCTTTTTTATCTATATGTGGAACAGATTATCCGGAGTCTGGGCTCTATGAGGAGAAATATAACGTCAGGATTGGAAGAAGACTCGTCAACAATCTGCTGTTTTTCAGATGACACAACTTTCCTTGCTAAAACTAAGGAGGACCTGAATGCTTGCTGCAGAAGATCAAGGACTGCAGCCTTCAATATGGACTGAAGGTCAACATCAAGAAAACAACCACTGGGCCGATTGTCAGCACAATGACAGATCGTAAAGTGATAGAGAATGCTGTTGCTTTAGTTTGCTTAATTCCACAATCAATATTCTTGGTACCAGCAGCCAGGAAACAAAAAGACGAATTGCACTGAGAAAGTCTGCTGTCAGAAACCTCTACAAAGTACTGAAAAGCAACGATGTCAGCCTAGAGACTAAGGTATGCCTGATCCAGGCCATGATCTTTGCAATTACTTACTATGAATCAGAAGTCTGTAAAATGGCTACAGGTGACAGAAGGAGAATCAATGCCTTTGAACTGTAGTGCTGGAGAAGAGTGTTGAATATATCATGGAGTGAGAACAAACAAGTTCATCCTGGAGAGGGTGAGACCAGGCTGCTCCTTGGAGGCAAGGATTCTGTAGCTTCCTCTGACATACTTTGGACATGTTGCAAGGTGGGACCAGTCCTTGGAGAGGGACATCATGCTTGGGAGGGTGGACCGACAAGGCAAAATATGAAGACCCTCAATGAGATGGATTGATTCAGTTACTGGGATAACGGGGGTAGCAGTGTCAGAGACAATAAGATTGGCACAGGACAGAGCAAGTTTTAGGGCTTTTGTAAATAGGGTCGCTATGAGTTGCAGGCAACTCAATGGCACATAACAACAATAACAACAATGCTTAGCCATACTAATTTTTTTACAGACTTATTTTTAGAGAAAATATTTCTAGGATAACGGCCATGCTGAGCATCCATGGCCAGGCCCGCTGGCTGCATCCGAGGCCGCTCCCTGGGGCGCTATTGCATCACCCTGCCTGTGAAGGACTTGAGCAATTTACATCTTAAAGAATAGAAAGTCAAACCAGATGCCAATGGTGCTGTTGTAAAGACGAATGCTAATGCAGAGAAGACAGATGAAGAAGAAAAAGAGGACAGATCCGCCCAGTCCTTACTCAACTAGCTGATCAGGAGCAACCTCATGGATAACACAAACCAAGTGGAAGTCCTGCAGCGAGACCCCAACACCCCCCTCTACTCGGTCTTTTGAAGAGCTCCTACTGAAACCGCAGCTTCTGCAGGGAGTCTATGTCCTGGGCTTTAACAGTCCCTCCAAGATACAGGAGAACGCACTGCCTTTGATGCTGGCTGAACCCCCGCAGAACCTGATCGCACAGTCTCAGTCCGGTACTGGCAAAACCGCTGCCTTTGTGTTGGCCATGCTCAGCCACGTGGAACCCACAAGCAGGTGCCCCTAGTGTCTGTGCCTCTCCCCCACCTAGGAGCTCACCCTTCAAACAGGAAAAGTGATTTAGCAGACGGGCAAGTTTTACCCTGAACTGAAGCTGACTTATGCTGTTCGAGGCAATAAATTGGAACGAGGTCAGAAGATCAGTGAGTAGATTGTCATCGGCACCCCGGGGACCGTCCTGGACTGGTGTGCCAAGCTCAGGTTCGTCGACCCCAAGAAGATCAAGGTGTTTGTCCTGCACGAGGCTGATGTGATAATAGTGACCCAGGGTCACCAAGATCAGAGCATCTGCATCCACAGGATGCAGCTCAGGAACTGCCAGGTGCGGCATTTTTCAGCCACCTTTGAAGACTCCGTGTGGAATTTTGCCCAGAAAGTGATCCTAGAGCCGAACATCATCAAACTGAAGCGTGAGAGGGAGCTCTGGTGGCCTAGTGGCAAGAAGTTGCACTGCAATCCCAGAAGTAACGCGGTTCAAATCCACCAGATGTTCTGCTGGAGAAGGAGGGGCAATCTGCTCCTGCACCAGTTAGATCCAATTTGACGGTACACACACACACACATATTAAAAACAAAGAAAAAAGAAACAAACAAAAAACAAAAATACCTGAAGCACGAGGAGGACATGTTGGACACCCTAAAGCATTATTATGTCCTGTGCAACAACAGAGACGAGAAGTTCCAGGCCTTATGTAACCTGTACGAGGCCATCACTACCGCCCAGGCCATGATCTTCTGCCACACCCGCAAGACAGCTAGGGGGTTGGCAGCCGAGCTCTCGAGAAAAGGCCACCAGGTGACTCTGCTGAGTGGCGAGATGATGGTGGAGCACAGAGCTGCTTCTGGGAGGGCAAGGAGAAGGTTCTGGTCACCACCACAGTGTGTACCCGCGGTATCGACGTAGAATAAATATCTGTCGTCATCAACTTTGACCTGCTCGTGGACAAGGACAGGAACCCAAACAACGAGACCTACCTGCACCGGATCGGGCGCACCGGCCTCTTTGGCAAGAGGGGCCTGGCCGTGAACGTGGTGGACAGCAAACACAGCATGAACATCCTCAACAGGACCCAGGAGCACTTTAATAAGAAGATAAAAAGACTGGACACAGACAACTTGGATGAGATTGAGAAAATAACCAACTGGTCGGGAGCAGTGCTCACCCTTGGCGCTCCTTGCTCGGGGGACGATGCTTCCAGGCACATAGCTCATGGCCACCGGGAGGTGCGGCAGAGAAACTACCTATCTCACTTCAAATTACGTTTGGACTTGACCCCCCCAAAAAATAAATAAATAAATAAAAATGTGCATATGATGGGGAAAGGTAGAACAAAATAGTTTATTGGACTTTTCAAGATTAGGTGTGAGTGCACAGAAATTTACTTTTTGGAAAAATGAAGGAAATATTTCTAAAGCTCTTATTATGTTACTTTTCTTTAAAAGATACATTTCAGTCTTAAAATTAACAAAATTGAATACATATCACAGAACTTAAAAAAGTTACATATCCCATACTGTATAATCTTTAATACATAGTTACGTATTGTCATGCAAAATGTTCCTCAGAAAATCTAATAAAATTTAAAAAGATAAAAATGATACATTTTATTGTCTTATCAGCAAACATTATTTTATACATTGATGACAGAATGAAATGTGCAGCATTTTTCAGATCAGATTTTGAGCTAAAGGGCTTTCATATATTTGCTACAGATTTGAGCACAGTAAGTATAATTCTTTTGAAATAATATCTCTGCAACTAGACTACTGACTGCAAAGCAGTTGCTTAAGTTAAAAAATATTCATCTTTTAGATTTTCTTTCACACAGAAACCTATGGTAGCCAATAGATACTGTTGGGGTTGTTAAGTGCTGTTGAGTTGCCTGTGACTTGTAGTGACCCTGTGTACAATAGCTCTGATGTCTGCCCTATCCTGAGCCAGCCTCACTGACTCCAATACACCTATCCCTACTACCTCAGTTTCTCTATTAATTCATCTCATTCAAAGCCTTCCTGTCCTGTGCTGTTCTCTCCATGATGTCCTTCTCCAAGGATGGGTCTCTCTTGCTCACATGTCCAAAATATGTGAGATGGAGTTTCAAAATCCTTGACTCCAAAGAGAAACTTGGTTTTACCCTCTCCCAGATAGACTTGTTTATTCTCTTGCCTGAGCAGATACGTTCAATGCTTTTCTACAGCACCACAATTCAAAGGCATAGATTCTTCTTCTGTCATTCTTTGTCATTGTCCAGCTCTCTGATGCATAGCGAGTATTGTGAAGACCATGGTCTGGATCAGGCATAACTTAGTCTCGAGACTGACCTAGCTGCTCCTCAGTGCTCTGGAGAGGTCCTTGAAAGTATACTAGCCTATCTTTGATAAATTTATCTTTCTTAAGCACCTACCCTTTGCAATGTGCACAAGAAAATATACATGGTTTTTCATTTCTGAAAAAAGAAATATACTGTGTGGCCAGTAAGTTGACAAATTCTTATTTAGCAGTAAGTTGGCATCCATCCATAATTTAGTGAGATTTAGTTAAGCTGGATTGTGTAAGAGATTCTCAAAATTTAGCATGCATCAGAATCACTTTGGAGCCTTAGAAAAACACATACTAAAAGACCCTACTCTCTAATTTTCTGATTATGTGTCTGTGAATAGAATTTAAATTGTGGACAAATATTTGAGTACTGATGATGTAACTTATACTGAGTTACATCTTGTGAATCCATTTTTACCTTACATATAGTTTCAAGACTTTTGCTACTTAAAACATCAAATTTAACATTCATTCAAATGTTAGCTGTTGGCACTGAACCTTTGGTGGGTCAAATTTAGGATTGTTTTACTTGCCTTCTTATTTTGTTGCTCTGATGAAGAATCAGACCTTGCTAGGGTATGATGCTCTAAGAAAAGGACTAAAGTAAAGCTCAAGAAAATCTCAAAAATTACATTGAAATTTTCTTGTAAAATTAGGCAAAAATCACATCTTATGATTTCCCCCTGCAAATCTCATGGGTTAATGTTGACAAAATGAAACGTACACTTATGCCAATAGTTTTCTATCCTTTTGTAACATGAAACTAGGAAAGTGCGTGTAATATTCCTTGTCCTAGGGTGAGTTCTCTAGAAAAGCAAAACCAATGAAATGTCTAAGTTCATACGCACACAAATGCAAACTCATTGCTGCAAAATGGAACTCATGGTTGACCCTCCACTGGTTTCTAATGCTGTAAATAGCACAGGATGAGATGTGTCAGGGACCTCTCCAGAGTGATAAAGAGCAATGATTTCAGACTAGACACTAAGATGTGCCTGATTCAGGCCGTGATCTTCTCAATTGCTTACTTTACATATATGAGTTGGGCAATGACTAATAACGACAGAAGAAGAATTGATGTCTTGGAGTTGTGGTGCTGGAGAAGATTGTTGAACATGACATAAACTATCAAGAGAGAGAAAAAAAAATAGGTCTCTTGTGGAAAAGACAAAACCAGATTGCTCTTCGGAGGCAAGGTTTTTGAAACTCCACCTCACAATTTGGACATGTTACTAAGGGGGACTCACCCTTAGAGAAGAATATTATGGTTGGAAAAGTAGACGGTCAGAGTAAGATAGGAAGGTCTTGGATGTAGTTATGTACCATCAAGTCAGAATTATAGAACTACACATAGTTTTTCCTCTAGTGGATTTTCAGAACTAGAAATTGCTGGGGGGAGATTATCATACTTGATCCGTGGAGCAAATGGTGAATAAAAACTGTCTGCCTTTTGGTGGGTAGCTCAACTCCTTACCCATTAGGTAACAAGAACCTTCCTAGAAATAGAGAAAGATAAATTTTATTAAGGGAATAAATGCTGCTCTTACAGAGAATGAAAAGTCCAAGATATGTAGGTCAGAGTTAAAGAGAGAGGTATTTAGGAAGATTAATGAGACCAAGTCATTAGCTGACAGAAAAAGTTTTAGCTTTCTGGATTTGATAGTTGATGAATGCAAACTTGGCAAGTAGAGCATACCTTTAGTTTCAATCTGGAGGCTATTAGCTAGGTGCATCAATTTTTTCATCTTTATTCATTGTCTGGCTTTCAGATGTGTAGCTAGTGATCAGAGAGACTGTGGCCTTAATTATATATACCTTAGTCCTCAAACTGAACATCATCACTCCTGAATGAGTTGGAGAGGTCCCTAACTGCAGACTTTGCCAGTACAATATATCTCCTAATTTTCTGACTGCTGGTACCAAGGGTGTTGAGTCCGGATCAAAGTAAGATGAAGTTGTTGACAATCAATCTTTTCTCATTTATCATGATGTTGTCTATTAGTCCAGTGGTGAGAATTTTTGTTTTCTTGATGTTGCATATTGAAGGTTGTTTTCTTTCATCTTCTGCAGCATGTGTTTCAAGTCCTCCTCACTTCTAGCAAGTCGGGTTGTGTCATCTGTATAACTCAAGGTTTTGATGAGTCTTTTTCTGATCTTGATGCTACATTCTTCTTCATAAAGTTTATAATTTGCTCAGCATAAAGACAGAATAAAATATGAATATGATATGGATAAAGAATACAACTCTGATGGATTCTCTTCTTAATTTAAAACCGTGTAGTGCTCCCTCATTCTGTTCACACATCAGCTTCCTGGTCTAAGTATAGGTGTTGCATGAGTATAAGTAAGTGTTCTGGGATTCCTCCTCTTCTCAATGTTAGCCATAACTTTTTGTGATCCATATAGTCAAATGTCTTTGTATAATCAATAAACCATAAATAGACATTCTTCTGGTATTCTTTACTTAAGCCAGGATTCCTCTGATACTAGCAATGATATCCCTGGTGTCACAGCCTCTCTTAAATACTGTTTAAACTTCAGACAGTTTTCTATTTTTGTACTGTTCTAGTAATTTTTAAATGATCTTAAAAAGCATTTTGCTTGGTGCAATATTAATTATATTGCTGCAGGTAAAACAAATAAAACTCTCCAGTTTTTCCCCCCAGAGATTAAACATACCTACAAACACATATAAACATGTCTATGAATATAAAACATGAATAATCATAAAAGACTTTCCTTAGATAAGACTCATCATAACTTTCAGAATCACTTCTAATTCTAACTCATAATCATAGAGCTCATAATTACAATGCAATGGGTATTTATACTGAGTATCATAGTAATGTTGACTTAAGTAAAAGGAATAAAAGTAAAGTAAGAGTAGTGGAGTCTGACATCTACTAAATCTACAAAGTAGAACTGTCTCCATTAAAAATATCCACAGTCTTATAAGTTCACTTAAAAGTACACTCACTCTTGAGTGTACTTCTACTAATAAATGGACCTGATATTCTTTGAAAATCATCATACATACTTCAATATGGAATGCATCTCAATATCAAAAAACAAAAATTATTAGTGATGAACCAATAGGTAACATCATAATTGATGGAGTTAAGATTTAAACTGTCAATTACATCATCTTACTTGAACCCAAAATTAATATACTTGGTTTCAGCAGTCAGAAGATCAGAAGACATATTGTATTGGAAAAGTCCGCAGTCAGGGACCCCTCCAAATTATTGAGGAGTAATAATGCTAGTTTGAGAACTAAGGTACACTTGATTCAGGCTGTGGTCTTTTCAATCACTTGCTATGCATATGAAAGTTGGACAGTGACTAAGAATGACAAAAGAATTGACACCTTAGAACTGTGGTGCTGGAGAATAATGCTAAATATTCCATGGACTGCCAAAAGAACAAACCAATATGCCTGAAAGAAGGTCCAGCTAGAGTGGTCCTTGGAGGGAAAGATGATAAAGGTTTGGCCCATGTACCTTGGGAATGTTGCTAGAAGAGCAAGTTCCTTGAAGCATGTACTGGTAGAGGGATAGTGAAAGAAAGGAAGACACTTAGGTAGAGTGACATAGTTACTGCAGCAATGGGAGTCACTATGAGTTGTACTCAACTCAAATGCAAGTGACAACAACAAAAGTATTTTACTCACAGTTGCGATGTTTTTAGTTAAATAGTTTGAGTAGGAGGCAAGGATAACACATAATGAAAGTCCAAGTTCATTCTAGCAATATAAATGCAAGGAGAAGCAATGGAAATGGAAGAAGCCTCTGCAGTTAGCAGCTCCATTCCAACAAGCAAAGCATTTGGATCTATCTTAAGGCCCTGGTTTTGACTGTCTCAAGGGCTCTGACTCTGTTTCCATCTTACTGTGTCAGACTGTGTTGTGTTAGTCTTACTACCCTCCAACTCCATCTCTTATATTGGTCTCGCAGCTGTGCACGATGTTGAAGATGCTAATCAACAGCTAGCCATGTGTCTACAGTTGAGGGAGTTGGAATCATGCGTATAGGGAAGCATGGTAACAGGTGGAGACAAAACGTTTATTTTTGCTTACACATTTCCACATGGCTATCTGGTCAGGAAAAAGGCTATGGATATAATTCTTAAAAATCCTAATATCATAGACTGGCTTTTCTTGTTATTGCCCTTCACATTTGATCAACCTTCACCCCACAACCATCCACATTCATGAAAATATAAATGTCAGGTATTTCATACTTCATTTCTTAATCCCCCACATTAAATAACCAATTTCTCATTTACGAATTCCTATTAAAAACCAGTATTCTGAGGAAACAAGCATGTCTCTTTCTCTGAGAATCTTCTATTACAGTTGAAACATTGAGTACTCACAACAGTAAAGAAACATCCAGTCCCATGCAAACTATCAGGTTATAGAAAGAACACTTGATCCAGCATGAGATATCTTCTCTTTAGGCGTTTAAGTTGTAGTCTGTTCATTCTCAGCCATCCATGGCTATGTCCAAATGGGCATTAGCCACCAAGTCAGGAGTCCACATTTATTTCTGCATTTCAGATTGCTGGTCTCTTGACTCAATCTTAGCCCTACATGGACCAATGCTCATCAGAGATCCTCAAAATCCCCTGCTCCACAAGCTCCGACCCTTTTTTCATAATTTATTATACTATTAATTTTAATGCAAGTTTACAGAGACTTTGGATTTCCATTCATTCATTGTTGCACTTTTCTGTGCCCACCTCTTGCCCCACCCCCAGTTCACCCTTCTATTTGAAAGGTAAAAGAAAAATTATTTCATTGTTATACAATTCCTGCCCCCAAGTCCACTTCACTATGCAGCCTTCCTTCTGGACTCCTGTTATGAAAATAACACCTAATCATATATCCCTTTTAAACAGTTCTTTCCCTGATCTGTTTCAATACAGTATATGTAATTTATCCCATCTTTCTCAGTCTCCCCCCAACCCTGATGTCAGTCCCGTTTTACTACAGTGGCATTATGCAGTATTTGCCCTTTTGTGACTGAGATATTTCACTCAACATAATGTCCCCCAGGATCACCCATTTTGTATAATATTTCATGAGTTCCTTGCTTTTCAATGTGGTGTACTATTACATTGTGTTAATATACCACAGCTTATCAATTCATTTGTTTGTTGATGGGCACAAGGGTTGTTTCCAACCCTTTGCTATTGTGAACAAAGTCACAATAAACATGGGTGTGCTCGTATCTGCTTGAGTGGCAGTTATGGCTTCTTTGAGGTATATTCTCAGTAGTGGAATTTCTGGGTCAAATGGTATTTCTATTTCCAACTTTTTGAAAAAGAGCCATACTGCTTTCCACAGTGGTTGTACCATTTTACACTCCCACCAACATAAGGGTTCCAGTTTCTCCACAACTTTCCAGCATTTGCTGCTTGATGCTGTGTTAAATTTTGCTATTCTTACTGGGGTGAGATGATATCTCATAGCTGTTTTGATTTGCATCTCTCTTAGAGCTAGGGATTTTGCACATTTCTTCATGTGCTTGTAGGCCATCTGAATGTCTTCTTGGGTGAGGTGTCTGTTCATATCCTGTTTCCATTTTTCAATTCGGTTGTTTACCTTTATCTTGTTGTCGTGCCCCAACCCAACCCTTTTTCATTTTTCCCTTCTTAATACTAGGTGGAAGATGCCAAAGGTACACATCCATACTCAATATATCTCTTCATTTCTGCATGCCTTCTACTTGCACTCATCAAGTGGATGCGAGTTGTCAGCAGAAGTTATACATACTCATCAGCTTCCTTTAATTCAAAGTCCTGGGAAGGCAATACGGCAAACATCAGCTTTCCATTTCCTTAGTGCCTCAGTGAAGTCTATCATTTTCTACTTAATCTTCTTTCAAACATAACTCTTCTTAGAATATTGGGTGGGCTTTAATCTTTTGAGGCTAACTTCCATGCTATCTATCAAATTCTATTTTCTACAAGAATTTCTTTAGGGCAAATGTTTCTTTTTCTTATATTTAATAAGCAGTAGGTAAAAGTGGATTACATTTTCCCTCTAAATTATGGTGTCTCATCATTATAACAGCCAGTATTCATTTTAACAGTGTATCTTACTATGCTGTTGTTGTTGTTATGTGCCTTTGAGTCGTTTGCGACTCATAGAGAACTTATGTACAACAGTCCTAAACTCTGCTCTGTCATGTGTCAATCGCACTGTCTCTGACACTCTCATCCGATTAACCCAGTCACTGAATCAATCTACCTCATAGAGGGCCTTCTTCTCCTGTGCTGTCCCTCCACCCTCCCAAGCATGATGTCCTTCTCTAAGGACCGGTCTCTCCTTACAACATGTCCAAAGTATGTTAGATGGAGCCTCAGAATCCTTGACTCCAAGGAGCCACCAGTTTAACCCTTTCCAAGATGAATCTGTTTATTTTCCTAGCAGTCCATGGTACTCTCAATACTCTACTCCAGCACCACAACTCAAACCCATCAATTCTCCTTCTATCCACCTTGGTCATTGTGCAACTCTCTGATGCATAACAAAAACCTATCTTACCATAGCCAGTAAAAAATTTTAATCAGTTTTACAATGCATTTTAACATTAAATCAACCAAAATCTTAGTCATTTTTACAATATATATTAAAATTACATGTCCTTCATATTCATTCTTATAATATATTTCAACATTATCACATAGGAAAACAAAAAAAAATCAACACATAAACTTTTTTTATTATTAATTTTAATGAAAATTTACAGAGATTTTGGATTTCCATTCATTCATTGTTGTACTTTTCTTGCTGCCCACCCCACCGCCCAAGTACACTCTTCTCTTTGAAAAGTAAAGGTAAAATTCTTTAATTGTTTTACAATTTCTCACCCCAGGTCCACTCCACTATGCAGCCTTTGCTCTGGACTCCTGTCATGACAGTAGTACCTAATCACATATCCCCTTTAAACAGTTTTCTCCCTCATCTGTTTCAATACAGTATACATTATTTTTCTCATCTTTCTCAGTCCCCCCTCAACCCCGATGTCAGTCCTGTTTTACAACAGTGTCACAATGCAGTATTTGTCCTTTTGTGACTGAGATATTTCATTCAGCATAATGTCTTCCCTGGTCACCCATTTTGAATAATATTGCAGGAGTTCCTCGTTTTTCAATGCAGCATAATATTCCATTGCGTGAATATACCACAGCTTCTGTAGCCATTCATTTGTTGTTGAGCACTTATGTTGGTTCCAACTCCTTGCTATTGAGAACAAAGCCACGATAAACATGGTGTGCATATATCTGCTTGGATGGCAGTTATGGTCTCTTTGGGGTATATTCCCAGTAATGGAATTTCTGTGTCAAAGGGTATCTCTATTTGCAACTTTCCAATTGAAAATGGGCACAGGATATGAACAGACACTTTACCAAAGAAGACATTCAGATGGACAACAAGCACATAAAGAAATGTTCAAAATTCTTAGCTCTAAGAGATATGCAATCAAAACAACTATGAAATATCATCTCACCCCAGTAAGAACAGCAAAATCCAAGAGAACAGCAAGCAACTAATGCTGGTGAGGTTGTGCAGAAACTGGAAACTTTATTCACTATGGTGGAAGTGTAAAATGGTGCAACCACTGTGGAAGGCAGTATGGAGCTTTCTCAAAAAGTTGCAAATAGAGATACCATTTGACCCAGCAATTTCACTACTGGGAATATATGCCCAAAAATCAATACATAAACTTTTTAAGTGAAATTCTCAATTTGATCTTATTTTTTCATTCTTAAATACCATCTTTTAATTGTTCCAGGTGTATGATTATGGATTTAGTGTTCATATCAGGTCAAAATTGCTTCTTTCCATCTTCAAAAAAATAATACTAATTGTACTTTCCAAACCCCGAGTTTGTGAAATGGCATGTTTTTAAGAGTCTGAAGCCATTGCAAAGAATCCCACCACTTCTGACCACATCAGCAGAAGGATCAAGGATACATTGGGGATGATTGGATTTGACCTCTCCAAACTCCAGAAAGGCAGATTGTGCCCATTAACAACATCCACAGTTAAACATAGTCCTCTGTCATTGTACACCTACTTTTACTAGTCACTGTGTTCAGTATTCTTTGAAAATGACCTCTGTTTACTCACAGTTGTCGAATTTATTAGGTAACTGGTTGGGGGAGGAAGGCAAAGGATATCACACAATGAAAGTCCAGGTTCCCTCCAGCTACACTAACACACTAACGCAAGAAACAGAATCACAAATGGACGAAGCCTCTGCAGCTAACATCTTGAAGCTTCCAAGAAGTAAGTCCTCTGACTCTGTTTCTAACTCAAGAGTGCTGGCCCTAGCTCTATCTCAAAGTCTCTGACCTCAAGTCTCTGTCTCAAGAGTTCTCACCCTGGTTCCATCTCATTCAGTCAAGCTGTGCTTTTCCACAGCCTCACTATAGTTCAGTTATATACCTCTCTTATGCTGGCTTTTAAACTATTGATGGTATTGAAGATGCTGATCAAATAAAAAACAAACCACTTGTCTGCTGTTGAGGCAGCTGTAGACTAATACCATCATTCAGGCAATACACAGTATCCATTCAAGTGTTACTATAAATTATAAATAATAGGATTTTTATATCCATACCTAATTTAATTAACAATACTCTCAAACAGAAAATATATTGATTAGGAAGATTAGTGCAATTACTATATACTGATGCAGATTCATTGTTTCTTCAAGTACTAATAAGACCCTGACAGGTTCCTTTTTCTCCCTGTGGAATATAACACTATTCTTTTAAAAAAAACAATAAAAGAAAGAAAGCTTTTTCAATAAAGAATCTCTAGGGAATTGAGTAAATATATGTTGCGTTCATTTGATATTCATTCAAGCTCAGGTAATATTTCTACTTCCAAGATTTTTTAATTTAATTTCTTCCTGACCCTCACTTGCACTAGACTGTATATTTCATTTCAAACTCAGTAAAATAAATAAGTCAAATTCTCTTAGCCCATGAATTTCATAGCTATTCTTCACTACCTGTAAATCATATCTTTTATTTTCACTTGTCACATCAGGGCCATCAACTGGCACTAAGAAGCATGCATGGCTCTGCCTCGTCTTAGAATCATCAACAATCTTTCACCTACACTTAGGTATGAATTATTAAGATAGCTGTTGTTTAAAAAATAAAACTATCTCAAAAGTAATATTGTAAAGGAATGGAAGAATTGAATTTCCAATGTAACAAATGCAGGGTTGATTTCTCGCTCTCACAGGAACCTCAATTCAATGATAATGAGAATAAGAATAACCCTTTGCAGTTATCATTGCAATTTAGGACCAATATTAAGAAAATTACCATATACACCTAACACCCTAAGGTAAATGAAAGCTAGTCTAGCTCACCTGTTTTGAATTAAGTATGCCAAAGAGGGGCATCATGATTGACCTCAAGGTCAATTGGATCAGTCACGTTTCCACAGACTTCCAGGCTCAGAGTTGCAGCCAACATTACTGTTATATAATCCCACACACAGTATGTATTACTCATTGAAAGAAGATAGGTTGATTTTCTGTATTTAATACATTAGCTTCCAAAAATTATTTTAGAATACATCTATATAATTGTAAACTATTTCACCTATTATCAACCCACACTTTAGTATGATAGGTTGTCAACTTTTTTCTTGATACAATCAGGTAAACCTATTTTTACCATACTATGAATCAAATATTGGTTATTAATAAAGCACTACAAAGTAAACCCATTATCAAGAATTCAAAATATATAAAATTCAGTATCATTTTCCATGTAAATAAGAAAGAAGTTAAAAAAACCTCAATATTAAGTATTACATAAGGGAGAGAAATATAGGTATTTTCAAAATTTTGTGTAATTCATACTTCAAAAACTGAAGTGTTAAATTATATGCACACACACTGACAAAGAGGTCTTCATTCATAACCCACTAACCACTCCACTGGAGAAATAAATGGCAATTTGCTTAAAAATTTTAAAGATTGCATTCTAGAGTCTTTTACTAAATATTTTTTTACACTCATTGAATTTTCTTGCTCTAGGTATTATCCAGTTCAGATATATCTATCTATTTGTGTTACTTTAACAACGTCTATGCCTCTCTAGTGGTTAGAATCCACCTGGGGCTTCTCAAGAGAAAGAAGAGACATCTCTTACCATGAGATATACAGCCTCAGAAAACCTCTAGAGTGTCAGTTATGAGACAGCAGTATATATTAAAAATACTATTTAGAATTACTGAACAACTCTCCTGTGGTTGTTATTATTCAAAATGCAGTATATTAATAAATTCATTTAATCCCAAGATGAGTCAAGGGTATTACAGTTTATTCTCTAGGAAAAGATGGAGGACAAATAGCATAAAAATACAAACTACCTTTTTGAGAGTGACAAAGTAAGTAGTGACAAAATAAGCATTATGACTTTAGAGATTGCAACTGTTTTTCTGTAGAAATATAGAAATATTTTCAAAGAAAATGGAATTGTTGCAGAAGAGATTATATCTTCAAAATTCTTCCACATGTGTTAACCAAGCCTTTCTTTGAATTATTACACATATTATTAAGTATGATAACATCTCCTAACCTAAACCTTTGAACTTTCATAAGTAACTTTACACTCATTAATCATGTTACTCATAATTTTATACTAAAAATTATATCTTTCTATTCATTTGACTTTTATAAAAGGTAAGATATTCTTTGTCTCTCTTCTCTCTATGAAACACACACACACATGCACACACACATGCACACACACACACACACACATCTCAACAGTAATAAAAGAACTATAATTTAGCTTTTGGTGCTTTATTGATACTTACAAAACTGAACAACTTTGTTAAATTAGCAAGTCTTATTTCAAAGGTTCAGAATATTAAGCATCAATATAATTCACATTAAAAGTATTTTGTTTTGAGGACACATGTATCTGCTAATTTACATCTAGGTAAGTGAAGAATAATCATATTTCCAACAGAAACAACAGGTTAAAAAATAACTACAGTCACATTCAAATAAATACAGACATTTTCCCTTTCTGATCTCTTTCTGAGTGACTACTTTAAAATTATGAAAATGATCTTAATATATACCTTATAATATACCTGAATTGTCACTAAAATTCATCAGAAGACAAAAGAGATAAATATAAAGTACTTAATTATGCCAGCTAATGATTTACATGCGTTTCCTCATTCATCCTTTGTACTAATTTTACAAAATTTATTTGTTTCTAACTTATACTAGAGTTTTGTGGGTTTGTGTTTTGTTTTTTTTTAAAAAAATCAGTGATTAGAGCTTTAAAGCTATCAAGTCTGCCGAACCAGAAAAATGGAGAGTCAAAATATGAATTTGAGTGTGCTTGACATCAGAACTTCAAATACATCAGACTCTAGAATTTGGAATTTTGGTGGTGCGGCGAAACATTGCAATTTAAATGGATGTTTCTTCTGTGATGACAGATAATAAGATAAATGTTGCTGTTGTTAGGTGCAGTCTAGTCAACTCCAAATCATAACAGCCCTACAAATAATAGATTGAAATTTTGTCTTATTTTATCTCATCCTTACAAGCTCCACTATGCTCAAGCCCACAGTTGCAATTACTATGTCAATCCATCTCATGAGAGTCTTCTTTTCACTAATCTAGTTTCCTAAGTATGATATATTTCCCAGAATGATTCCTCCTAACAATATACTCAACTATGTGAGATGAAGTTTCACCATCTTCGACTCTAAGGAGCACTCCAAAACTGATTTGTTTGTTCTTCTGTCACACTCATTCACTCATTGCCTTTGAGCCCTTGAGATAGAATCTACCCAGAGCTTCAGTGGGTTTTCATTGTGAAATCACATGGAAAGATTGCACAGCATAGTTCTTGGGAACAACTAATGGATCTGAGCTGCCAGAAAGGTGCTGCCTTTGGATTAGCAGTACAACTGTACAAACTACATCATAGTCCATGATATAATAAACACTCTTAGCCTCCACAATTCAAAGGCATCAATTTGATTCTTCTATCTTCCTTGTTCTTTGGATAATTAACGGATTATTCATTGAGTCCAACTTTCAAAAACATCCAAAAGAACAGAAAATATCATAGCTTGAGTTAGAAGCACCTTAGTCTTTAATATTCTTGCTTTATTAACACTTTAAAGTGTTCCTTGATAGTAGGTTTGTCCAATACAACAGGTCTTTTTTATTTCTTAACTTCTGCTACCATGGATGCTCATCATATATTCCAGCAAAATTAAATCACTGGTAATGCTAATCTTTTTTTCATATATTCCGTTATGCCTATTGGTTAGTTATGAGGAATTTTACTTCCTTGAATGTTGAGACATTATCTATACTGAATCCTGTGAACTTTGATTTTCTTCTGTAAATGTGTTAAGTGTTCTTCAGTTTCTGCTAGTAAGGTCAATACATCTGCATATTGTAAGTTGTTGTTAAGTCGTCAATCAATCCTGATGGCAAAATCTTCTTAAGGTAGTCTAGATTCTCTAGTTATCTGCTCACCATACATATTGACTAAATATGGTTAAAGGGTAAAAACTTGCTGTATACCTTTCCTGTTTTTAAACCAATCCTTGTTCAGTTTGAATAATTACTTCTTAGTCTATATAAAAATTCTATATTAGCATGGTTAAATATTCTGACATTTCCAGTATTCTTAATAATAGGCATAATTTACTATTATCAATGTAGCCCACTGCCTTGTTATGGTCTGTAAGGCACAACTAAATATCTTTATGACATTTTCTGCTTGAAGCGAAGATTCATCTGATACTAGCAGTGATATCTCTCATATCTCTTCTGAAGTCAGCTTAAATTTCTGATTATAATTGCTTCAGCCATTTTTTAATCATTTTTAACAAGAATTATGTGATACTAACAATTTTTTTGGATGACAAGGTTCTTGTAAATAGGCACAATATGGGACTTTTTATCAAATCTCCAATTGCCTTTTAATATCTTCTATTCATCTCTCTTTCTGTTTTGCTTCTTTATGTTGTCGTGTGAGTTTTAGAATCCCTTTTGATATCCTTTTGATGTTTTTCTTCCCTTTATCATTTAAGTGGTATTTTGCCTTCTTGGTGTTTTATGTCTTTAATATTATCCAACGGCATCCTATCTATTTTTGAAAACAGTTTTAAATGTAGGTAGAATATACTAATGATTACATATTGATTCTGATGAACTTTTTCAACTTGAACTTATATTTGCATATGAGTAATTGATGTCTTAGTCATCATCTCTTATATACTAATATTGAAAGTTTTCCCTCTCATACATAGTCAAGACTTAGACTTAGAATTTTACATAATACATTAAATGTGCATCAAAACTAAGTTCCTAGACTAAATAGATCACTGTTTTTTATTTCAGTGTAGAAAATGTAATGAGGTTCTATATTCTTTAGTGTTTTATTCCTCTGTAGAAGCAGATATAAATATGTATATATGCATACAGTAAAAGTGCAAGCAAGTTATATGCAGATAACAACTAAAAAGAATGTAATTTATAGCATTATTGGACAATGCTGTGAGTAGGTGTGATTCCTGAATCCTTTGAGGATGCAAAACAGCATAAAACATTGTACTTTATTTCCAAAGAAATAGATAATAGCATAAAATTTTTGTCATTAAAATGTATAACAATTTTCTCTTTCAAATGAAGAAAACTGTTTCTGAAAAATCTTATGAATTAATATTTTATATTATTTTCAATTACATTAAAGAAGCTCTTAAATTTAAGTACTTTTGCAAATAAAAACTCATTTAAATAGGCATTTTAAAGCTATAATTTAACCCAGCAATTAAGTTAATTTAACCTAGCTATTAGTCACTCTTATAATTAAAAAAGTTGAACAAAATCTTTGACTTGTATTTATTCTATATTTGCATGTGAATAATGTGTTTGCTTATTGAAGATTATGTTTTTTAATTGGAATTTTCTAGTGATTTATTTGAGAAAAAAATACATGATAATCATATCCTACACTTAGCTATTGATTTGATTCTTTCTAAGCAGTGATTATTTTATTTTAAAATATTTTAGAAGAATAATTTGTAAGTTGGGTTTTTTAGAAAAGTTTAAAACAATATTTAAAAATGTTTCTTGAGGGAGATTGGAAGAGAAACAATAAAGAAAAAGTGTAAATAAATTATGTAAATATATTTCCCTTATTCTTCTCTATTGCTTTTAAGTCACCAGATTAAATCATATTTTGCAAGTCTAATACCAGAAGAATGTCTATCTGTGTTTCATTGATTATGCAAAGGCATTTGACTGTGTGGATCATAACAAACTGTGGCTGACTCTGAGAAGAATGGGAATTCCAGAACATTTAATTGTGCTAATACGAAACCTATACTTGGACCAAGAGGCAGTAGTCAGAACAGAGCAAGGTAACACAGAGCATGGTTCAAAATTGGGAAGGGTGTACGCCAGGGATGCATCCTGTCTCCATACCTTTTCAACATGTATGCAGAGCAGATTATCCGAGAGGCTGGGCTCTATGAGGAGAATTGTGGCATCAGGATTGGTGGAAGATCTATTAACAATCTGCGTTATGCAGATGACACAACCCTGCTTGCTGAAACTGAGGAGGACCTCATGCACTTGCTGCGAAGAGTCAAGGACTGCAGCCTTCAGTATGGACTAAGGCTCAATGTCAAGAAGACAAAGATTCTCGCCACTGGACCAATTAGCAGTGTCAGGATGGATGACGAAGAGATTGAGATTGTTCACAGCTTCAGTTTGCTCGGCTCCACGATCAACACTCTTGGCACCAGCAGTCAGGAAATCAAAAAGCGTAACGCGATGGGAAAGTCTGCTGTTACGGACCTCTCAAAGGTACTCAGGAGCAACAGCGTCTCTCTGGAGACTAAGGTGCGCCTGATACAGGCCATGATATTTGCAATCGCTTGTTATGCATCAGAGAGTTGGACAATGACTAGGGAGGACAGAAGGAGAGTGGATGCTTTTGAGCTGTGGTGCTGGAGAAGGGTACTGAATGTACCATGGACTGCCAGGAATTTATCTTGGAGAGGATTAAATCAAGCTACTCCTTGGAGGCAAGGATTCTGGGGCTTCGTCTGACAGACTTTGGACATGTTGCCAGGAGGGACGGGTCCTTGGAGAGGGACATCATGCTTGGGAGGGTGGAGGGACAGCGCGGGAGGGGAAGACCCTCTATGAGATGGATTGATTCGGTGCCTGGGGTAATCGGGATGGGTGTATCAGAGGCGGTGCGGTTGGCGCAGGATAGAGCAGGGTTTAGGGCTGTTGTGCATAGGGTCGCTATGAGTCGGAAACGACTCGACGGCACATAACAACAACAACAATGTTACTTTAATATGAAATAACTATGTTGCTTTTTAGAGGTCTTTTCTGATGACGTAGTAGCAAAAATCTGCACTGTCATGCTGAAGGCACGCTATTTGAGGCCACAAGGTACTTCACCGAAGAAAGATGGGCAATCTCCACTCGTGCATTTAACTGCCTCTGAAAGCCCGCTGGACGGCCAGTGATGGATAAGTTCCAACTCGATGGTATACAACAACAAAAACAAGTTGGCTATGACCCTAATAGGCCTATGACCAACAGATCTAAACCTTGCCCTAGTCTGGGCCATTCTCATTATCTTATTGTTACAGTCACTCTGTCTTTTCATCTTGTTTTGTTTTGTTTTTATATTTTAAAATTTGCATTTATTGCGTTTCACGTTTTCCTTCACTACCATTATGTTTCATATAATAATTCTCATTTATTGAATTTTTAAAAAATTAATCACCCTTGCACTATGCCCATCATTACTCCATCTTTTTGGGTCCTCACCTGTGCTTTCCCATTTCATTATGCCTCTCCTTCCAACGACCAAATTGTGTGATCCTCTGATTATCTCTTACACATTTTAACCCCTCTGTTCCCATCTCTTACTCCCTTGGGCACCCATATGTATTTTACTGGTTTTTCTTCGATTTTTGCAATAATAATTGTATGTGGGATTTTTCCCTATAAGACTGAGTTAGTTCATTCAGGCTAATGCGCTCATCTATTCCAAATTATATAGTCTTTTAGAAATTGTTTCTCCTAAGAGCTGCATAGTATTCCATCATGTAAATGTACCACAATTCCTCAGCCCATTCAGTTGTGATTAGACATTTGGGCTGTATCTAAGTTTTTGTGATGGTGAATAATGATGTTTTCAATTTTTCGTGTTGCGGGTTTTCCTCTCTTTCATGGATCCTCCACCTTTCCTAGCACCTTTCCTTTCCAAAGACTGATCCCTTTTAATGACATGCCCAAAATATGAGATGAAGCTTCAGCATCTTGCTTCCAGGAGTACCCTGAATTTACTTTTTTCATGATATATTTTATTTGTTATTTGCAAGTCCATGAGATATTCAGTACTTTTCTCCAACACTACAACTCGAAGACATCAATTCTTCTGCCATTCTTAGTCATTGTCAAACTTTGAGATGCATAGCAAATAATTGAAAAGACAATGACTCAAAACAAATATTCTTTAGTCTTTAAACTGTCATAATTGCTCCATGGAGAGGTCCTTGACAGGAAATTTGTCCAATTTAATATGTCTTTCGATTTCTTGACTATTACTGCCAAGGGTTTGATTGTCAAGATTGATTGATGATCTAAGCAAGATAAAATCTTTGATAACTTTGATCTTTTCACTATATAGCATGATGTTGTCTACCGGCCAAAAAGTCAGGATTATCATCTGCTTGATGTTGAAATGTAGTCCAAATTGAATTATATAGTCTTGATTTTCTTCAGCAAGCTTCCTAGTCCTTAGCACTTTCAGCAAGCAAGATAATGTCATGTGTACAATGTTGTGGATTGTTGATGAATCTTGTTACAATCTTTATTTCATATTGTTCTTCATAGAGTGCAGCCTCTCAATTGATTTTCTAGTCGTACAGATTGAATAGATACTGAAAGAGAGCATAATCCTGTCACACATCTTTCTTGATTTTAAACCATTTTGTGTTTCTATACTCTATTTATACAAATAGACTCTTCATCAAGGTATTGTTTCATGTGAGCACAAGTAAGTGTTCTGGGATTCCCATTATTTCAATGTTAGTTATAAATTGTGATACACAGTCAAATGTGTTTGCATACTCAATAAAACACAAATAGACATCTTTCTGATATTTTCTTCTTTCAGCCAAAATGTGTCTGATACCAGAAATATCTCTGGGGCCATAGCCTCTTCTAAATACTGTTTGGATTTCTGGTAGTTCTCTGACAATATCAGTTTCAATCATTTAAAAATAATATTCAACAATATTTTGCTTACATTTCCACATTCTGTCAGGTCACTTTTTAGAGAAATGTGATTTAATATGGGTTTCTTTCAGTCAATTAACCAGGCAGACATCTTCCAGATTTCTTTGAAAAAGCTGGCAAACAGGTCCATGGATACATCTGATTGTTGAAATATATCAACTGATATTCACATCTGTTTGTTGAAACATATCTGCTGTCAGGGACCTTTCCAGAGTACTGAGAAGCAATAATGTCAGTCTAGAAAATAAGGGGTGCCTGATCCAGTCCAATATCATCACAATTACTTGCTATACATCTGAGAGTCGGACAATAAAAAGAATGAGAGAAGAAGATTTAAGTTGTGGATCTGGAGAAGAGTCTTCAACATACCACGAGCTGTCTTGGAAAGAGTGAAACCAATTTCTCATTGGAGGCTAGAATTTTGAAGCTCCGTCTCACATACTTTAGGTACGTGGCCAGGAGGGATTGATCCTTGGAGATGGATCTTCATGCTCAGAAGGGTGAAGGGACAGCGCTGGAGAGGAAGACTCAGAAAAGACAGATTGATACAGTAACTGGAGCAATGGGAATAAGTGTGTCGGAAGCAGTGAGAGTAGCTCAGGACAGTGCAGGCTTCACAGCTGTTGTACACAGGGTTGCTAAAAGTCATAGGCAACTCAACAGCACAAGAACATCAATTGGTTTAACAACAACTCCTGAGGAGTTATGTTTTGTCAATACCTTCAGAAAAGCTTGAATTTCTTTATTTATTACTTTGGTTCTTCATCATATACTACATCTTGTAATGGTTCGATGTCAGCCATTTTTTTTTCCATAGTGACTCTGTGTATTCTTTCCATCTTCTTTTGATACTTCCTAGGTATGCAAGATTTTGTCAATTCACAATGCAACAATATTAATTTAACATTCACTGTATCAAAAAAATAACAATGAACTGAGGGAAAATAAAATTTAAAAATCTATTGGGTTTTACAAACATATCATACTCCTTTCTGTCTAGTCATAAAGGACTCATAGCTGACCCTTCAGTGGGCTTCCAAGACTATAAATTTAAGGGGAAGATAATGCCCATTTTTTCTCTTGTCGAGTAGCTGCTACAGTCAAACCACCAGAAAGGAGTGGTTAGTAGGTTAGTGGTCAGTAGCACAATTCTATAATGAATGTTGTTGTTGTTGTTATGTGTCGTCGAGTGACTCGCAACTCATAATGACCCTATGTACAACAGCTCTAAACTCTGCTCTGTCCTGCACCAATTTCACTGTCTCCGACACACTCATCCTGATTGCCTCAGTCACCAAATCAATCCACCTCCGAGATGACCTTCCCGTCCTGTGCCTGCCCTCCACCCTCTCAAGCATGATGTCCCTCTCCAAGGACCAATCCCTCCTCACAACATGACCAAAGTATGTCAGACGAAGCCTCAGAATCCTTGCCTCCAAGGAGCAGCCCGTTTTAACCCTCTCCAGAGTGAATCTGTTTGTTTTCTTAGCAGTACATGTCACCCTCAGCACTCTTCTCCAATACCAAAGATCAAAACCATCAATTCTCCTTCTATCCTCCCTGGTCATTGTCCAATTCTCTGAAGCATAACAAGTGATTGCAAAGACCATGGCCGGTATCAGATGCACCTTAGTCTCCAGAGACACACCTTTGCTCTTGAATATTTTAGAGAGGTCCCTAGCAGTAGACTTGCCCATCACAATACGTCTTTTAATTTCCTGGCTGCTGGTGCCAAGAATGTTGATTGTGGAGCGAAGCAGACTAAAGCTGTGAACAATCTCAATCTCTTCACCATCCATCCTGATGCTGCCAATTGGTTCAGTGGTGAGAATCTTTGTCTTCTTGATATTGGGCCTCAATCCGTATTGAAGGCTGCAGTCCCTGACCCTCAGAAGCAAGTGCCTGAGGTCCTCCTCAGTTTCAGCAAGCAGGGTTGTGTCATCTGCATAACGCAGATTGGTAATAGATCTTCCACCAATCCAGATGCCACATTTTTCCTCATAGAGCCCAGCCTCCTGAATGATCTGTTCTGCATACAGGCTGAAAATGTATCAAGACAGGACACATCCCTTGCATACGCCCTTCCCACTTTTTAACCATGCAGTGTTTCCTTGCTCTGTTCTGACGACTGCCTCTTGGTTCAAGTATAAGTTTCGCATTAGCACAATCAAGTGTTCTGGGATTCCCATTCTTCTCAGAGTCAGCCACAGTTTGTCATGGTCCACACAGTCAAGCACCTTTGCATAATCAATGAAGCACAGATATACATTCCTCTGGTGTTCCCTGCTTTCAGCCAAGATCCATCTAATATCAGCTACAATATCCAGTCGTTTTTGGATAATCTTCAGCAGAATCTTGCTTGCATGTAAAATCAATGATACTGTTCTATAGTTTCCACAGTCTGTTGGGTCACCTTTCTTTGGAATGGGAACAAATATAGATCTCTTCCAGTCAGTTGGCCAATTGGTTGTTCTCCAAATTTCTTGACACAACTTGGTGAGCACGTCCAGGGCAGCATCTGTTAGCTGAGTTAGGTCAATTGGTATACCATCTATTCCTGGGGCCTTATCTTTTGCTATTTCTTTCAAAGCAGCTTGAACTTCTTCCTTCATCACCATAGGCTCTTTCTCATATGTTATTTCAGGAAATTCTTCTGCATCTGCCAATTCCTTTCGATACAATGACTCAGTATATTCCTTACATCTTCTTTTGATACCTCCTGGGTCATTTAATACTCTGCCTAAAGCATCCTTGATAATAGCAACTAGAGGTTTGAATTTGTTCTTCAGTTCCTTGAGCTTAAGAAATGCTGAGTGAGTTCAACCCTTTTGGTTTTCTGACTCCAACTCCTTGCACATTTCATTGTAGTATTTTGCTTTGTCATTCCGAGCAGCCTTTTGAAATCTTCTGTTCAACTCTTTAGTATCTTGAGTTCTTCCTTGTGCTTTGGCTTCTCTGTGCTCCAGTGCAATATTCAGAGTTTCTTCTGACATCCATTTTGGTCTTTTCTTCCTCCTCTGTCTTCACTCATTCATGTTCAAGGCCTCAAACCTGTTCTTGAGATGGTTCTGAAATTCAGGTGGGATAGACTCAAAGTTATATTTTGGTTCCCGTGGATTCGGTTTAATTTTCCTCAGCTTCAAATTGAACTTGCATATGAGTATGTATAATGAATAGGCCAAAAACTCCCTTTACAAATTCATAATCTAACTAAAAACTTGAGATTATCCATATTATCTTTCAGTATTTAAATTTGAATTAGTTTTTCCATTCTTTTAGATTGAGAAATACTGAGTTAATTGTCTCCTTTTAAATTTCTACCTCATTCATTCAGTGACATATAGCTATAATTTAATTTGGACAATTTGAAACTTTAGAAATTAAAATGTAATCTTAATGAATAAAAATGTTATTAATATTAATCTATGATTATCTAAGAGTATCAGGACTTCATAAAAAATCCATTGAAGATGCTCTAAATTAGTGATTTGGTTTAATTTGTTGTTTCGGGTGGGTTTCCTTTTTTTTAAAGGACATATTTATATTAAGAGCTTTCCCAGTGCAATTGAAACATAATACAAAAAAGGTTTATATGTGTCTTTTAGAAATAGTATTCTTCATTAAAGTAGAAAAAATAATTAAAAAATAAAGAGCCAGTAGTTATAAAAAACTCAATAACAAGAGTATGTTACCTTCTATTTTTTCAGAAATAGAGTACAATATTCTTATTATAAATTTTACTCTGCAAAGTATTCAAGAATTAAACCTACCTAAAATTTTCTCTCTCTCTGGAAGCTCATCCCCTAGTTGTTTTACTTGTTGATAATTTCAACTCCAAAGGACTTAAGAAGTGATGAGGAAACTTGATTGTCTTTTGGGAAGGATTGAAAATTTAAACTGGGTCTTTTGAATGTTTTTATCTTTTATATTGAGTTAAAAGATTATCTAATGATGATTTTTATCATTTATATATAACCTAGCAATTGATTACAAGTGTAAGTACTGGGGTAGTAGCAAAATTTTAAGTAAAAATGACATCTCATTGTAAAGAATACAATTGCTGTTTGCTGTAGAGTCCTCTCCAATTCATATAACTTTAAAACTTGAAAAAAAAAACAAAAAAACCAAAAAAACTTGATTGTGCCAATGTGTGACTGGAGTGGACAAGAGACAAATAATGAAAGCTGCTAATCTCTTTGGTTATAGCCATAGAACATTAACTTTTTCCTTAGAGCTAATGATAAATTGGAAGAAGGGTAATGAAGCATGAAGCTGTATTCCCCTCCTCAACACACAACTCCTCTTGTAGCTATTCTGAACTTCTTGTACAAAGGAAATAAGTACTTCCTTTCAAAATAAAACTGGGAGAAAGAAGACTAAGAAAATATAAATGAAGGAGAAATATCAGTCACATTGCTTAAGAGACTATTTTATCTTTATTGTATTTATAATTACATTTTATTTTATTTGGCCTTGTATTTAAAAAGGCATTTCACCCCTAGTCTGGGGCTATTTTGCAGTATGGGAAGATGAGCTAAATGGCCATATTCTGCAAAGGTGTGTGGTATTGTTTGGATTTGAGACTTGGGTGTGGCTGTTGCTTGTAACTGGTTTTTGTGGCGCTCCCAAATAAAATAGGCTTGGAAGTAGGAGTGGCATCCACTTCAGTAATAACTTGCCTCTGGAAACTCTATGAACTTAGAGAAAAGATGAAAGATTTCATTCAGAGGGTCACTATGAGTCATTTATCACTTGAAAACACTTAAAAACAACAA
>NW_006399806.1:13062887-13077817 GCF_000299155.1 Elephantulus edwardii | reverse complement strand
AGAGTGGAGGGACAGTGCAGGAGGGGAAGACCCTCTATGAGATGGATTGATTCAGTGACTGGGGTACTCGGGATGGGTTTTTCAGAGGCAATGAGATTGGCACAGGATAGAGCACGGTTTAGGGCTGTTGTGCATAGGGTCGCTATGAGTCGCAAAGGACTCGACAGCACATAACAACAGCAACAACAACAACAACAACATTAAATTTAAGGGTAGCTAAACAGTCTTCCACAATCAACACTCTTGGCACCAGCAGTCAAGAAATCAAAAGGCAAATTGCATTCAACAACTCTGCTGTCAGGGATCTTTCTGGAGTATTGAGAAGCAATGATATCAGTCTGATCCAAGCCATGGTCTTTGCAATTACTTGCTATGCATCAAAGAGCTGCATAATGACTAAGGATGGTAGAAGAAATAACATCTTTGAGTTGTGATGCTCGAGAAGAGTCTAAGCATAACATGGGCCATCAAGAAAACAAATAGGTATGTTTCGGAGAGATTGAAACCAAGTCTCATTGGAGGCTAGAATTTTGAAGCTCCATTTTACATACTTTGGGTATGTGACCATTAGGGACCAATCCTTGGAGAAGGACATCATGCTTGGAAGGATTTAAGGACAGAGCAGGAGGGGAAGACTTCAGAAGAGATGAATTGATACAGTGATTGGGGCAATAGGAGTAGATGTGTTGGAGTCAATAAGAGTGGCTCAGGACAGAGCAGGCTTCAGAGCTCTTGTACATAGGGTCATTATAAGTTACAGGTGACTCAACATCACATAACAGCAACAACAACAACACAGTCTTCAGTATGAATTAAAACTCAGTATCAAGAAAACGAAAATTCTCACCACTGAACCAATTGGCAATATTGTGATAGACAAAGAAGAGATTGAGATTGTTAACAATTTCAGCTTGTTTCCACAATCAACTCTCTTGGCACCAGTAGTCAGGAAATCAAAACACAAATTCCATTAGGAAGTTCTGCTGTCAGATACCTCTTCAGAGTACTGAAAAGCAGTGATGTTAGTCTGGAGACTAAAGTGCACCCAATAGAGGCAATGGTCTTTGCAATTACTATGCATCAGAGAACTGGACAATGACTAAGGATGACAGAAGAAGAATCTATGCTTTTGAGTTGTAGTGCTGAAGAAAAGTATTGAACTTATCATGGACTGCCAAGAGAACAAACAGTTCTGTTCTGGAGAGGGTGAATCCAGATATCTCCTTGGAGACAAGCAATTGTGATGCTCTGTCTGACATACTTTGGGCATGTTGCCAGGAGGCACCAGTTCTTAGAGAAGAACATCATGCTTGGAAGGGTGGAGAAACACCACATGAAAGGAAGACTCTGGATGGATGAACTGACACAGTAACTGTGGTAATGAGAGACAATGAAATTGCTTCATGAAAGAAAAGGGTTCAGAGCTATCGTTCATAGGGTCATTATGAGTTACAAGTAACTAAAAGCACATAACAACAACATTAGTCACCGTAAAAGAAAATGCACAAAGTGACTCTTTGTTGACTTATCTGAGTCTAAAAATGCCCCCTTTTTAAATGTTTTAATTCATTTTCATACAAAAATTCATTTAAATTGTGTTTCATTCATATACATTGTGTTCTATACAATCTCTCATTTTCATTGTTTGATATAATCAATCATATACACTGGATCACATGTAAATAATTATCATTGATCTATGTCCATTATTATACCATCTTTTCAAGTCCCTGTTGAATCATTCCCATTTTCTCACCTTTCCTCAATCCATACACTAAACTCTGATATTCTAGTGATTATCACTATTTCCCTTTTTCCATCCCTATATTCCTTTCCTTTTTGAACATTTATATGCAACTTTCTAGTTGTACTTCTATTTTCACATTAATGGTCTTATGCAATATTTGTCCTCATGAGACTAAGTAAATTCATTTAGTATAATGCTCTCTAGATTCTTTCATGTTACCTGATGTTTTCCAAAATCATTATTCATTAATGATGCATATTATTCTATTGTGTAAATGTATCTTATTTTCTCAGTCCATTCACTTGTTGATAGACATTTGAGTTATTTCTATATTCTTGCTATTGTTAACAAAACTGTGATGAGCACGAGTGTATATAGCTCTGTTGATGTCTTAGCTCTCATTTTTTTAGAGTATGTTCTTAGCAGTGTAATTACTGGGTCATATGGTATTTCTATGTTCAACTTTTTGACAAATGTTTGTCCCATTTTACAATTCCTTCATCAGTGCTTGGGAGTTCAATATCCCCACACCATTTCCAAAATTTTATCTTTTCAGCCCTGTTAAACTTTGCTACTGCTAGTGGGATAAAACAGTATCACATTGTTGTTCTGATTTGCATCTCTCAAATTGCCAGTGAGTTTTAGCACTTCTTCATGTGTCTGTTAACTGTACAAATCTCTTCACTTGAGAATTCTTTTCAAATTTTTTTTCCAATTGAGTTATCAGTATTTTTATTGTGGAATTACTATAGTGTTCTGAAAACTTTCATTATGCAAACCTTGTCTTAAATGTCATTGCCAAATGCTTATTCTCAGTCTGAAATGTTTCTTTTCATACTACTGAGAAAAATTTTTACTGCACACAGAGACCTAATTATTAGAAGGTCCCATTTGTGAGTTTTGTCCTCTCCTGGTTTTGCATTTCTGGTTATATTTTAAATATTATTTATAACATTGTTGTTAGGTCCTGTGAAGCACCTCCTAGAGTTCCTATGAATAGTCAACCTGAACCCTGTCTAATCCTGTGACATCCTCTTCATCTCTGACACATTCGATCCCAATGAAGTCACATTGTCAATCCATCTAGTTGGAGATCTCCCTCTCCTCTGCTGACCTCTCATCTTTCCAAGTACAATATCCTTTTCCAAAGAATAGCCTTGCCTAGCTTCATGTCGAAATTGTGAAAAATACAGCTTTACCATCTTTGCCTCCAAGAAGCACGCCACCTGCACCCTTTGCAAGACATAGCTGTTTGTTCTTTTGACAGTTCATAGGGTATTCAGTACTCTTCAGTTCCACAGTTCAAAGGCATCAACTCTTCTCTGTCATCATTATACATTGTCCATTTGGCTAAGAGTATTAAACATATATTAATTTGACTGCATATGACTGCTAAAAGAACAAAGAAGTCTGTCTTTAAGGAAGTGTAACTGATTGCTTCTAGAGTACAAGAATGATAAAGCTTTGTTTCACATACTTTGGTTTGTTGTAAGAAGTGTTCAATCCTCAAAAGAGTATGTCACTGAAAAAGAGCAAAGAAAACAGAAGAAAAAATTCAGGAAATGGATTGACACAGTGACTTTCACAAAGGGCTCAAGTTTATTGGAGATTACAAGGATGTTGTTGTTGTTGTTGTCATGTGCTGTCGAGTCGCTTGCGACTTATAGCGACCCTGCTCTATCCTGTACCAATCTCACTGCCTCTGGCACACCCATCCCAATTACAAGGATAGTAGAAGCTAAAGTAATGTTCCAGGTTTTTACAGGGCGATTATGTGTCATAGTGGATTGGACAGGCTCTAACAAGAGCAAATAGGTGGAAAAGGAAGTTAGCATTCATACCTGCTTTCTGTTCCTATTGATACTTGTCTGAGGTTAACAAAAACAAATTGGCTTAAATCTCATCTTTTTTGTAAACTTAGTCATGTAAAGATATTGTTCTTCAGATGCCTTCTGTTATTCTAATTCATTAATTATTATATTTCTACAGAATAATTCTTTTTTTGCATAAAATATGCTATAATATTTTTATATTAATTTAAATAATAAATCAGTTTAAAAGCTGTTTATTCATAAAATACAAATTTTTTAATTTAGAAGAGAATAAAAGTGCAGATCAATCTTAACGTCTCCCAGCAGGACCGTCATAAAGTTGATGGTTAATCATCAATATCAAGCAAACAACTCTTTTTGTAAGAATTTATTAACTGCCAAAAAAGAAAGAGATCCTGGAGAGGCCTGAAAAAACAGGAAAGCAAAAATCCTTAAAAGATAACCTAGTGTGAAGGCCAGTATTTTCTTGTTGGTCTTAAAAGTTTCTGCCAATCAGTATTGGCTGAGAGCCTTGGTTTTAAACTAGCTGGGTACTTGGATAAGCTACAAAGCCTAGGCCTGAGAGGATTTGGAAAACCGCTAAGAGTTATCCTACAGATACCCCTGATTCTAGAAAGTTAAATATCAGTGAATTATGCTAAAATTGGCATGAAAAGAAAAGAAAGACATTACCGTTAATTGCAGATGATGTGATTGCATATAAGAGAAGCAAAAAAGCCTGTGTGGGCAAAGTTTAGCAGTTATGTCAGATATAAAATGAACATTTCCAAATTTTAATTAAATTCTTGAATTCTAGCAATTAGCTAGTTAGAAATATAATTTCATATATAATTTAAAAATAAAATATATATAAATATATATTCTTTAATGATAAAATGAAGTACACAGATAAAAGATTTTTAAAGAACTAGAAAAGGAATGTAAAATATTATAAAGTTGTCTTGAAATGCAAAGCATAAAACAAAAATCATTAAAAAGAAATACACTTATAATCTTCATAGATGGGAAAACCAGTATATAAATAGCAATTCCACTTAGGAAGCTCTGGAACTTTTTAAATGTGCCAATGAGAAAAAAATAAAAAAACAAGCAAATGAATGCAGTGTGGCATTTTTATATGTTTTAACAATATTACATATACCTAATTTAAAGGAGGTTCTGCTCTGTTGTGATAAATCCACCAGTGGCCCAGAGGAAAAAAGATAGATAATCTTCTCCCGAGGGACTTATAGCCTTGAAAACTCACTGGAGGGACAGTTACGAGTTAGTTCCAACAAAAAGACAGTAACGGAATAATTCTGATAATATTTCTTTCTTTTAACCATTTTATGATTAGGTTATTTGTATATTTCCTGTGCATTTGTCTGATTTCTTTATACTGGATTACAATATTTTATTCACTTTATGTTTTACAAAAGTCTCCTAGTTTTGCCTTTATTATTCTCATTTTACTGTATTTTTTAATTAAATAAGTTGTTACATTTAATTCATTCCAATTTATCTGTGGGTGTTTTATCTATATCTATCTATGATACAACCCCATACACACACAACTTTCTGGATTTTTGAACTATTTCCTTTCTCCTTGCTTTGTTCCAACATCTACTTCTTGGTTTATGAATAGCTTCCACATGAGAACAATTAAGTGTTCTGGGATTCACATTCTTCTCAACATTAGCCAGAATTTGTTATGATCCATACAGACATATTTGCATAATCATGAGGATGTCACTTTAAAAACTGCCATGCCCCTGACCCAAAGCATGGTGATTTGCATTGTTTTATAGGTATGTCAAAGTTATACAATGAATAAAGAAGACTGAAGAAGATTTGATGCAGGTTTAGCAGAGTATTGATTTCTAAAATAAAAAATCTGTCATGAAAGAAGAATAGCCTGAGTTGTTCTTGGAGGCAAGGATGTTGTAATGTTATCTCATATACTTCTGCCATGTTATCAGAATGGGCCAACCAATCCTTGAAGGAGGTCATCATTCTCAGAAAAATAGGTCAAGGAGAGGAATTTTTAAAAAGCCGATCACTAAGCCTTTAGAGATAAAAACCCTCAAGGAGATGAACTAACACAAGGATTGGAGCAATGTCATACACAGGCGGGACTTTTAAGTATGAAGCAAGATCAAGTATGATGTGGGTCTATTGTCATCTATAAGTCAAAACTGGCTTGAGAAAACCTAACAATTCCCTTCAGTGCTCAAGCGGTAGCTCTAAAAAACTATCTTTTTGTATTTTCTTCACTTCTATATTATTGATTCTTAAGAATATTGTAGACATTATTTAGATTAATAATAAATATAAAACAAAGCAAAAAATGTGTTTTCTCATGTTTACATAGCCCCAAATTAATATAATTTTCACATCATCAACAGACAACATGTGGTACACACAAACACAGGAATGGTACATACTGAAGAGAAAGTCTTTTATCAATTTGAGTGTAAGTTTATAAATCATATTTATTTTTAATTGATCATATACACATATTTTGTTTCATAACATTGCAATCACAATTATATTTAATCATTTATACCCACTCTATTTTATAAGATAATTATAATTTATTTTTATAAGTAATTAGAATATCTAATCAATCTTTTCTTGCACATTGTCTTTTTCTTTTTGTTTGTTTTGAATGCACATTGTCTTTGATTTGCACGATTTATCAACTCCATTCTCCTTACCTTCCCAATTCTGGTAATCACCCCAAAAGAATTACATTTGCATGTATATCTCTCCAGACTGTTTATATTAGTAGTCTTTTATCATAATAGTTTGTTCTAACTAACTTAATTCACATAATATAAGGTCCTCTGGATGTATTCATGTTATGTAGAAGCAAGTACTGTGACACAGGGATATGTCCATGTTAAATTTTGACATTATTCATAACAAGAAAGACAGGGGAACAATCCAAGTGATCATCAATGGACAGTGAATAAAACTACAATATATTTAAACAATAAAGTACAATATAACATTGAAAAACAATGAAGAAATTGTAAGACACTGTATGACACTGACAATTCTAGAAAACATGATTCTGAGTGAAATAATTTAGTCAGAAAAGGAATGTGATAGTATAGTATAAGACCATGATTTTAAAATGCTAAAGTAAGGTTTACCCACAGATAGGATCATTTTTTTTATGGTTAAAAAGAAAAAAAAGGATAATAATTATTTATTAAGAAGGGTGACATGAAACGTAATATAGAATAAATTAATCATCAGACATTACGGATGTTGTAATTAGTGTTATAGTACAAAATGTCTATAAATTGTATTTAAAATCAATAATGGTTGTATATTTTCACTCAAATCAGAATAAAAATAAAAAAGAATCATAAGTGAATTTTCTCCTTATTTATAAACATTGTTTTGAATTATCAATAAAATGGATAATCCTTATACTAGGTATATTAACAGATAAATTAAATTAATTCAGCACATACTTTATATTAAAACGTTGAAGCTCATTGACATTGTATCAGAAGTGACTCATTCATAAGTGATCTTTCAGCAAATTTTCTAGTGGCTATAAGTCCCACAATTAATCTCATTAATTGAATATGAATTTAAATATGAATTATATCTGGTCTAGTGCCAAGAAAATGAGCTGCAATCCCAAAGGCACGTGGTTCAAATCCACCAGCTGCTCCACAGAAGAATGGGCAGTTTTCTGTGAGATTAACTGTCACTGAAACCCGCCAAAGGGTCAGTTATGGGTCAGTTCTGACTCTACTGTACGCAACAACAACAACATTAAAAAAAAAGATCATTACTATCAAACCAATCATATTAGAGAAAAGATTGAAATGGTAAACTATTTTATTTTACTTTGGTCCACAATCAACATGCATGCATTCAAAAATCAAAAGATGTGTTACATTGGGAAAATCTGTTGTCAAGAACTTCTCTAAAGTGATAAAAAACAGCTATTTCAGTTTAAACACTAAGGTACATCTGTCCTAATCTACTGTATTTTAATTGTTTCTTGTGTGGGTGAATGTTGCATAATTAAGTATAATGAATGTTGTTGTTAGATGCCATCAAGTCGAGTACGAGCCATAGCAACACTATGAACACAAAATCTGAACACAGTCCTATCCTACACCATTCTCACACTTCCTGACACGCAATCTATATGGTTGAGGGTCTCCTCTCCTGTGCTGACCCTCCACACTTTCCAACATCAAGTCCATCTCCAAGGAATATCACATCCTAGCAATGCGTCCAAAGTATGTGAGGTGAAACCTCACCATTCTTGCCTCCAAAGAGCACTCTAACTGCACCATCTCCAGGACATACCTGTTCATTCTCTCTGCCATCCGTGGGATGTTCAGTTCTCTTCTCCAACAAAACAGTTCAAAAGCATCAATTCTTTTTCTGTCATACTTATTCATTTTTCAGATCTTGGATTCATAACTAGTAATAGGAAAGACTATGACCTGAATTAGACACGCCTTAGTCCTCAGACTGACATCACTACTCTTCAGTAATTTGGAAAGGTCCCTAACCGCAGATTTTCCCAGTGCAATTTGTCATCTTATTTCCTGATTGCTCGTTTCAAGTGTGTTAATAATGAATCCAAGTAAGATGAAGATGTTTACAATTTCAATCTCCTCTCCATGCATCATGATATTGTCTATTGGTCCAGTGGTAAGGATCTTTGTTTTCTTGATATTGAGATGCAATCCATACTGAAGCTGCATTCCTTGATCTTCTGCAACAAGTGCTTCAAGTCCTCCTCTCTCTCAGCAGTAATGTTGTATCAAGTGGTATAATAAATAGGAATGAGAAAAGAGGAATCAATATCCTTAAATTGTGCTATTTGAGAAAAGTATTAAAAATTTCATGGACTGCCAAAAGTTCAAATAAGTCTGTCTTGGAGGAATTGTAAACAAGGTATTCTTTAGAGGCAAGTATGGTGAGAACTTCTCACATTCTTTGGCATGTTGTCAAAGGGTTCAGTACTTGGGAAAAAAAACAAAAACAAACCTTCATATTGGGAAAGATTGAGGGTCAGAGAAAGAGAGGAAGACCCCAAACAAGACAGATTTACACAGTGACTGCAACAGCAGGCTTAAGCATATCAAAGATGCACAAATTAGAGCAAGGTTCAGACCTGTGTTTCATAGGGCCATTATGAGTTGACATGACGGCACTTAAAAACAAAAAGTTATGGGAGATGATTGCAGAACTTTCTTCCACAGAGTTGCTGGCAGATTTGGACCACTAGAGAGATATAACCTTCAGGTGAGGTTAGCAGCTCATCTTCCTACATCACCAGAGCTGCTCACATTACAGATGAAGGTTTTGTAAACAATTTTGTTATGTAAAAAGAAAACATATTGATGATTTAACAATTTACTTGGTAATTTTGCATATGCTAATTAATCTTAGAACATTTAATTGTGCTAATGTGAAACCTGTACTTGGACCAAGAGGCAGTAGTCAGAACAGAGCAGGGTAACACTGTATGGTTCAAAATTGGGAAGGGTGTACGCCAGGGATGCATCCTGTCTCCATACCTTTTCAACATGTATGCAGAGCAGATTATCCGAGAGGCTGGGCTCTCTGAGGAGAATTGTGGCATCAGGATTGGTGGAAGATCTATTAACAATCTGCGTTATGCAGATGACACAACCCTGCTCGCTGAAACTAAGGAGGACCTCATGCACTTGCTGCGAAGGGTCAAGGACTACAGCCTTCATTATGGACTGAGGTTCAATGTCAAGAAGACAAAGATTCTCACCACTGGACCAATTGGCAGCGTCAGGATGGATGGCGAAAAGATTGAGATTGTTCACAGCTTCAGTTTGCTCGGCTCCACGATCAACACTCTTGGCACCAGCAGTCAGGAAATCAAAAAGCGTAACGCGATGGGAAAGTCTGCTGTTACGGACCTCTCAAAGGTACTCAGGAGCAACAGTGTCTCTCTGGAGACTAAGGTGTGCCTGATACGGCCAGTGGACGTGGGATCCTTATGCTTTCCTCTCTAAGTTGTGTTGTACAACTGTTTGTCCTGAAAGCTAAGCATAATCCCTTTTGAACGAAAGGTCTTTTTTTGTACATTCTTTACAATCGCTTGTTATGCATCAGAGAGTTGGACAATGACTAGGGAGGACAGAAGGAGAGTGGATGCTTTTGAGCTGTGGTGCTAGAGAAGGGTACTGAATGTACCATGGACTGCCAGGAAAACAAACAGATTCATCCTGGAGAGGATTAAACCAAGCCCTCCTTGGAGGCAAGGATTCTGGGGCTTCGTCTGACATACTTTGGACATGTTGCCAGGAGGGACGGGTCCTTGGAGAGGGACATCATGCTTGGTAGGGTGGAGGGACAGCGCAGAAGGGGAAGACCCTCTATGAGATGGATTGATTCGGTGACTGGGGTAATCGGCGTGGGTGTGTCAGAGGCAGTACAGTTGGTGTAGGATAGAGCAGGATTTAGGGCTGTTGTGCATAGGGTCGCTACGATTCGCAAACGACTCGACGGCACATAACAACAACAACAACAAAAGTTAAATTAAAATAATACTTTTTTCAAGATATAAAAGGATATTCTGGTTGAAAAACAACATGACAAAGTATTTAAAATATCATTTAGTCCGTCAGAACGAGAATCCACTTTCAGGAAAATACTTCTTTGGTAAATGCTACCAAGGGACTTAGTCATTACATACGACTCGACGGCACATAACAACAACAAACAACAACAATTAATCTTAATTAAAAATAGAGTAAGGATCAGAAAGTGAACTCTTTGGTCTTTTCCCAAATATGTTGACAGATCGTTTTTTTCTCTCCTGAAAAGCAAATCACAAAATGTGTATAAATTAGTTTATAAAATATTAAAATTATGCTCAGTAATTCTCTAAATTGTTTTAAAAAATTTAATACTGCATGAGAAATCTCAACTTTGATCCAAATGGGAATCTTCCAATATCTTAGATAGTTTGTCAGGTGAGGTTTAGGTAGGACGTTTAGAAAGCCAACTCACAGGTACCCACAGGTCTCAGTGAAGATACAGGGCCACACATGGAGGTGCAGTTGTTGAGTGGGTGACTTATCTGTGTGAAGCTGGAGTTGGAAGGGTGCTGAATAAAGAGTTAAAATGGATGCTGAAATAGCAACATAAGTTGGGTCACAAATTGCCTTTATAATAGTGAAGTATTTTTAAAATAAATGCATAGAACACACATACAATGGATTAGGCAGAGGAATCTACATTTATGGAGGAAGAATCAACTTTGACTTAGATTTATTGTCCTGTGTTGAGGGAGTGTTGGTGATGCAGTGGTTAAGTGCTAGACTGCTAACTCGAAAGAAGACACACTAGAGGTTATGGGAGGGGCTCTAATGGCCAGCTCCTGGAATGTTGCGCTGGAATGCAAAAGATTTTAGTTTTCTCCAGCCGTTGGAACCTGGCAGCTGTCTGTGAGAGAAAGAAAATCTCCTTTAGTTGAGCTTTATGACCTCATTAACCAATAGAGGGTCCATACAAATTTGCACCTACTCTCTGGGATGAGTGCATTTTCGATTGGTGGTGTGGGAAGAAGGTGTAACAGTGTGCTTCCATGAAGATTTTCAGCTTTGAAAACCTTCTGTTGTTGTTGTTACTTATCATTGAGTTGACGGTGATGCATAGGGATCCTCTGAACAACAGATCTGAAACCTGCACGCACTATCTGTGCCATTCTCACTATCTCCAACATTTTCAAGCTCATTTTTACAGTCACTGTGTTAATTCATCATATTTTGGGTTGTCATTTGTTTTATTCATCCTTTCTTTTCCCAGTATGATATATTTTTCAAGGAACAGCCACTCTTGAGAATATGCTGAGAGTATGTTAGATGATGTTCTAACATCCTTTCTAGTAAGGAGAACTCTAGTTGCATGCCATGCAATGTAAATATGCCTGTCCTTTTGACATCCATGGTATATACAACATTTTTACCAACACAATTTTAATGGCATCAATATTTCTTTGGTTTTTTTTTTTTTTATTCATGATCCAACATTTAAAAGCCTCTAACCAAGGATGGAAGAAGAATTGATACCTTTGAGTTGTGATGTTGGCGAAGAGTATTGAACTTATCATGGACTGCCTAGAGAAATAATAGGTCTGCCCTAGACAGGGTGAAACCAAGTTTCTCCTTGGACACAAGATTTTGAAGCTCCATCTTACGTACTTTGTGCATGTAACCAGGAGGGATCAGTCCTTGGAGAAAGATATCATGCTTTGAAGGGTAGAGGGACAATGGATAAAAGGAAGACGACAGATGAGATAGACTGATACAGTAACTGTGGTAATGAGGTGTATGTGACAGAAACCTTGAGATTGGCTCACTATAGAGCAGGATTCAGAGCTATTATGCTATTAGGGTCGCTAGAGTCTGAGTCAACTTCATGGCACATAACAACAATGCAGCAATTTAAAATTCTATAGTTTGAATCAGACACACCTTAGTCACTTTACTCATTATTGCCTCACTCTTTAGCACTTTGAAAAAGTCTTTGACTACAGATTTTCCCAGATTGGTCAATATTGAGAATTTTCCTTTCATTGAAGTTGAGATGTATTCCATATGGAATACTAATCCTTGGTCTTCTTTGGTAAGTGCTTTAAGTTTCTGTCTCTTTCTACAAACAAGATGGTGTCATCTGCACAATTCAGGTGAAGTGTTTTTCTTTAGTTCTGTTGTACTTCATTTTTCATATAGAACTGCTTCTTGAAAACACTACAGGGGACATTCTACTCTGTTTTATAAGGGAGTTTTTGTGTCTCTGTGGAAACCTGCCAACCTGAATGCATGCAATTTGAACCCACCAGCTGCTCCATGTTAAAAAAGATGGACAATCTCCTCCTAAGCAATACTACTTCTGAAAGCTCCCTGGAGGGTCAGCTATGAGTCAGTTCTAATTGCATAGTATGTAACAACACCATTAACACTCAGTCCTATCACTATGAGTCAGAATTAACTTCTGGTCAAGGATTTTAGTTTTATCCTAGTTTTAATTATAAGTAATGTATCAAACTTGCACTTAAATTTTGATTATGTTTTGTTTTGTTTTCAAACACAGTTGATAAAATAGAGTGATATTTTCCTACTTTTGCCTAAAATATTTAGTTAAAATAGTGATGTGTTCTTTCATAATTTAATTACTAAGATTTTAATTAAAATATCTTTGTAAAACACATGGTGGTGGTGTTACGTGCCATCGAGTCATTTGCGACTGTGTCTACCTTATTGTCTCTGACATACCTACCCCCATTACACCAGTTACTTAATCGATCCATCATTGAAAGTCTTCCTCTTTTGTGTTGTCCCTCTCCAAGGACTAGTCCTTCCTAGTAACATGTACAAAGTATGTCAGACAAAGCTTCAGAATCCTTGCCTCCAAGGAGCAGCCCGGATTCACCCTCTCCAAGATGAAACTGTTTGTTCTCCTAGCAGTCGATGGTATATTTAACACTCTTCTCCAGCACCACAGATCAAAGGCATCAATTTGTCCAGTTCTCTGATGCATAGCAAGCGATTGTGAAGACTAGGGCCGAGATCAGGAGCACCTTAGTCTCCAGCCTGACGTCGTTGCTTTTCAGTACTCTGCAGAGGTCCCTGAAAGCTGACTTTCTCAGTGCAATTCATCTCTTGATTTCCTGGCTGCTGGTACCAAGAGTGTTGATTGTGGAGCCATGTAGACTAAAACTTTTAACTGTCTCAATCTCTTCACCGTTCATAATGATGTTGCCAATTGGCCCTGTAGTGAGAATTTTCATTTTCTTGATGTTGAGCTTCAATCCATATTGAAGGCTGCACTCCTTGGCCTTCTGCAGCAAGCACTTCAGGTCCTCCTCAGTTTCAGCAAGCAGGTGAGTGCCATCTGCATAACCCAATTTTTTTATGAAACTTGCTCCAATCCTGATGTCATATTCCTCCTCAGACAGCCCAGCATCCCAGATAATCTGTTCTGCATAGAGATTTAAAAGGTATGAAAATAGACTACGTCCCTGGCAGACACCTTTCCTGATTTTGAACCATGCAGTGTCTCCTTCCTTTGTTCTGACAACTGCCTCTTGGTTCAATATGGGTTTTACACAAGCACAATCAAATGTTCTGGGATTCCCATTCTCCTCAGAGGCATCCACAATTTGTTTTGATCCACACAATCAAAAGCCTTTGCATAGTCAGTGAAACACAGATAAACATTCTTCTGATACTCTCTGCTTTCAGACAAGATCCATCTAACATTAGCGATAATATCCCTAGTACTACAACAGCATAGAGAGATGAGTTGGCCTAGTGGACAGAAAAGTGCTGAGTGGTGCTACCAAGCCAAAGTTCGGTGACTTTAATCCGTGGCCCTCCGACCTATTTTAAATTGGTTTTTGTGTGAAACATTCTTCTAAGTCATATAGACCTGGTATGTCCACTTGGTGTACAGAGGTAACTCGTGGTTGCTGTGAAGTGAAACACTATGACACTGATGTGTTCAATGCGATAATGGTTACCCATGGTGGACAGTGTCTAGTGGAGCTTCCTAATTCAAACAAGTTTGGAAACAGGAGTTGCATCCACTTCTGAGATAGCTTGCCTCCAAAACCCTATGAACCTGGAGAAAGGATGAAAATGATACAAGTGTTTAGGTCTTTCGTTCATAGGGTCACTATGAATCTACTACTATTCAACGGCACTTAACAACAACAACCACCACAGCTTCTTCTAAACCCAGCCTGCACATCTGACACTTATCTGTTGACATATTGCTCTAGTCGTTTTTGGATAATATTCAGTAGAATCTTGCTTGTATGTGCTTTTAATGATACTGTTTTGATAATTTCTGCACTCTGTCGGGTCACCTTTCTATGGAACTGGAGCCAATATCAATCTTTTCCAGTCAACTGGCCAGGTCACTGTCCTCCAGATTTCTTGGCACAACTTAGTGAGCATAGGCGGGGCAGTGTCTGTTGAAATATGTCAGTTGGTACCCTGCCAATTCCTGGAGCCTTGTTTTTTGCCGATAAAATACATGTTGTTGTTGTTGTTATGCGCCTTCAAGTCATTTGCGACTCATAGCAACCCTATGTACAACAGCCCTGAATACTGCTCTATCCTGTGCCAGTCGCATTGCCTTTGACACACCCATCCCGATTACCCCAGTCACTGAATCAATCCTCCTCATAGAGGGTCTTCCCCTCCTGCGCTGTCCCTCCACCGTACCAAGCATGATGTCCCTCTCCAAGGACCTGTCTCTCCTTAAAATGTCCAAAGTATGTCAGACGAAGCCCCAGAATCCTTGCCTCCAAGGAATAGCCTGGTTTAACCCTTTCCAGG
>NW_006399806.1:13059451-13060712 GCF_000299155.1 Elephantulus edwardii | reverse complement strand
TAGAGGGAAGAGAAAAGACCAGAGAATGGCCAAAATTATTGGGGCAGCTATTGCTGCCAGTTTAGGAACTGTGTCAGGAAAAGGAAGTCTTATTCATAAACAGTGCCACTCAAAGGTAATAAAGGAGGTCAGAATAGCTACCACTGTGGAAAGCTGGGCCACAGACGAGAGCCACAGATAGGCAAGGGAGTAGAGAGGAAGCTCCCATTCACTTGCTTAAAGTGTGGATCTGAACGACGCTTGGCCAAGGATGGCCCACATCAGGTCCTCATGGCTGACAGGACTGACAGGCCCTAGCTCCCAGCTGGAAACAAAGGAGGATGCTTCAACGATTTAGGTCCTTCCAGAAAAGCTGTGGGTGAGCATTAACATTACTGGTAAGTATATTCATTTTCTCTTGAGCACAAGAACCTACTATTTGGTCCTAAAAGCCTTTTGAGGTCTCAACTCTTCTCACTATTTCTTAGTTGTTGGAATTGACAGAAAACCTCGTAAGCAGTGCCTTACTTCACCTCTGCCTTGCATGCGGACTTCCGAATTGTAAAACAGCCCAGTTGTAGATGGAATTTGCTCCAGGACCTAAGAATAATAAATGATGTAGTTGAGCCTCAATATGTGGTTCCTAACCTTTGTACTATAATAGACAAAGTGCTAGTCAATAGGCTTTTTATTGTAAGAACTACCTTCCCTCTGTAACTTGATTTGAGCCACTATTAGAGCCTCTACTTGGAATATTACTGCTTTTTAATTCTTGACTCATGTACTTTTAGCTTGTTAGTTAAATTTGTGTCTTCTAGGATGCAACACTTCCATGATACATCTTCAAGGATATGAACATGTACAGCTAAGCAAAATTGATAACAGTGCAACTAAATTCCAAAATCAATCTCCACAATAGTCTATGTGTTTCCTATTGCCAAAGGGGCCCTTTAGAGTAGTGAGAGAAGATCTTCACCCTGAAACCTACAGCATCCCTTTTCAGCAGGAAGTAGCTAAAAGAATACACCATCCTCTTTTCTTTATGAATCAGGGTGAAGTCTCTCTCAGGGAGGAGTGATAGGGAATGGCTAAGGACACACTGACAAAGGAGTTTAATCAGAACTGGCTTTGACAAGCACTGTGGCAATTGGACAATTAACACAGACTTTCAAGGGGGGCAAAAAAGAAGAACAGACTGGGGAGGAGGGTAGAGAAAATAGTGCAACAATGAATGAATGGAAACCCAAAATCTCTGTAAATATTCATTAAAATTAATAAAATT
>NW_006399806.1:13051462-13059351 GCF_000299155.1 Elephantulus edwardii | reverse complement strand
AAGGAATAGCCTGGTTTAACCCTTTCCAGGATGAATCTGTTTTCTTGGCAGTCCATGGTACATTCAATACTCTTCTCCAGCACCACAACACAAAGGCATCAATTCTCCTTCTATCCTCACTAGTCATTGTCCAACTCTCTGATTCATAACAAGTGATTGCAAAGACCATACACCAAAAAACCCTCATGTCTCCCTTTATGTGTGACAGCTTATCTAAGAAGATGAACAGAGAAACTAAAGTTATATTTTTTTTAATGTCTCACCTATTAATACTATAGGAATTACCTGATTAGGTGTATATCTCATATACAAGATGATAAACACAAATATGATAATAAAATATAACAAAATAAACCAAATCCTTCTTTATCTTGCTGTTGTTAAGTCTGAAGTAGGTCATATTTGATCTCCCAGCGAACTTTCTGATGAGGTAAGTCACATGAGAGAAGACTGGCTATCTTTCTTCCTCAGAGCAGCTGGTAGCTTATAACCATCAGAGAGGCATGACTTTTGACAATGCAAAGCCATAAGGACAATGCCAACTTCAGTATAAAATAACCATTGATGACTGTCATATGGAGCAATATATATTGAACATCTATTAGCTATCCAATATCTTCAAATATAAAGTATAAAAATGTTACCATAATATTTTTTGTCTTTTAAAAAAAACACAAATCTTTAAAATGAAGTTAATTTTATTTTGATTTTGAAGAAAAGTGGTATAAGGAAATGCAAATCTGCATTTATTTACAGTTCTGAAAAATATATGTTTACATATTCACTCATTGTCTAGGTTGGTATAGTATCATAAGAGAAAAATCAATCTATGTCATTAATAATTACAATCTTTTAAACTTTCCCTATTTATAGAAATTAAAATGTATTTCTTCTCTGGTGCTTCAGCAGTTGTTGTGTACTGTATTGTTGGAACTGAATCATAGCCTACTCTCCAGTGGGTTTTCAGAGGCTGTTATTTACACAGAAGTAAATTGCTCATCCTTCCCCTGTGCAACAACTAGTGACTTCAAACCAAATGTCTTTGGGATTGTTGTTTGGCTTCTTAGCCCTATGGGATTGTTGTTTGGCTTCTTAGCCCTAGGCCACAAGACTACACTGAAACAGTGGCATATTCATATGATGAATGTAATTACTAGGGGGAAAAATGGACCTAAATATATTCCCCTGGATTGCAATACAGAATAAGTTGACACTTTAGAAGAAAATGTAAGGGAGCTCTGGTGGCTTTGTGGCAAGAAGCTGCACCAGAGATGTGTAGTTCGAATCTACCAGATGCTCTGTGGGAGAAGAAGGGACAATTTCCTCCTGTACCATTCAGATCTGATTTGACATTACACACACACACACACACACACACACACACACACACACACAAATAACAATAAAAGAAAAGAAAAATTAAAAAAGAAGAAAATGTAGAAATAGTAAGATGAATCTTCAAAAAATGAAAATAAAAAAATAAATAGCAAAAATGAGTATTCACTTAACCTTCATTAAGCTGATTTCAGTATAAGCAGTGGAATTTGAAATGACTGTTTTTTGTCTTTTATTTAGGTATCCTATAAAATTTTATCTCATAAAAATAATTTTATAATCTTAAGATGGATGATCTGAAGGCTTGTGTTTCTCATATTTCATTTTATAAACTAATGAGATTTCATTCTATGAAACTGATAATGGCATTCACAACAAACACAAGCTTTTGAAATATAAAACGAATGAGTAAATGAAAAAGTCTAATGAAAATAGTAAAGAAAAATTATGTCTCAGAATTTAGACTGAAGGGAGGATTCTATAGCTAATAAAACAGAAAATTCTGTGCCAGGAAAGGAGCTCTATTTTCCACAATCTTCGACCATTCTTTCTTTCAGTATAGTTTATTATCTATTCAAAAACCAATTTTATACTTTTCACTTTTCAAGTGACACATTCAGCATTTACTGACAGATTAATTATATTTATTCTCTCTTTTGTCATCTTGAAATACTGTTCATTTAAATGAGATTTTAACAGTTAATAATAAAAATTATGTAACTAAAAAGTTTCTTTTGAATAAACTCAAAAAGAATTAACTTTGCTTTTGGTGATGTTTTGTGCTTTCTCTGAAATAGATATTTGCACTGACAGCAGTGATATAATTAATAATTATTGTGGACTAAAATGACAAATGACTATGGATAAAAGTAGTTAGAGTTCAAAAAGCAGATAAAGACGGAGACAAATCCTAATGAATATTGTGTTTTGAGTCACTGTTTAGAAGTCTATGCAGCTGAGTAGTCTTGATAGGGTATTATTTTCAAAGAATAACTGAAAAAACTTAAGAATGACATACTCTGGCAAGTTAGATAAAAAACATCACATGTCTCAATAGGTGATAATCACATTCATGTGCAAAATACTGTCAATATGTTGAACATAATTATATGTTATCAAGGAATGGCAAAAGGGAAATTAACTGCTTCTGAATATAATTTCAAAATTATATTTTTAGTTATGTTAAAGTATCAGAACATACACTAATCACAGATCAATTCACTATCAAAATCTCATAGATCATTGAGGGGAGAAGGAACTCAACAAATGGCACCTTCAAAGTCTGTGAATTCAAAAAGCATAAAGGAAAAGCATGTTATTTTCCATGCTTTCTAAACGCATTGACCCTTTATAAAATGCAAAATAAATGAAGTGCATCTATTCTTACATATCCATATATGCTAGTTGTTGTCAGGTGCCATCAAGACCATTCTGACATACAGCAGACACAAGTACAACAGGAAAAAAACAAAAAACAAAACACTTCCCAGTCTAACTCAATCCTCACAAACCTTGACATATCTGAGTTCCTTGTTATATCTGCCTAAACAGAGACATTGTACCAAAAGGAATTAGGGGACACAGAAGAATTTCATGAAACAGCATATGAGCAAGAACCTGTAATGATGAAGGAAGAAGTTCAATCATCTCTGAAATAATTGGGGGGGGAAGGCTCCAGTAATTGATGACATATTGATTGACATATTTCAACAAATAGACACTGCCCTGGATGTGCTCACTATTAGGACTGCGGAGCCCTTTCCTTCCTCTCCCAGAATGGCTACTGAAAGAATCCAGTCATAGGAAACTGTGCTTTTTCTCTCTGTCAAGGATCTTAAACTACGCTACCCCCCTTTCCCAGGAAGAGTTATCTGAGACCCCAGCTCACTTATCTTCCTTGTAGGAAACATCACTGAGCATCCCCTTCCCCAAGTTCCTTGTAAGATAATATAAAACCCCTCTCTTCTCTAACTTTTAATGATGGTTGGTCTTCTGCTTGAGAGGCAGCCCAGCAGTGTCTCCTCAATAGACTGTCTTTCTTGGCCTGAATTAGGTTCTGTTCTTCCTCACGCTCATCAAATTGAACCAAGAAATCTGAAGGACAACTATCTGGAAAACTGACTGGAAAAGACTGACATGTGTTCCCATTTCAAAGAAAGGTGACTCAACAGAGGGCAGAAATTATTAAATATCATTAATATCAAATGCAAGCAAGATTTAGCTGAAGATTATTCAAAAATGACTGGAAGAACACATCAACAAAGAATTGCCAGAAGTGCAGGCTGGGTTTAGAAGAGGCCATGGTAGTAGGGATATTACAGCTAATGTTAGATGGATCTTGGCTGAAAGCAGGGAGTACCAGAGGAATGTCTATCTGTGTTTCACTGAATATGTAGGGGCATTTGACCGTGTGGATCACAACAAATTATGGGTAATTTCGTGGCTGCTGGTACCAAAAGTGCAGATTATCCAGGACGTTGGTTTCTATGAGGAGAAATGTAGCATCACGATTGGAAGAAGACTCATTAACTATCTGGGTTATGCAAATGACACATCTTGGTTGCCGAAACTGAGGAGTACCTGAAGTGCTTGCTTCAGAAAGTCTAGGACTGCAGCCTTAACTAGGGATTGAAATGCAACATCAAGAAAACAAAGATTCTCACCATTGGGCCAACAGGGAGCATAATGATAGATTGTGAAGAGATTGAGATTGTAAACAGCTTCAGTTTGCTTGGCTCCATAATAAGCACTTTTGGTACCAGCAGCCAGGAAATTAGACAAATTGCATTGGGAAAGTCTGCTGTCAGAGACCTCTCCAAAGTATGAAATAACAGAGACATCAGTCTAGAAACTAACGTGTACCTCATCCAGGACATAATCTTTGCAATCACTTGTTATCCATCAGAGAGTTGGACAATGACTAAGAAGGATAGAAGGAGAATTGATGCCTTTGAGCTGTAGTGCTGGAGAAGAGTGTTGAACATACAATGGACACCTAGGAGAACAAACAGGTTCATCCTAGAGAGGGTGAGACCATACTACTACTTGAAAACAAGAATTCTGATGCTTCATTTGGCATACTTTGGACATGAGTAAGAAGGGACCAGTCTTAGGAGAGGGACATCATGCTTGAGAGAGTGGAGGGACAGTGCAAAGGAGGAAGACCCTTGATGAGATGGATTGATCCAGTGACTGGAGTAATGGGAGTGTGTCAGATACAATAAGATTGGCATAGGATAGAGCAGGGTTTAGGGCTGTTATATATATACATAGGGTTCATATGAACAGCAGGTTACTTGACAGCACATAACAACAATTATATCTACCTGTGTCAATCAGTCTCAGTGAGAATATTTCCATTTTTTTATGACTTCCTGTTTCACCAATGTGATGTCCTTACTATTATTCGCAGCAGTATATTCCTCCCCGCCCCTTTTTTTTGAGAATGGGAGTAATATGAAGCACAAGGTTTAAAACTGAGAAAGTCATGTGTCAAGGCTGCATTCTCTCTCCTTATCTATTCAATTCATATGCTGAGCAAATTTTTCAAGAAGCTGAACTTTGTGAAGATTAGTGTGACATCAGCATTGAAATGAAACTCATCAATAACCTATGTTATTCAGTTGACACAACCTTGTTTGCTGAAAGTGAGGACTTGAAGCACTTGTTGCAGGAGATCAAGAAATGCAGCCTTCAATATGGACTGTATTTCAAAGACAAGAAAGCAAAGATTCTGACCACTGGAGCAACAGGCAACATCATGATGTATGGAGAGGAGATTGAAACTGTCAACAGCTTCAACTTGCTTGGATCCACAATTAACACTCTTCATACCTACCGTCAGGAAATAAGGACACACATTACACCAGGAAAATTTGCAGTTAGTGACTTCTCCAAATTATTGAGGAGTAATGATGTCAGTTTTAGTATTAAGCTGCATCTGATTGAAGCCACAGTCTTACCCATCACTTGTTACACATCTAAGTGCTGGACATTGAATTAGGATAACAGAAAAAGAAATTACTCCTTTCAGCTGTAGTGCTAGGGAAGAACACTGAACATCCTATGGATGGTAAAAAGAACAGACATGTATGTCTTGGACAGGGTACAGTGGGAGTGCTCTTTGGAGGCAAGAATGATGAGGTTTTGCCTCACGTACTTCGAGCATGTTGCTAGGAGAGGCTATTCCTTCGAGAGGGGCATGATGCTAGTAAGAGTGGAGAGTATTTGAAGGAACGGAAGAACCTCAACCAGATGGTTTGACATTGTGACTGCCCCAATGGACTTTTATATGTAAAAAAGTGTGAGTATGGCACAAGTCAGAACAGGGTTCAGATCCTTTGGTCATTGAGTTGCTATGAGTCATACTTGACAAGACAGCATCTAACAACAATGGTGCTCTTCCAGTTAGTTGTCTAGAAAACTGTCTTCAATAGTTCTTGGCAGAGACTAGTGAGCACATCCAGGGCTTCATATGTTTGTTAAAACATCTCAATTATTTTCCCATTAGTTTCTGGAGTTTTACTTATTACCAATGCTTTTAGTAACTTCTCTCAGTATTAATGGTTTTTGATCACACCTTACTTTTAGAAATGGTTCTATTTTGACCAATTATTTTTAGCACAGTGACTTTATGTATTATTTCCATCTTCTTCCGATGTTTTCTACATCTTTAATATCTGACATCAGGAATGATATTCCTTGTGCCATGATCTCTTCTAAAACCCTGTTTGAACTTCTGACAGTCCTCTGTCAACGTACCGTTCTAGCAGGTTTTTCAATGATCTTCTGAAATATTTTTGTTTTCATGTAATATGTTCTGGTTGCCTGCTGGCAAGAAGCTATACTGCAATCTTGAAGGCATAAGGTTCGAGACCATCAACTTCTCTGTGGAGGAAGGATCACCCATCTCTTCCCATGTGATTAACTGCATCTGAAAACTCTCTAAAGGGTCAGATATGCGTTGTTTCCATCTCTAAGGTACACAGCATCAACAACAACAATATTACATTGTTTGACAATTTCACATTCTGTCGGATCACATTTCTAGGGATTTGGAACAAATATGGATTATTCTTGTAAGTCAGCCATGCAGCTGTCCTCCTGGCAGAAAGCAGAGAACACCAAAGAATGTCTATCTATGTTTTATTGATTACACAAAGGCATTTAACAGTATGGATTTTAACAAACTATAGCTAACATTGAGAAGAAAGGTAATTCCACAACATTTAATTGTGTCTGTACAAAATCTTTACCTAGACCAAGAAGCTATTGTTCAAATAAGCAAAAGAACACTGTATGGTTTCAAATCAGGAAAGAAATACAACTGGTATGTATCCTTTCTCCATATATAATCAGTCTGTATGTTGAGCAAGTAATTGATGAAACTGGACTGTACAAAGAATGTGTCATCAGAAATAAGTGTTTCCATCAATGTGCATTAAGCACAGGACATAACCTTGATTGCTGAAATTGAAGTGGTTTTGAAATATTTGCCGCAGAAGACAAAGGAAAATAGCCTTCGATATGGATTGAATCTCAACATTAAAAAGAAAACAACATAAAATCCTCTGGACCACTAGATCTAAAAGCAACATCATGACAGATGTAGCAAGAATTGAAGTTTTAATGATTTAATCTTGCTTGAGTCAACAATAAATACTTCTTTCTTTTTTTACTCTTTATTATTTTTTATTAATTTTAATGAAAGTTAACAGAGATATCGGATTTTCATTCATTTATTGTTGCACTTTTCTCCCTGTCCAACCTCCTTCCAGTTCACTCTTCTCTTTGAAAAGTAAAAGAAAAATTCTTTCATTGTTATACAATCTCTTCCCCCCAAGTCCACTCCATTATGCAACCATCAATTTGAAAAGTAAAAGAAAAACTCTTTCATGTTATACAATCCCTCCCCTCAAGTACACTCCACTATGCAGCCTTCATTCTGGATTCCTGTCATGACAGTAATACCTAATCCTATATCCCTTTTAAACAGTTCTTTCCCTCATCTGTTTCACTGCAGTATACTTAATTTATCCCATCTTTCTCAGTCTCCCCCCAACACTGATATCAGTCCCATTTTACAACAGTGGCATTCTGCAGTATTTGTCCTTTTGTGACTGAGCTATTTCACTCAGCATAATGTCCTCCAGGGCCACCCATTTTGTGTAATATTTCATGAGTTCCTTGTTTTTCAATGAAGTTTATTATTCCATTGTATGAATATACCACAACTTCTCTATCCATTCATTTCTTGATAGGTACTTAGGTTGTTTCCAACTCTTTGCTATTGTGAAACAAAGCCATGGTAAACATGAGTGTGCATATATCTGCTTGGGTGGTGGTTATGGTTTCTTAGGGGTATGTTATCAGTAGTAGAATTTCTGGGTCATATGGTATTTCTATTTGCAACTTTTTGAGAAAGCACCATACTGTCTTCCATAGTGGTTGCACCATTTTACACACTCAGCAACAGTGAATAACTTTTCCAAATTCTCCACAAACTCACTGGCATTTGTTGTTTGCTGTTCCATTAAATTTTGCTATTCTTACTG
>NW_006399806.1:13048561-13051362 GCF_000299155.1 Elephantulus edwardii | reverse complement strand
ATAGTGCAACAATGAATGAATGGAAACCCAAAATCTCTGTAAATATTCATTAAAATTAATAAAATTTAATTAAAAATAAGCCAAATCCAATGCCAATAATTTAATTTGACTCTCACTCATAGTGACCCTATTGAAGAGAGTAAATTGCTTCTTTTCAGACTTGGAAACTAGTTTCCAAGGTGACAATTCTCTATGGAAGAAGATTTCCTCTTCTTTCTTCCATGAAATAACTTGCGGCTTTGGATTAAGACCCTTTACCTAGTAGTAATAGAGTGTCTAGACCACTGAGTCACCAGGATTTCTTCCTAAAAGGAAAAGTGAAAAAGTAGCTAAAAGGAAAGTAAAGGCTTACATTTTTACATATAACATTAACTCTAGAAAGTTTCTATCAGGCATCTTTTTATAGTTGCTATTCACAGTCAAGTCAATTACAACTCATAGCACTTCCTTGAATAACATAGGAACTTTGTCCTATCCTCTACCATTATCTGGATCTCTGAGATGCCCAAGCCCTTTAGCTTACACTCTGTCAATCTACCTTTTGGAGAGTCCTCTTTCTTTCACTAAACATCTCTCTACTTTTCCAAACGTGATACCTTTTTCCAAAGACTGGCCGCCTTTTGGAAACATGCTCAAAGTCTATAAGATGAAGTTTCACCATCTTGGCCTCTAAAGTGAATGTGGTTGTCTTTCCTCCAACGTTGATTTGTTGTTGTTCTTTTAGCAGTCCACAGTATATTCACCCACACCACATCAAGGTTCTCTGACTCCTGGTTAGCAGTATAGCTCACTGTGCCACCAAAATCAGGAATAATATCCTAGCAATTTTGATGAAAATAAAGAATGTTTTAAAAGGACAATATTTACTCTAGAACTCCAACTGGGATGATGAAGTTTTGTTGGAACTATGTCATAAAGCAGATCTCCCCCTGCTAAATCCTGTCACCCATCTTTTTCTAGATATTGAACCCTAAAAATAAAAATACAGTGCACCCCCAAAAGCTTTGTCAGAACATTCATTTCTGTAAAACCTAATCTGTAGACAGTTTCACCAGAAGTGGCTGCAAAAGTATGAGCTAAGATAACGTTTTGGAGCTAAATTATTCATCACTTATGATAAGTGGAAAACAGCTGTTCTCTCTCTGGGAGGTGCAATGTAGTTGCTAAAACTTTAAGCACAGAAAGCAAGGGGAATTTTGATAACGTACTATTAGATGAACAAAATGACTAGCCAATTTACTACACACTTGACATGCAGGAAACACAAAAAGAGACATAAGAATTGTATTGGATTGATAATAGTAACCCTCCCTCATGCTCTACAGAGAATCAAGGGGTGATGATGGGTGAGAGATAAGGATGTTAATCATAGGGATGTACAATTTGATGGGTGGGTGGGGTGAAGGAAATGGAAAGACTGCAATTGAAAGCCAGAGAGTGAAGACTGTTTAAAAAAAATGGAGGGTGGGGAGTCACTTTTGTTGCATGCAAAGGATCTCACACATCCAGTAAGGTGAGGGTAGAGAGAGTGGGGAAAGACCATCTAAGATCAAACTCACTGCTCCCCAAGGGATTCAGACTTATAGGGAGCCTCCATTGGTTTCTGAGACTGCAAATGTTTATAGGAGGTAATTGTTGTTGTTGAGTCAGAACCTGCTCATGGCTGACCATCCAGCTGGTTTTCAGAGGCTGTAAATAACATTAGAGGGGGTTACTTAACTTTCTCCCACAGAGCAGATCATGAATTTGAACCACCTGTCTTTGAGTTGACAGTACAACTTCTTATCCACTGAGGCACCAAAGTTGCTCCTCTTTTCTCCTGCTGTGCATTTGATGAATTCTAGACGTGATAAAGCCAATGCCACCAGAGCTCCTTGACATTAAGACAATAATGAAATAATCAATGTTTTAAGAAAAGTAAGACTATTACTGTAAGATCAGATCCCTGGCTATGAAAAAACTAACTTTTTTAATCTTTAACATAATTGATTCATCCTTCCCCATAATATCGCCTAAACTGAATGGCAATGCTGAAGCTTTCCTCTCATGAGGCAATGTGCTGCACCATTAGACATTTTACATCTCTTCTCCTGCCAGTAAAAATAAAGGTAGTGGCCAGATTTTGGTTAGCATTATGGGCCTGTGAGTAGGACTATACACGTAGAGTGACTTCTGTTAGGCTTAATGCTCTGTTGTCACTATCTTGATATTCTGAGGTTATTTCACTTTTATTTTGCTTTTATATATTTTAAACCACTTATTTTCATTTTGTAATAAGTCCCACAATTTGTGTAGGTGGTCTTATCTGAAACGGTTGTTACCGGAATATGTGCAGAGAAGTGAATCTGACTATCACATGAATGACTGTGGGAGAAAATATCTTTATGCTGTGCCAAGATCTATCTTCAAGGGAGAATCTGACATACTCCTTTGGACAATGGAGCCTGTACACGACTCTCATCTATAAACTACTCCTGGGTCTGGCTTACAGAGTTGTTCATCCTCAGGCCCAACAATTATCCGAGGTTAGTTTTCAGTTTATTATTAATGGAGACAAGGCACAAAAGCTCATTAATTTTGTAAAAATCAAGGGGTAATTTTGAAGGTCAATGTTTGCTGTTGATGTTGTGTACTGTTGAGTCAGAACTGCCATAGCAGACCTTCTAGTGGGTAATTGTTGTTGTTGTTATGTGCCGTCGAGTCGCCTGTGACTCATAGCGACCCTATGTACAACAGCCCTAAACTCCGCTCTGTCCTGTGCCAATCGCACTGTCTCTGACACTCCCATCCCAATTAACCCA
>NW_006399806.1:13040662-13048461 GCF_000299155.1 Elephantulus edwardii | reverse complement strand
AGACAGGTCTTTAGAGAGGGACATCATGCTGGGTAGAGTAGAGGGACAGCGCAGGAGGGGAAGACCCTCTATGAGGTGGATTGATTCAGTGACTGGGATACTCAGGATGGGTGTGTCAGAGGCACTGAGATTGGCACAGGATAGAGCACAGTTTAGGGCTGTTGTACATAGGGTCGCTATGAGTCGCAAACGACTCGACGGCACATAACAACAACAACTACATCATGTGCTTGTTTGCTATCTCAGTGTTTTCTTTGGCGAAGTGTCTGTTCATATCCTGTGCCCATTTTAAATTTGGTTGTTTACCTTTATCTTGTTATGGTGCTAAAGTATTTTATAAATTCTAGATATAAGTCTCTTGTCTGTCATGCCATTACCAAATAGTTGTTTCCCAGTCTGTGGTTTCCCCTTTTACCCTGTTGGAGAAGTTTTTGGACGTGCATTGGAATTTGATTCTTACGAGGTCCCATTCATCTATTTTATCCTCTCCTGGTTGTAGATTTTTCACCATGGTTGGAAGACTGTTTATTTTATGGTGTCCAAATTGGCAAAGAGGAGATAAAATTATCTTTCTATGCAGATTACATTGTAGTATACTTAGAGAACCCTATAGACTCAGCAAGAAAACTACTGGTCATAGTTGACCAATTCAACAAAGTAGCAGGATACAAGATCAACATAGAAAAAGAGTTGGATTTCTCTACAGTGACAAAGAGAATACAGAGCTGGAGCTAAGAAAAACAATACCCTTCACAATAACTAATCACAAGATTAAGTACTTGTGAGTAAATCTAACCAGAAGGACAAAGGATCTATTCAGAGAAAACCACACAGAACATTGCAACAAGAAACAAAAAGAGAGTTTGAGAAGTGGAAGAATATTCCTTGCTCATGGACAGGAAGGCTCAATATTGTGAAAATGGTAATACTACCAAACACAATTTAAATGTTCAGTGCAATCCCAATACAAATAACAATCCCATTATTAAACAAGATGCAAAAGGCAAACTCCAGTTTCATTTGGAATGGAAAGAAGCCCTGGATAATCAAAGCACTACTTAAAAATAGAAACAAGGTAGGAGGCATCTTACTCCCTGATTTCAAATCCTACTACACTGCCATGGTGGTCAAGACAGTGTAGTACTGGTACAATGGCAGGCACACAGATCAGTGGAATAGAATTGAGAACCCGTAAATCAGCTCATCTACCTATGGTCGACTGATTTTAGACAAGGAGACGAAATCTGTTAAGTGGGGAAACGACAGCCTTTTTTAACAAATGGTGTTGGCAAAATTGGAAAACTATCTGCAGAAAACTCAAGGAAGATCCACACACAAACTCCATACACAAAAACCAACTCAAGGTGGATCATGGACCTAGAACTAAATCCAAGGACTATAAAATTCATTAAAGTGAGGTTTGGAGGAACTCTAGAAGTCCTAATAAACACACTTTTTTCAAGCATTTAGGAAATCAGAAGACTAATTGCTTTAAGCAAGTCTGGTCTCAGGAACCCCTCCAAAATATACAAGAGCAATGATGTCAGTCTGAAGAATAAGATGTATCTAGTTTAGACCACGGTCTTTTTAATCACTTGCTATTCATTTGAGAGCTGGACAGTGAATAAAGATGACAAAGAAAAAACTTATGTCTTTGAGTTGTGTTGTTGGATAAAAGTATTGAATATCCCATGAACTGCTAAAAAAACAAATTGATATGTCTTGGAAAAATGTAGCTACAGTGTGCTTTGGAGGTATAGATGGCAAAGTTCAATCTTGCACATTTTGGGCATATTATAGGAAAGGATGTTCCTTAGAAAGGAATGTCAATGCCTGGAAAAGTAAAGGGTTAGAGAAAGGGAGTAAAACCTCGAGTGAGATGGACTGACACACGACTACAGCAGATGACTCATGAGATGATGAGAATGGAACAGAACAGAACAGGGTTCAGGTATGTTGTGCATAGAGTGGCTATGATTCACACTAAACTTGATAGTGCCTAAAACAACAATAACTTCTTTCAAAAGTTTGCCCATATATGTACATGTTGTTGTTGTTAGGTGCCATCGAATCAATTACAACTCATAGCAATCCTATAAACAAAGACTCTGAACACTGCCCTATCTTAAGCTAACTGCACTGTCTCTGAGACACCTGACCTCATTGCCACAGTGAGTATATACATTATCCATCCAGGGCCTTCTTCTCCTGCGCTGATCTACATTTCAAAGCATAGTGCCCTTCTCCAAGGACTAGTCTCACCTGGCAAAATGATTAAAGCTCTAAGAGACAGAGTTTCAAAATCCTTGCCTCCAAGGACCAAATTGATGTTACTCTCTCCAGGAAAGACCTATTATTCTCTTAGAAGTTTACGGGATGTTCAATATTCTTCTCTAGCACCACAACTCAAAGGCTTTGGTTCTTCTTCTGTCATCCTTGTATATTTAATTAAAGAGTAAATTATCAGTACTCTTCACTGATTTATCAAATATTATCGTCAAATAAACTACTGAATATTATAGTTTATGAGCCATAGTAAGTGAAAATGGTGCTTATTATATACCCAACGTTCCTTAATTGAAAAGATTAGCTTTAGTATATTTTTAAGTATTGTGAAATATATACAGAAGAGATGATAACCAAGAATATAAATAAATCTTTGGTCCAACAAAAAATAGTATACGCATGACATCCTTTTTAAACCTTTACAAAAATTTAAGCAAGATATTTTATGGACCAGTGATATTAGTTTAAAAGTTGTTTTTTCTATGTTACCCCTTTTTTGTCTCTAGCTACCTTAATTGCAGACATATGGTCATGTAAACAGTTATTGGAGTAGGATAAAAGAGAGAATGCTTTCCACACTGAGGAGCAAGACTTGAGGGAGATTAGAGCAAGATCCTGGTGAGGGCAAGAACTTTGTGAGAGTGAGGTTTTGATAACGAGACCTTGGTGATGGTGGTAGAAAGACTGTGTCCTTGCTCTAGAGAAACTACTATGGCAAGGTGTAACCAGAAGTAGCCCTGATATAAAGGCCATGATTATTGGTTTTGCTGTTCTTGCCAAATGATTAAAGAAACTGACTTATACTACTATGAGGTAAATACTGCTGGATGATTTGGAATTAGCTATTAAACTTAACCAGTACTTTTATTAATTGAGAAATTGTGTTTTGCTGTTATTCTGGATTGAAACTGTTTGACTAACCACTGGACTTGAACTGGATGGTATTCTTTGCCTCGTCTACTCTCCAGTTTATTTCTTTAATATATCTCACTCTTAGCACCACAACTGTGAGTCAAGTCTGTAAATCAACAAAGAACATTGAACCCAGTGATTGATATAAATATGTGTGGAATCATGGGTGATGGCTTGTCTGACCTAGCAGTTACCTGTTTGCTGTTAGGACATTATTGATAGGGAAAATTCTCCTTTATGAAGCAGGCAGAATTTAGACTCAGCTATCTCCATGTTCCATCTGTTTCGTTTGTGGGGCTTTGTGACAATTTAAGTTCATAAAGTTATTTTTTAATTCCTTTGCCTTGTTTTTGGTTTTTATTTTTGTTGTCTTATTTGGTTTTAATGTATCCTGACACTAAAACCTCATCACATTTTATGTTTTGAGTCATCAGCCACAGTAACTCTTCAGGATGATGTCAAATTATATTAACCTGTTTGGAAATTTCCAGAGTAGGTTAAGCAATACAAAATATTTAATACTATGGTTTTTCTCTCTCTTGCAGGTTATCTAAGGGACTTGTAAAGCTGTATCTTATTCAATCTCCTGATGCTTTAAAAAATATAGTCTCACTATCCTTCCTGGAGTGTCACTATACTTTCTGAGAGCTCTTTTTTTTACCTTCACAGATACTTGAGGTCAATATAGCATCTGTGTGAATGACTGCAGTGTTTCGGAAGCTGCAATTTCAAGTAGATGAAGAAATCAACAGGGCACCAAGTGATTAATATTTATTAAATGAAAAATGAGCCATTGAATATTTAAGAACTGAAGAGTCTTTGGTAAAAATAAGAGAGCTATGGTGGTGATAAGGAGTTGTGCTGTCAATCTAAAAGCAGACAGTCTGAATCCTTCAGCTGTTCCACAGTAGAAAAAAAAAGGACATTTTCCTCTCATGCAATATACAATGTATTAAAACCCATTGGAGAGTCAGATACAGGTCAGTTGTGACACAATGCTACATAAAAAGCAATCATGTCAAAAATAGTTAATGCTTTCCCTAGAGAAAAATTCAAGATATGTACTATAGAGTAGCAATTTTATGAGTGAAATCATGTCTTTTTAGTTTTGAGTTAGTGAGACTGTTTCAACTGACTCAATATACTCAATTTGATCTTTTTATATCTCTGTTAATTCTGTAGACACTTTTCTGGAAACAATGGCTTTATGCAGAAGTTGATATCAGGAGCAGATACAATGAGTATAATTCATCATTTTCTGTATTATATTGATAATATCATTCCCTTGTCATAGCTGTCTTAGTCCACTAACTTACAAATAACTTTCGTCACAACTACCTCACTAAAACTATCTAATTAAGATACAACTTAATACATTAAATAAGATAAATAAATAAATATCAACTTAAAACATTTTTTCTCTTCTGTGTTATTTCAGGATGTCCCATAGTCTCTCTATCTCTCTTGGTAAAGAAGCACATGTATGCATATCTACAGATACTAGGGAATGTCTTCTTTATATCACATGTTATGCTAGATATTCTGTGTGTTTTGATTGGGGTTTATTTTTCCATTTTTGTAACTTTTCAAACTCCTTTCTGCTATTTTTTGTTCAGAGAAGAAGCATATTCTAAATTATGTTTTAGTCAATAATGCACTACATTGACAAACTGGTTACTCTCTCAGACATAATACTTTCTTCCAAATTTCTCCCATTGTTTTGCTTAAACTACTCCATTTCTCTGAAACAATCTTTTCTTATTTTCACCTAAGACCATACACATCTTTTAAAATAAAACCAATTTAGATTTGCTTTCTCAATGGGTCTTTCTTCAACGTTCTTTATTTTTCTTCAATACTTTACTCTCTCCTCAAACCATTAATATTGGATTTGTGCATTTTGCTTTCTACATGTATTGTCACTGGTAAATGGTTGTCTTTGCTAGAATATGTGCTCTGTTGAACCAGAACTTTCTACTATATTTAACTTTGTCTTAATATCTTGTTTAGCACTTGGCACAGAGTAGGTAATGAATGGACCAAATAACAAATCTAATATAGAGAAAAATATATCCAGAATTCCAATAGCATGAGTTTATGAAGCAGGAAATAAGCAATATAATTATGGTTGATGTGTAGTTTTTAAGCAGGACTTTTCTGCTATAGTGTATTTGATAAAAGGAAGGTACAAATAGAAATTTAAAGAGCTATCTGAAATTTTTTTAACAGGGGGAAAAAGTATTTCCTGCATTTAGATATAGAAATGAGATACATAGCCGAGATCAAGAGTGAAAAAAACCCAAAGGGTAGTAGTTTTAGTCTCATTTTTGTTATACTTACACACCAGTTGGAAAGAACTATATTAAAGTAGGGTTGACTAATAGGCCTATTAAATTCTATATTATATGGCATTCCTTACAGTATACTTTTTTAACATAATTATCTAAGATGGTTTTGTTTGTGGTTTTTTTTTTAATGCATGTAGGTTGTTTTCAGTAACATTACTTTGGCAAGGTTCAATTTGTATTTCACTCTCTGAGATCTTTTTGTCTAAGTTGAATAACTATCTATGCATCTGAGGCCTGGTCAAACATTTGGGTGCTAAAACAAACGTCAAGGCACCAGATGCTCCTAGTGAGAAAGATGTGTAGTCAGCTTCAGTAATAACTTGCCCTTTAAAAGCCCAATTAAAAAGTTCCACTCTATCTTATAAATCATCGAACTGATTTGATATTGAATCTAGGGCAATAAAATTTGTTTTGATATCTATGATATTTAAAAAATAATTCCAAACTACTGAAGATGATTCAGAAAAGAATTGAGCAGTACACTGACAGAGAACTACCAGAAATACAGGCTGGGTTTAGAAGAGGCCATGGCACTAAAGATATTATTGCCAATGTTAGATGGAGCTTGGCAGAAAGCAGAGAACACCAGAAGAATGTCACTCTGTGTTTCATTGACTATGCAAAGGCATTTGAGTGTGTGGATCACAGTAAATTGTAGCTAACCTTGAGGAAAATGGGAATCTCAGAACACTTGATAGTGCTTATAAGAAATTATACTTGGACAAGAAGCAGTCCTCAGAGCAGAGCAAGGAAACATGCATGGTTCAAAATCAGGAAAGGAGTGTGTCAAAGATGCATCCTATCCTTGTATCTTTTCAATCTCTATGCAGAACAGATCATTAGGGAAGCAGGGCTTTATGAGGAGGAGTGTGGCATCAAGATTGGAGTAAGACTCATTAATAATCTATGATATGCAGATGACACAACCTTGCTTGCTGAAACTGAAGAAGAGCTTGTTACAAAAGGTCAAGGACTATCATCTTCAATGTGGATTGATGCTCAACATCATGAAGATTCTCATCACTGGGCCAATTGGTAGACAGCTCCATATTAGACGGAGAAAAGATGTAGGTTTTTAGCAATTACAGCTTGCTCAAATCCACAATCAACACTCTTAAAAGACAAATTGCATTCAGAAACTCTGATGTCATGGACCTCTCCGGAGTGCTAAAAAGCAATGATGTCAGTCTAGATACAAAGGTGCACCTAATCTAGGTCATGGTTTTCTCAATTACTTGTTGTTATGCTTTAGAGAGTTGAACAAGGACTAAGGATGACAGAAGAACAAATGCCTTCGAGTTGTGGTGCTGAAGAAGAATCTTGAACTTATCATGGACTGCCAAGAAAACAAATTGGTCTGTCTTGGAGAGGGTGAAACCAAGTCCCTTCTAGGAGACTAGGATTTTGAAGCACTGCATCACTTACTTTGGACACGTGGCCAGGAGAGATTGGTCCTTGAAGAATGACATCATACTCAGAAGAGTGGATGGACAGACAGCACAGGAGACGGAGACCTCAGATGAAATGGATTGATACAATAATTGGGACAATGGAAATTGGTGTGCTGGAATTAGACTGGCTCAGGACAGGGAAAGTTTAAGAGATGCTGTACATAGGGTCACTATACATCACAGGAAACTCAATGGCACATAACAACAATAACATACTATGACAGGTTTGGAAGCAGAATGGTATCCATTTCCTAAATAACATGCTTCTAAAAACTCTATAAATGTCAATAGTTGTAAATTGGCTTCAGGCCTTTTATTCATCGAGTCACTATGAGTCCTGCTTGATTCGATTTGAAGGCAATCTACAACAACAAAACTGCTGCTTACCTTCTAAGTAACATGTCAGAAGAAAACGCATAGGACTCACTAAATTGAAAATAAACAAAGAACAAGAACCACATGATCCTATCATTTGATGCAGAAAATGCCTTTGACAAAATCCAACACCCTTTCCTGACTAAAACACTCAACAAAATAGGATTAGAGGGAAAATTTTTCAACATAGTAAAAAGTATTTATGAAAAGCCAAGATCCAAAATTGTTCTCAACGGAGAGAAGTTAAAGGTATTCCCTTTAAGAACAGGAACTAGGAAAGGATGCCCACTATCACCTCTCTTATTCAATATTGTTTTGGAAGTCTTAGCAATAGCAATAAGACAAGAGAAGAGAATAAAAGGTATCCAAATTGGCAACGAGGAGGTAAAATTATCCCTTTACGTGAATGACAAGATAGTATACTTAG
>NW_006399806.1:13039056-13040228 GCF_000299155.1 Elephantulus edwardii | reverse complement strand
TGGAATAGAAAGAAGCCCCGAATAAGCAAAGAACTCCTTAAGAATAGAAAAATGGTAAGAGGTATCTCACTCCCTGATTTCAAATCCTACTATGCTGCCATAGTGGTAAAGACACCATGGTACTGGTATAATGACAGACACATAGATCAATGGAATAGAATTGAGAATCCGGAGTTCAGCCCATCTATCTATGGTCAAATGATTTTTGACAAGGAGATAAAATCAGTCAAGGCAAAACTGAAAAGTATCTGCAATAGACTCAAGCAAGACCCACACCTCACTCTATACACAAAAACCAACTCAAGGTGGATCATGGACCTAGGACCAAAACTAAGGACTATAAAGTCCATTACAGAAAAGCTAGGAACAACACTAGAAATCCTAATCCACAACATAAACAGTTTTCCAAGTATCCTGAAAAACCTACAACCAGGAGAAGACAAATGAATGGGATCTTCTAAGACTCAAGTCCCTATGCACATGCAAAAACTTCTACAACAGGGTAAAAAGGGAAGCCACTGACTGGGAAAAATTATTTGGTAATAACATATCAGATAAGGGACTTATATCCAGAATTTATGAAACACTTGAACACCACAACAAGATAAAGGTAAATAATCCAATAGAAAAATGGGAACAGGATATGAACAGGCACTTCACTGAAGACGACATTCAGATGGCTAACAAGCACATGAAGAAATGTTCAAAATCCCTAGCTCTAAGAGAGATGCAAATTAAAAAAAAACTATGAGATATCATCTCACCACAGTCAAAATAGCAAAATTTAACAGAAGAGCAAGCAACAAATGCTGGCGAGGTTGTGGAGAAACTGGAACCCTTATTCACTGTTTGTAGGAGTGTAAAAAGGTCCAACCCCTGTGGAAAGCAGTATGGTGCTTTCTCAGAAAGTTGCAAATAGAGATACCATTTGACCCAGCAATTCCATGACTGGGAATATACCCCGAAGAGACCATAACTGACATCCAAGTAGATATATGTACACCCATGTTTACTGTGCTTTGTTCACAATAGCAAGGAGTTGGAAACAACCTAAGTGCTCATCAACAAATGAATGCATAGAGAAGATGTGGTATATTCACACAATGGAATACTATGCTGCATTGAAAAACAAGGAACTCATGCAATATTATTCAAAATGGTTGACTCTGGAG
>NW_006399806.1:13023824-13033398 GCF_000299155.1 Elephantulus edwardii | reverse complement strand
AGGTATGGAGATAGGATGCATCCCTGGCGTACGCCCTTCCCAATTTTGAACCATGCAGTGTTCCCTTGCTCTGTTCTGACGACTGCCTCCTGGTCCTAGTATAAGTTTTGCATTAGAACGATCAAGTGTTCTGGGATTCCCATTCTTCTCAGAGTCAGCCGCAGTAGGTAATTAGGAGCAATAAATCAGACAGCCAGATAGTGCCCATCTTTCTCCCATGGAACTGTTGATATATTTGGGATATACCAAATGGCTTTGGGATAGAAGCATAATTCCTTCCCACTAAGCTATCAGAGTTCCCTGTTTGCTTCAATGCTCCCCAAAGGTTTATAAGACTAAAATAGTTTTGTTGTTGTTTGTTCTCATGTGTCATTGAGTTGCCTGTGACTCATAATGACCACCTGTATAGCAGCCCTAAACTCTTTTCTATCTTGTGCCAAACTTATTGTCTCTGACACACTTAGCCCCATTAATCCAGTCATTGAACCAATCCATCTCATTGAGAGTCTTCCTCTCTTGAAGTGTTCCTCCACCCTTCCAAGCATGATGTCCCTCTTCAAGGACTGGTCCCTCCTTGCAACATGTACAGAGTATGTCAGACGAAGCTTCGGAATCTTTGTCTCCAAGGAGTAGCCTGGTTTCACCCTCTCTAAGTTGAACCTGTTTGTTCTCCTAGCAGTCCATGGAATTTTTAACACTCTTCTCCAGCACCACAATTCAAAGACATAAATTCCAATTCTCCTTCTAGCATCCCTAGTTAGCATAGCATCCCTAGCTTAACAAACAAAGAATATGGCTAAATCAGGTGCACCTGAGTCTTCAGACTGACATCATTGCTCTTCAGTACTTTGGAAAAGTTTCTGACAGCAGACTTTCTCCCAGTGCAATTTGTCTTTTAATTTCCTGGCTGCTGATACCAAGAGTGTTGATTGTGGAGCCAAGCAAATTAAAGCTGTTAACAATTTCAATCTCTTCAGCAGTGAGAATCTTTGTTTTATTGATGTTGAGCTTCAATCCATATTGAAGGATGCAGTCCTTGACCTTCTATAGCAAGTACTTCAGGTCCTCTTCACCCTAGCCCAATTTTCCTTCTCTCCCTTCACCACACCCACATTAGTAATGGAAGTGTTTAAAAATATTTATAAAGGTGTAAAATATACACCATCAACTCCACACTTTGACAATTATATGTCTGTGATACTATCATAAAATAAAAAATAGTCAAAATCTTCATCTTTCTCAGAGGTTTCCCTCACTTCACTTTGCAGTTTCTTCTTTCTATCTTTTTCTTTTCCCTACCCATAGATGGCACTGGAATATTTCAGGAAATATTGTATGGTCAGCAGCCAATGGTAATGAAGGAAGAAATATAATATGTATTTAAAGCATTGTCAAAAGTAAGGCTCCAGGAATGAATGGCATACTAATTTAAATGTTCCGAATGACAGATGCAGCCCTGAATATGCTCACAAGGTTGTGTCAGAAAATTTGGAGAACATTTACCTAGATGACTGAGTGAAAAAGATCCATGTGTGTTCTCATTTCCAAGAAAGGCTATTCAACAGAATGTGGAATTTATCTAACAATATCATTACTATCACATGCAAGCTAAATACAGAGGAGTATCATTCAAACTGTACATAGACAGAAATTTACCAGATGTTCAAGCCGGATTTCGAGAAGGCCATGGCACTCAGGATATCACTGCTCATATCAGATGGATCCTGGCTGAAAGCAAAGAATACTTGAAGAATGTCTTTTTATGCATTATTGACTATTAAAATAAATTTTACCGTGTGGATCATAAAAAATATGACTAATATTGAGAAGAATGGGAATCCCAGAACATCTAATTGTAATCATGAACAGAACAAAGGAACACTGCATGGTTTAAAATTAGAAAATATGTGCATTAGGGTTGTGTCTTGTCTACATAACTATTTATTCTGTATGCTCAGAAGATTATTTGAGAAGTTGGACTGTGTAAAGGAGTATGTGGCATCAGGATTGGAGGAAGACTAATAAGTAACAGATGATACAACATTACTAGATGAAAGTGAAGAGGACTTGAAGTACTTACTGTGGAAGAACAAAGACTGCAGCCTTTAATATAGATTGCATCTCAATGTCAAGAAAACAATAATATTAGCCACTGGACCAATAGACAACATTATGATAGATGAAGAAAAAATTGAAACTGTCAAGACTTCCTTTTACTTGGATTCAAAATTAATATATTTGATACTGGCAATCAGGAGCAATGATGTCAATTTGAGGATTAATGTACACCTGACTCAGGCTATGGTCTTTGAAGTCAATTGCTATGAATCTAAGAGCTGGATAATTAATGCTGATGATAAAAGAAGAATTTATGCTTTTGAATCATGGTTTTGGAGAAGAGTGCTGTAGATTCCATAGACTTCCACAGAAACAAACAGGTATGTCTTAGTTAAGGTGCAGCTGAGTGCTCCTTGGAGGCAAATATGATAAAGTTCCATCTCGCCTATTTTGGACATGGTGCTACGAGAGGCTGCTCATTATAGAAGAACACCATGCTTGGGAAGGTGAAGGAACAGTGAATGAGAAGCCTTCAACCATGTGGATTGACTCAGTGACTGCAGCAATGGATTTGAGAACGTTAGAGATTATGAGGATGACATGGGGTCTGCCCATGTCAGATCTATTGTTCAAGGTTGCTTTGAGTCGTACTTGACTGGACGAGATCTAAAAACAGCCCATGTTTTCTGTACTGTAGTAGTTTACATTTTTAGAGCTTTATACAAATGGACTCATGCAGCATTCAGTCTTCCTTGGTATAAATGACTAAGCTTAATTTTATAGAGATTTATCTTTGGTGCTGAGCATATGAATAGTTCATTAGTTTTTATTGTTGAGTAGTAATGTATCAAAGAATTTTGGCAACCCAACAGTTATATGCTTGGCTGTTAAGGTTCAAACTATCAAAGACTGAAGCTTAAGCCCACCTGGCCTTTCGTATGAAAGAATATGTAACAATCTGCTCCCGTAAATATTACAGTCAGGAAAAGCCTGTGTCTACGATGATCATGAGTTGGAATCAGTTTGGCAGAATTAGTTTTTATTTAATAAATATTTATCTTGTAACATCATCTATGAGATTACACAAAAAGTATAAAACTATTTTTGCAACCTTTGACATCTTTTAGGTACCCTTCTTCCTACTTTTTAAAAATACCTGAGTTTCATTCGGTGTAACGAAAGAAAAATGGGGAAATGAAATGTTTTAGGAAACTATTTTTATGTTTTGTTTATTTTCTGTCTTTTCACACTTTAAAAAATATTAATCTTGTTTCTTCAGGAGTTCTAACTTAAGAAAGTAGACATAAACATAAACAGCACCGTTTCCTCAGCATTTCTATGCCATATCAACCTCAACAAAATGGTTTTATCTGGTTCTATATCTGCTTTTGCAATACCCATTGTACATTTCCACTTTCTGTTTTAAAATAATATTCTGGTCTCTGATAAGATGAAGACATGCTACTGTATCAAAAGGACTCTCTTATCTAAGAAACAAACAAAAAAACCCAAATGTATGGACATCCCCTTTTCTTTATCCTTTTGATATAAATGAACCTTCAGTACCTGCATCTATTTTTCTGTAAATTGTAGCCTTCACGAGTTTGAAGTTAAGCTGGTCTGTTGGCTATGCGATTCTTTAATTCTTTATCTGTATTTTTCAATTCTTTTTTTCCCTACAGCATGCCAGAATAAATTTTATTTCTTGACTTTTAGTAACTGGAGTGGTTATTGTTTCTTTCCTCTACAAAAATTATCAGTATAAGTATCAACTCAGTAATAGCAGGAAATAATGCCTCTCTGTATTATTATGAAAAGTGTTCTGATATCAAAGTTTCTGAAAGGTTCTGGTGACTTCAAAGGATCATAAAATATGTTAAAACCCACTGGTCTAGTGGAATAATGTTGAATTAGCAACCATAACATAGACAAGTCAGAAATGCCTAGGTCTGAATTTCAACCATGTGACTTAACAAAGACTGAACCTTAGGAAAAATGACGCCAATGATTCTTGCTAAATCAAAACAGTGTAAGATTAAGAACAAACTCAAGCATTTGCATGTAATTTATGACATCTTTAAAATACCTGCTAAATAGCAGTTTCTGTGTTATTTTACTTATTGCAAGAAGGGCATATGATTTAGCAGTATTATATTATTTTTGATCAATTATAAATGAATGTGTCTTTTTAAACAGTCAATTCACCCAAAAGCTAACAGTACAAATTTATGCTCTATTAGTTTACTACTTATTTTATTAGGAAAAAAGAAAACCATCATATTTCATTATTGCTCATCTTGTTTCTTCATCATAATTTTAATCACTGAATTTTGTATGAGAGTTACTGTGACTCATGTTAGAAGAATATGTTACAGGAGTTATTGGAATTAATTAGCAAATCTATAACACTACCAAAAAAAAAGTCACAACATAAATGGACACTTGCATCTTATTTAGGAACTTATTTGCATAAAAATGACTCAACTTTTGTAAGAATTCAATCCAAACTGATTTCTTAAGCTTTGGCCTACATAAGAATCTGAAGTGTGAAAAAGTGAGAATCCCATAGATATATCAAGAATTGGCCTCCATTCTGCTTAAGCTATTTCAGTTGCAAGTAACATTGAAAACTATTGGAAAAGATAAGAGGATTAGATGCCATGGTAGAAAGGACATTAACTTTGAAGCCAAATAAGCAGAATTAATATTCCACCTCTTTTCCATCAGGTTTAACCTCAAAGAGTTTCTTAACATCCCTTAAATTATATTTCTTTAATTGTGAAATGATAATACAGGGACTAGAATATGGATGATCTCCTAAATAAAGTTTAAAAATCATTATGTAAGAGGCCATTCACTAGTTTCTTAACTTTTACATATTAAGTTGAAGCAGGTTTTCTTTCTTCTTCCTGTATATCTCAAACTGTCCTTTTTTTAATGTGCTCATTCAAAAAATGATTAGTTGAACACAGATTTTTCAATACCTCTTACAAAGGACTAGTCAATGCAGTAAACATATATCCCAAATAAAATTCAACTAAAATTCATACAATAAAAATGTCTGTTTTCTTCTCTGAAGACTTAAGGAAACATAGAACTTATTTGATATTATTACCATTACCATAAATATTATTATTATCTTTATTAAAGCAGTGTGTTATTAGCCTCCAAATAGGGTTCTTTTTAGCCATTACAGTAAACCCTCTTTCATCTCCATCTACCTCAACTGGAGACATATGTTCTTGCAAATCGGCACAAACTTGCAAATCATCAACAACTGTGGGACTAGGACAAGAGAAAGAGTGCTTCCCACACTGAGCAGCAAGACTTGAGGAGTGGAAAACTTGAGGAAGAAGGAGCTCCTGTGAGAATGAGACCTCATTGGTAAGACACTGGTGATAGTGGTGGAGAGACTATGTTATTGCTGTGGAGACACTGAGGCAAGGTGTAACCAGAGGAGTTCTGAGATAAAGGCCACATTTAAATGCTTTTGCTGTTTTTGCATTTGATGATGGAAGAAAAAACTACTTGCTGAACTGGAAAATCAGAGCCTAGACTAATTGAGGAATTATGCCTTGGAACTTGGGATGAAACCTTGATGTGTGCTGGGTGATATTCTTTGCCTCTTTCCATTCTCCAACTTACTTCCAAAATAAACCTCATTCTCATTACCACAACTGTGAGTCAACAATGAATAAATAAATTGTTTCTGTTACTGTTCTTTTTCTCCCTCAGAAGTTGGTGGCCTTGAACTTTAGACTAAAGATAAGGGTAGAGGCCTGCTAGAGGGTGTGGTTTTAAAATCCTGTATGACCCTCGGGCCAAATTTATTAATTTTAGAAGAATATTCTATTAAAGACACAGCAATCATTTGTCTAATTGTTGTACTGAACAACTTGGAGTTCCTGTAATGCTCAACATTATTCCATAGTCATGGCAAATACTATAATAGTTGCCCATTATGTACAATGGTTGGATGAGCCCAGATTGATTCTTGTTGGGAAGCAGGAGTGGCATCCACTTCTGAAACTAGATGACTCTAGAAACGACAAATTCTCGTATAAATGTACAAGTGATTTTAATTATAGAACAGAGTTCAGGTTTTTTTGTGCAAAGCTTACTCTGAGTCATATTTGACTTGACCACTTAACCACTGATAAATGAGATTAGTGTTGTGATATCTGGAGGAGCATTCTTCCACTTTGCACATCACTCTTTATGAATGTGTTATATGAAGTAACCTGGGTTTTCTATGATGCTGAAATTTGTGTCATGGGGATATCAAATACCATAATGGTTTCTGACTGTGGACAGTGTTTGGTGGCACTCCCAGTCATAAAATAAGTTGGGAAGCAGGAGTGTCATCCATTTTCTAAACCACATGCCTCTGGAAATTCTATGAAATTGGAGAAACAACAATAGTTATGGACAGGCATTAGGTCTTTTGTTCATAGAATCACTATGAGTTGACCTTGAATTGACAGCAATCCACAACAAACAAGAACGTTCTTTATCACTATCGCTTTAAATGAATTTTTCAACTCTCTTTTTCCTTTATATAAACTCTATAGCTATTATATATATTTTTTTTTTTAATTTACAGGTCACTATGAGTTGTGCTCAACTCGATGGCAATCATCAACAACAACAATATGTAGAAAATATCATCTTGGAGGCTGGGCTGTATGCGGAGGAATGTGGCATCAGTATTGGAGGAAGACTCATCAACAACAGTGTTATGCAGATGACACAACCCTGCTTGCTGAAACTGAGGAGGACCTGAAGCACTTGCTGCAGAAGGCCAAGGACTGCAGCCTTCAATATAGATTAAAGCTCAACATCAAGAAAATAAAGATTCTCACCACTGGGCCAATTGGTAGCATCATAATGGATGGTGAAGAGATTGACATAGTTAACAGTTTAAGCTTGGATTCGGAATCAACACTCTTGGTACCAGCATCTGGGAAATCAAGAGATTAATTGCTTGGGGAAAGTCAACTGTCAGGGACCTCTCCAGAGTACTGACAGGCATCGACATCAAGTCTGGAAACTAAGGTGAACCTGATCCAGGCTATAGTCATTACAATGACTTGTCAGAGAACTGTACAATGACTGGAGATGAAAGAAAAGAGAATTTATGACTTTGAGCTGTGGTGATGGAGAAGTGAGTCAAATATACTATGGACTAGCAAGAGAACAAAAAGTTCATTGTAGAAAGGGTAAAATCAAGCTGTTCTTTGAAAACAAGGATTCTGCAGCTTCATCTGACATACTTTGGGCATGTTGCAAGGAGGGACCAGTCCTTGGAGAGGGACATCATGCTGGGAAGCATGGAGGAACAGAGAAAGAGAGGAAGATCACCAATAAAATGGATTGATTCAGTGACTGGGGTAATGAGGCGACAATAAAGTTGGCAAAGCATAGAATATGTTTCAGGGTTGTTGTATACAAGTTTGCTATAAACTAGCTCAGTGAAGTAACAGTCAGCTTTGCCAGAGATTAATTCAGAAAGGAAAACCTTTAACTCTGAATACATCTCCAAGGTTCCTGTGGTTACATTTTGCCAGTGTCTTTTCACCCTCTCTCCAACCACCTTCGTCCCTCTTTTTTTTTACACTGTTGAAAGTACTCTCTTCTAGCGTCCCCACTGCTAATGATAATTTGCAAAACCATGTGTCCCACTTAAAGGTAGCTGGAGGTCATGTCCCCAAGGAGGACTAATACAATGGCTAGAAAACCCAGTTTTCAAGGATTTTGAAATCTCATTTTTCTTAAGTGATAGAGAAGCACTTGAGTCATATTTAATAAATTATTTGTGAATGAATGTCTTGAATGAACAATATTATTAATAAATCTGTTAAGCAAAGTTATGGTCTCCTGTCTCTCTAATTGAAATTAGCTGGAGTGTTCACATTAGAAAAATGGCTTAATATTTTATTATTTTAAAGACATTCCTAAGAACTATTTGGGTGGTTTTTAGCTGTCGGTGTGTTTGTTTGTTTGTTAATTTACTGATTTACTTAGAAAGTTTGCATAAATTGCTTTTCAAACTGAACCTTTCTCCTTTCCTTTACCTATCCCTTCCCTCCACCCATCAAATTGTGCAACCCTCCTCCTTGGATCCTGTACTCATTCTACAATAATGGTCTTATGTAGTATTTGCCTTTATGAGACTGAGTAGGTTCACCTAGCGTAATGCTCTTCAGTCCTTAATGACTATTTTTTATTTTATGTCTATTAGTTTATACACTGATCAACATTTATTGAACATACTCTCTATGCTAAGAAACTTTTGCAACATAGTACCTTAAATGTTGAACTGTTAACCAAATATTCAGTGATTCATTTCTCAGCAGCTCTAATGGAAAATATGAGTTTTCTTTTCCAAAAATGTAGTGCCTCAGAAACCTGACAAAGGATTATCATGAGTTTTAATTAGTTCACTGCTAGTGGATTTGGTTGGATAGGCATACCCTGTGTTAAGCACTAATTGAATGGATATCCAGCCACCCAGGATTGTGGATTATATGAAGAAGACTAGGAGTCTGTCAGGGCCCATTAGTAACTAGTAATATGCAGATGAAAGAATCTTGCTTACTTAAAATGAAGAGGACTCGAAGCAATGAGAAAAAGCAAAGCCTACAAATTTCAGTATGGATTACACCTTAGGTGAAATTAAAAGTCTACAAAAATGGTCACATAAGGAAGACTATTACCATGGACAAAGTAAATACCGAAGTTGTCAAAAATTTCATTTTAATTAAATCTACAAAAACACTCATGGAATCACGGAGAGTAAATAAAATTGCACATTGCAGGTGTAAAATCTATGCAAAGAATTGCTTAAAAATGTTAAAAGCAAAGATGCTTTGAGGACTGTGGTGCATTTAAGCCTAATTGCATCCTTTTCATAATCTCAATCATGTGAAATCTGGACAGAAAATAGAGTAAAGAAGAATATATGCTTTTGAATTATGGTGTTAGCAAAATACTGAATATAATATGAACTAGGAGAAAAAGGAAGAAAACAATGATGAAGGGTACTAACATGCTTTTTCAAAATAAGTATAGTGAATCTTCATCTCAAATTCGTTGGATGTACTATTAGAAGATCCCAGGCCCTGTAGAAGGACATCATGCTTGGTAGCAGGAAACCTTTGCGTGAGATAGAAAGACACAATTGAAGTCACAATGAGTTCAAACAAAGCAACATTTGTGAGGATTGGCCAATACCTGGTAGTATTTCTTTCTGTTGAATATAGATTAGGAAATAATTAAAGGGCACCTAACTACAATGACACAATAGAGTCCAAATAAAAATATTAAGTTAAATCACAGTGGCCTAGTGGAAAGAATCTGTGCTGCAATCCCAAAGGCAGAAAGTTCCAGAACACCACCTGCTCCGCAGAATAAGAATGGGCAATCTCTTCCATGCAATTGTTTGCCTCTGAAAACCCACCAGAGGGTCAGTTTTGGGTCATTTGGGTCATTCTGCCTCTATGGTACTCAATAACAA
>NW_006399806.1:13004688-13023724 GCF_000299155.1 Elephantulus edwardii | reverse complement strand
ATAATAAATATTTGCCTATTCCCCAGCGGTCATCTTGGGCACATTTATGATATTGGCACCATAGTTTAGGCATCACTTATCCAAGGTATTGAAATTCACATAGATATAACATATTCTAAGAGTCTACTTGTTACTAAGAAAATGCCTTTATATAGATGAACACATATCATGAGTCTATTTGGAGGAAAACAATTAAGATTATGGAAGGTAAATATTCTGCTGATTTTATACCACTCTAGGCATCGTTCAAGTTACAATTGACATACAATCTGATGTCGTATTTTAGATTTTTTAACTATTCACCCTCAAGGTAGCATCATGAATCTGAAAGAACAGTGCCTGTGCTGTGAAGGTCCCATCTACATATAATGAAAGAAAAAAAATAGCTTTTGTTTGTTTAATTTTATTAATTTATTCCCTCAGTCAGCAAATACTTATTAAATGCCTATTTAATAAACTGTCTTTGTGGAAATGAATGAGGGGGAGGAAGAAAGTACTTTTTATGTGCAGGATCTTGAATTCTAGTGGATAGACAATATCAAATGAGTAACGTTGACATAATTGCTATAATAGGAAATTATGTCTAAGAACAGAAACTCCAAGCACTCTTAGCTGAGGCAGTAATGTGTTCAAAGGAGAGATTCAATTGACAGGAAATCTCCAGACCTGCTAGTGAAGAGAAAATATTTTAAACAGAGGGTAGCTAACTTGTAATTAGACATACAACACATATTCTCTCTCATTTTTCTCTCCCTCTCTCTATTTCAGCATACAATTTTAATTCACCTCTCTTGTGTGGAGATATGGAAGATAAATCCAGAGATTAAGTAGAGGTTAAACAATGAATGGCTTTGTGTGTTTTATACAGGAAAAGCAAGTTAAAGTTCTCTCAACCAACATTCTTACTTCTTAGGTATGTCGTAAGTACAAGAAAACCTGACAGTTTGTAACAAGTCACTCATCTATAAGATTTTATAGAAAAAAAATGTTCTGTAAGAGTTCAGTCATTTTAAGCCACATTTAGATTGAGTTAATTTATTTTGGGAAATGAAGCTCTGCTAATTAGGTTTAGCCCTCAGGCCTATGGCAAGTTGTCAATATGGATTCTGGTGTTGAAGGCAAGGGAGTCCTTATTGCACAAGCCTATGGGAAATCTTGTGTTAAATGCTGAATTGCAGAAAAGTTACCAAAGCTTCCGCCAGCCTTTGGTGGACAATTAGCAAGAAGGGAGCTATGATGAAACAAGCCAATTTTATAATGTGCTAACAATTTACAACTCCAGGTGTCTCTTTTTATGAGCACAAATCTCAAATTAACTCTCAAAATACAGAGCATTCGAGCAAAACTGTGTGTACCTCGCCTTAGTGCACATTCATAAAATTTTAAAAACATTGAATATCAAAGATGTATATCTACTCTGAAAAATATTTGTTTTAAATATGTAAGTGGGGTAGTTTGCTATATATAAAAGTTATTGGTGTTGTTCTTGTTGTAGTTAGGTGCTGTTGAGTCGAGTATGAGTTATAGCAGCCTTGTGAAGGACAAAGCTGTACCTTATCCTATCTTGTGCCATCCTCATCATCTCTGATACACTTGAGCCCATTGCTGTGGTCACTGTGACAATTTAGCTCATTGAGAGTCTTCCTCTCTTTCACAGCCCCGCCACATTTTTTAAGTATGATTGATATCCTTTCCAAACAATAACCCTCCTAGCAACATGTCCAAAGTGTGTGAGATGAAATTTCACCATCTATGAATTTAGGCAATATTCTTTCTCTACTTTTTCCAAGACATATTTGTTTGTTATTTTGGCAGTCCCTAGATATTCAGTGTTCTTCATCGATACCAGAAATCAAAGGCATTGATTCTTCTTCTGCCATCCTTATTCATTGTCCATCTCTAAGATGCATAGCATGTGATTAAAAAGACAATGCTAAGCATACCTTAGTTTTCAAACTGTCATCATCGCTCCTCATTAATTTGGAGAGGTCTCTGACTGGAATTTCACAGTGAAATGCATCTCCTGATCTCTGAAGTTTTGGAACCAAGGGTATGTATGGTTTGTGGATTCAAGTAAGATTAAATTTTTGATAATTTTAATACATTTTCCATCTAATACGAGGTTGTCTATCAGTTTAGTAGTGAGAATTTTTGCCTTCTTAGTGTTGAAATCCATAATGAAGTCTATAGTCCTTGATCCTTTGTAGTGTTTCAAGTCCTCCTTAGTTTGAGCAAGCAAGATTGTGTCATCTGCATAAAGCAGATTTTTGATAAGTCTTCCTGTGATCTTGATGTCACATTCTTCTTTACAGAGTCCAGCTTCTTGAATAATCTGCTCAACCTACAGATTGAGTAGATACGAAGAAGAGATAAAATCCTAATATACACCTTTCCTGATTTTAAACCATACAGTTTTCACTTGTTCTTTTTGGGCAAGAGTTTCTTAATCTATGTATGCATTTTATGTGATTGAAACTAAGTGTTCTGGGATTCCATTTCTTCTCAGTGCTAGTCTTAGTTTCTTATGCTTTAAATAGTCAAATGTCTTTGCAGAGTAAAATAAACCAGCAATAGTTATTCTTCTGGTATTCTCTATTTTCCTCCAGGATTGGTCTGCTATCAGCACTGATATCTTTTATGCCACAGCTTCTTCTAAGCCTAGCTTGAACTTTCAGGCCAGACTCTCTCTACTGATCTAGCTGGTTTGGGATGATCATCAGCACTAGTTTGCTTGCACGTAATATTAATTATAATGTTCAATAATTGTCACATTCTATTGGATCATCTTTCTAGAAAATGTGAACAAATATAGATCCCCCAAGTCAATCTGCCAAGTGGTTGCCTCCAAATTTATTGGAATAGACTGGTGGGTACATTCAGGTCTGCATCTGTTATTTGAAACAAGACAATTGATATTCCATTGATTCCTGGGGCCTTATTTTTGCCAATGCCTCAGTGCAGTTTTAAAGTCTTCCTTAATTACTGCTGGCTTTTATTCATATGATACTTCCTGAAGTTTTTCAGTGTCAACAATTTCTTTAAGTACGATGATTCTGTGTATTCTTCAATTCTTCTTTTGAAGTTTCCTGGATCATTCACGATTTTTGCCCATGACACCTCTTAGTATTTCAACTTGTCGTTTGAGTTTGCTTTCAACTTTTTAAACTCTAGGAATGCTGAGTCAGTTCTCTTTGCATATTCCTATGCTATTTTGGTTTGTCTTCTCAAGTTAGCCTTTCAGATTTTCTGTTCATTTCTTTTATTTCATCATTTCTTTCCTTTGTTTTGTCTTCTTCATGAAATTTTTCAGTCTTTTGAGACACTCATTTTAGTCTTTCTTTTCTGTCTTTGTAATGACTTTTGGATAGCATATTTGATGTCATTCAGTAACTTATCTGGTCTTTGATCATTAAGGATCAATTCTAAAATTTATTGTGAATTTATACTTTATTTACATATAGATACTTGTTATATGTTATTACTTACTCTTAAATATAAATTATTGACCAAACCAAACTCACATTATCCAGTTGTTACTGAATGAAATGGTTTCATTCCTTAGTCAATTGACAATATGACAAACGGATTACAATACCCAAAGCATTTTATTGCAAATCTGGGAGGGCAATGAGAATCACCTCAAAAATTGCTTCTACATATAAAGTGGTCATTAGCTTTTATACTCGAGTTAGAGGTTAATATACTTAACGTTATTTTAGTTATAGATACAAGATTTCTATATTCACAAAGAATGATTTACATATAGTTACTAGGAAACAGACAACTTGAGAAATAGTACGCATATGACTGAGAAGATATTGTTTAAAGAGGCAAATACTAATCCAGGAAAGATACATTTCCCTTCTTGGTAAATAGGCAGGTAAGTTAGAGTTTACATATGACTGAGAAAAATAGTTTCAAAAAAGTAAATGCTAATTTAGGAAAGATGCATTTCCTCTCCTGGTATGTAGGCAGTTTAGAATACTTTACATAACTAGGGGGATCCAAGATTACGGTGGAGGCAGAGACAATGTGGTGAACTGTGGGAGCAGCAGACAACTTGGAAGAGGGCCACTATAGCTTTCTACAGACCTCTATTTATTGATAATTAAACAGTTAAACAGCTGATCATTGGTCATCAGTGAAGATCAAGGCTCAACAATAGGAATTCAAGGATTTCCAAGGAGGAATGGATGAGTCCCGCAGCTCCCAGCCCCTTCCTGCTGAGCCCGCACCACACCGGTGCAGCTCCATGAGGCTCCCACTGCTGGAACCCAGGGATTCTCTCACCCAAGATGAATGGTAGGCACCACGCCTCCCCAGGCGGCCTGCAGGTTTGGGTTTCCTTGGACAGGCCAGAGAAGAAATCACCGATACAATGGATTATTGAAAGTCACTGTGAGTTGTCTACTTGATGACACTTAACAGTGGCAGCATATCCAAGAGGACTGACATCCTAAATGCACTACATATTTTGATCTGTTGAATGCTTCCGCCAAAAGCTGTTTAGACCTGGGGGGAGTCTGTTCACAACTCTCAGGTTCCCTTTGCCATTTATAAAGGGGGAGGGCAGTGACACCTACTTCAAATTACAGTATGACCACTTATGGGGCGGCATAAAAGTGGCAGTGCTGGAATTGGGGATGCTGTATCTGGCCACATAGTCTTCAGACAGGTGAGGGGTCCAGACTGGGGGGGGGGGCAATTGGAGAGGGAGTGTACCAGCCAGCCCCTGAGAGGTGTTGCCCTGCTGGGGGCAGGCCATCTTTGGCCCTCAGCTCAGGGCAAGCCATCACAGCCCTCTGCTTGGGGTGGGCTGTCTTTGGCCCCAGGCTTGGGGCAAGCCATCACGGCCATCAGGGTGAGCTCCTCAGTCCCCAGGTTGTGCCATCTGATCCCTGGGTAGAAAAAATAATGCCTAGGGTATCCAGGGAATTTTATCTAGGTTACTTTCTGCCACCCTCTCCCCCAGTAAACCTGAAAGTAACACCCCAAAGCCCTTCTATATTTAATTCACAAGTTTTTCTCTCTAGGTTTTCTCCCTTTCCTATAGGTAACCTTAACACTGAGTTTTACTCCAGACCTAACCCTGAACCCAGTGCCATTGACAAAAAGGAAATACAACTGCCAGCTAAGGAAGCAAAAGAGGATGGAGGCTCTGGGTTCAACCAGCCATTCCCACTGGACGCACCTGGGAAAACACTTTGCAGTCCAGAGGGGAGCAAATGTCAGGAAAATATCTTCTAACAGAACAATAAGGCAAGTAGCTTTAACCCAAGACCACCAGTAAGGTGATAAAGTGCCCTCCTTTCCCCCTTCACATCTACGCCCCTGTTCAGCATGAAGAAGCCAGAGAGTCTGCGTCCAGTTCCCAAATCAATAAGACAGTTGATTTAATCACCATTGGAATATGCTTACCATTCCCCTGTAGCATCTGGTCCCCACTGGATCCTTTTCATTTCCTTCACCTGCTCCCTCCACCAACCAAATTATGCAGCTCTGCAACTGCACCCCTGCAATTTTCATTTCTGCCCATCCTCACCCTTTTGCCCCCAACCCTCTCCTCCTTGTACCCCCAATATGTTTTCCCCAATAAAATAAAAAACAAACAAAAACCAAAAAAACAAAACAAAACAAAAAAGAATACATAACTAAAGAAAAGGGGGGGAAAGATTTCTAGGGAAAAATAACCAGTTTTGCAAGCTGGAGGCAACTGATGCCAGTTTAATAACTATACTAACTGATATGTTTGAATAATCCAGAATTGATTAATATCAACTCATCTCATAGTGACTTTTCATTGGGATATTAAGACTATAATGGAAGATGATTACCTATTTTTCTCCTACAGAGTAATAGGTAGACTAAAATTGCTTATAATTCATTTAGCTGTTCACTACACACTGAATTACACAACCTGTACTTGTTCAGAAAATCCGCAAATGAAAACAATATTCATGGTACTGAAATAAAAGTGTCAGGAATTTTTATCATTCTTTATACTCTCACTTGCCACTCCAACCACTTCTTTATCGTCAGCTATTACCTTCAAGGAGGTCATTCATGAAGATTTGCCTTTCCTTTAGAACAAAAACAAAAACCACCACTAAAGGTCTGGCACTTAATGTGCTATCTCTCAGTGTGGTTTCCTACATGGTAGAGTGTTTAATTTCCTCAGTTGATAACCTAAAGTCTAGAGGTTTGAGTGCACCATTATCTCATCAGAAGAAGATCTAGTAATCTACTCAGAAAAATTATGCTTTGAAAACACTGCTAATCGTACTACTACTCAAACATGTCGAGTTGACATAACGTGGAATCTGGATTCTCATTCATGTCAGCCACGTATGCATTTTACTAGTATAGGTTACTTCTAATAGTGTTTTCAGTATCCTATTAAGTCTCTTCATTGTGTGTCTAATTTTCAGTTTTATGCTTATATTTTATTTATCTGCTTTTAATTGTGCTCATTAAAAATATACAATTAGACCAAGAAGCTGTGGTCTGAAAGGAATACGTGAACACTGCACAGTTTCAAATTAGTTAGGAATGATGTGCACCAAGGTTATATCCTTTTTCATATCTATTCAATCTGTACGAAGAGAAAATAATTTATGAAGTTCAACTCTATTAAAAAAATGTGGCATCAGAACCATAGGAAGGATCACTCATAACCTGTGTTCTGCTTATGGCACAGTCTTACTTGCTAAAAGTGAGTATACGTGAATTGTCTGCTGAAAAGATGAAAGACTACAGTCTTCAACATGAATTACAAACAAAGACCCTTACTATTGGGCCAGTAAAGAACATTATGATCGATGGAAAAAGCATTTCAACTATCAGTGATTTCATCTTGTATCCATAATCAACACTCATGGTACCAACAGTCAGGAGACACGGCGATGTATTGCATCGGTATGTCTTTTGTCAGGGATCTCTCCAAAATACTGATGAGCAATGATGTGAATTTGAAAATAAAGTAAGCTGATTCAGTCCATGGTCTTTTCAATCACTTGCTATGCATCTGAGTGCTGGACAATGAATAAAGATGATGGAAGATTTGATGTCTTTGAGCTGTAATGTGAAAATGTGTGTCAAAAGAATGAACAGGGGAACAAGCGCTGCCAGCGTGCTGCTTGAGCATGTTACTAAGAAACATATTCCTTGGAAAGAGACCAACAAGGCGGATTGACAAAGTAACTGCCACAATGGGTTCAAGTGTTATCAGAGATGGTTAAGATGACACAGGTTAGGGCAGGATTCAGGTCTGTTGTTCATAGAGTTACATAGAGTACTGTTGCACTCAAGGTCAGCACCTTACAACAACAACCTGAATTACTTATACATTCTCAACCTGAACTTATTTATAATAATTTCCTTAGTCGTTATGACTTTGTGTGTACTTATTATGTCCAAAACTTTTACTATCCTCACGCGTTAAATTAGGGCAACAGATTACTTTTATTTTTCCACTTAAATTTAATTATACACAGTGGGAATGTGGGGTTCCTATTAACTATAATGACTGGAACAGAGCATCAACAGAGAACTGCCCAAAGTGCAGGCTATGTTTACAAGATGCTGTCACACAGGGGATATTATATTTAATGTCAGATGGATCTTGTCTGAAAGCAGAGGAATGCTCATCTGTGTTTCATTCACTATGCAAAGGCATTTCATTGTGTGGATCACAACAAACTGTGGCTCACTCTGAGAAGAATAGGAGTCCCAAAACACATGATCATGCTTATGCAAAACCTATACTTGGACCAGAAAGCCGTTGTCAGAACAGAACAAGGAAACACTGTATGGTTCAAAATTGGGAAGGGTGTGTGTCAAGGATGTGTCCTATCTCCATATCTTTTCAATCTATATGTGGAACAAATTATCTGGGAAGTTGGGCTGTATGAGGAGAAATATGGCATCAGGATTGGAGATAGACTCATCAACAGTGTGCCTTATGTAGATGATACAACCCTGCTTGCTGAAACTGAGGAGGACCTGAAGCACTTGCTACAGAGATCAAGGACAGGAGCCCTCAATATGGATTGAAGCTCAGCATCAAGAAAACAAAGAGTCTTACCACTGAGCCAATTGGCAGCATCATGATAAACTGAAAATATTGAGATTGTTAACAGCTTCAGTTTGCTTGGTTCTGCAATCAAGACTCTTGGTAACAGCAGCAAAGAAATTAAAAGATGAATTACACTGGGCAAGTCTGCTGTCAGAGATCTCCAAAGTACTGAAAAGCAACGGTGTCAGTTTGGAGACTAAGGTGTGACTGATACAGGCCTCGGTCTTCTTTGCAATTACATACTAGGCATCAGAAAGCTGGACAATGGCTAAGGATGACAGAAGGAGAAATAATGCCTTTGAGCTGTACTGGAGATGAATATCAAATATACCGTGGACTGTAAGATGAGCAAACAATTCCATCATGGAGAGGGGGAAGCAAAGCTGCTCCTTGGAGTCAAGGGTTCTGAAGCTTCGTCTGACATACTTTGGACATGTTGCAAAGCAAGATCAGTCCTTGGACAGGGTCATCATGCTTAGGAGGGTGGAAGGACAGCACAGGAGAAGAATATCCTCAATGAGGTGGATTGATTCAGTGACTGGGGTAATAGGAATAGGTGTGTCAGAGACAATAAGATTGACACAGGATAGAGCAGAGTTTAGGGCTGTTGTTCATAGAGTCACTATGAGTCATAGGTGACTTGATGGCATATAACAACAATATCAACCTGAAATGTATAAGAATATCCTCACAGATTTGAAGACAGAATCCATTAGGCATTTTGCTTCTTTTCCATGTAGATAGAGCCGAAACGGAGAGATCTTCCAGGTGATTGTTTTACTCACAACTTGTGATATAAGTTAAAAAGTTAGATATGCATCAATCCAACTCTGTTTTACCTTCAATCTGTAATACACAATTTCACCTATCCCCAATTTATCGATTAAGTGATGAAATCCCTGTGAAATTCCTCATCACAGAGTGGCAAATAGTATTATTAAGCCACGGCACACTAGCTTACTATTTAATCCATCTTTGTTGCATGTCTATCACCTCTGACCTCTTTCATTCTGCCATCTTATCCTTGAGGGTTTTCTAACTATCTTGCCTTCTCAAAGCCTGATCTCATAAAGTTTTCATTTTAAACACAAAAGCTTACACCCCTGACTAACTGTTCTCAGAGGCCTAAACAGATGTTGATTCTTGTAAAGTAGCTTTGAAAATATCAAAATTCCTCTATCACTACATTCTATTAGTCACTAAGTCAATCTAGGTTAAAAGAAGTGGACTTTAATAAAATTGACTTAACAAAGTCCACTCTTAATAAAGAAGTGGGCTTTAATTGGAGCAATTACTTGTTCATAAAGAGGGGGAAAGAAATTGATATTTGATACTGAGTCTAAAAGTAATAAAGGATGTATATTGGAATGTGAAGCCATAAGAACTCTTATTCTCAAGATTATTGATTGTTAAAGTAGAAACAGGACAAGAAATGATGATTTTAAAATGTTGGCATCAATATTAATTTTCTTTTATTAAGTCTCCTCCCTGTTCTCCATATACACAAAGTCCAGCAAATTTTGACATAATATAACTCATGGAGTATGAAGAACTGATAGAATAAATAGAGATGAAGTACTAAGTGATATTCTTGAGTATGTTGTTGCTGTTGCTATATTCCATTGAGTCATCTGCAACCCATAGTGACCCTCTGTACAGCAGCTATGAAGCCTGCCCTTTCCTAAACCAATCTTGCTGGTACCAACACACATACCTATTTTCCCAGTTACTATATTAACCCATCTCCTCTAGGGTGTTCCTCTCCTGCGCGTCCCTCCACCCTTCTAAGCATGATGTTCTTCTTCAAGGACCAATCCCTCCTGGACATGTGCTCAAAGTATGTGAGACAGAGCTTCAATATCCTAACCTCAAAGTAGAAACTTGGTTTCACCCTCTCCAAGGCAGACTTATTTGTTTTCTTGGTGGTCCATGGTATTTTTAAGATTCTTCTCTTGCACCACAACCCAAAGGCATTGATTCTTCTTCTGTAATCTTTACTCATTGTCCAACTCTTTGATGCATAGCAAGTAATTACAAAGACCATGGCCTGTATTAGGCACAACTAAGTCTCTAAACTGACATCGTAGCTTTTTAGCCCTCTGGAGATATCCCTGACAGTAGATTTTCCCTAGTGCAATTTGTCTTTTATTTCCTTACTGTTGGTGCAGAGTGTTGATTGTGGAGCCAAGCAAGCTGCAGTTGTTAAAAGCCTCAATTTCTTTCCCAACCATCATGGTGCAGCCAGTTGGCCCTGTGGTGAGAATCTTCTTGATGTTGAACTTTGATCCATATTGAAGACCACAGTCCTTGACTTTCTGCAGCAAGCGCTTCAAGTACTCTTCAGTTTCAGCAAGCAAGGTTGTATCATTTTCGTAATGTAGGATGTTGATGAGTCTTCCCCCAATCCTGATGTCGCATTCCTCCTCATAAACCCCAGCTTTCTGAATGATCTTTTCTGCATATAGATTGACGAGTATGGAGACAGGATGTACCCTGATGCACTCCTTTTTTTTTTTTTTTTTTTTATTTTGAACCATGCAGGGCGTTTCCTTTCTCTCTACTGAGTACTGCTTCCTGGTCCAAACATAGGTTTCATATAAGTACAATCGAGTGATCTGGGATTCCCATTTTCCTCAAAGTTCACCAAAATGTGTTGTGAGCCACACAGTCAAATGTGTTTGCATAGTCAAGGAATAGATTCGCACAAGACAGGATCTGAGATTGATTCTTAATTATCTTGATCAGGTAATACCCATTCTCCCAGAATTCCATCGGCTTCATTAACAATCAAGCTTTCTAGGAGAAACAGTCTCAAGCCTACATCAGGCTTTTGGCCCGTGGGACAAATAAACAGCACCATCATACCAGATCTAAAAGATACCTATCCTCACCTTGGAAATGATGGCATTGTGACAGTAGTGTGGTGTAAAAGGAAAAGCAGAGACACAAGTCACAAAAACAGTTGTGCAGCTGAAGCTCTGGAACTAGGACCTTTCCCTAGTACTGCCTCTACAAGTATCTTTCCCTGAAGTTGGTACATGGATTTGGACTTACGTGCTCTTAAATGTGAGACAGGCTTCAGCATGAGAAACAGTGTGTGGTGCAAATCATCACAGAAATGATTTGTGGCCTAAGCCATCATATCAAAGGGTAGGTGGCGGAGGGTTTTGCTGGTTCTGGTAGGCGGAGTGCAAGGAATTCTGATATAGCGGGGAAAGAGAGGGGACGAGATCATGTGGTGGGGCCGGACTGGGGTAGGGAGTAGGGTACAGTGATTGTATTAGTTATTTCTGTAAGGGGTGTTTTTCATCTGCTTTTTTTTTTTTTTTGGTAAAATGCTTTTGTCTCTGATAATGCTCTAAAATTAAGCATCCAAATTAAGATGGACTAGGAACAAGGATTGGCCATCCACTTCTGAAATATATCAGGCCTTCAGAAACCATGTGTACAGTAGAGCAAACTTAGAGTTCTTGAGTATAGAATAGAAAATTATAGTAACAAAATTAAAAATCAGTTTGTTGTTACTATGTGCCATCTGTGACTCATAGTGAACCTATGTACATTAGCTCTGAAACCTGGCCTATTCTAAACTAATCTCATCATCTCCAACAGACCTAATCCCATTGTTCCAATCATCCATTTCATCCCTGGTTTTCCTCTCCTGTGCTGTCCCTCCACCCTTCTGAGCATGATGTCCCTTTCCAAGGACTGGTCCCTCCTGGCAACGTGTCAAAGTATGTGAGATAGAGGGAGCTTCAAAGTATTTGCCTCCAAGAAGCAAACAGATTTCACCTTCTCCAGGACACACCTGTTTGTTCTCCTGGCAGTCCATGGTATGTTCAATACTCTTCTCCAGCACTACAACTCTTTCTTCCATTATCCTTAGTTATTATCCAGCTTTCTGATGCGTAGCATGTAATTGTGAAGATCATGGCCTGGATCAGATGCACCTCAGTCTCCAGACTGATAGCATTGCTTTTCAGTACTCTAAAGAAGTCCCTGCCAGCAGACTTTCCCAATGCAATTCACCTCATGGCTTCTTGACTCCTGGTGCCAAAAGTATCGATTGTGAAGCCAAACAAGCTGAACTTACAAGCAATCTCAATCCTCCATCCATCATGAAGCTGTCAGTAGGATCAGTGGTGAGAATCCTTTTCTTCATGATGTTGAGCTTCAATCCATATTGAAGACTACAGTCTTTCACTTTCTGCAGCAAATGCCTCATGTCCTCTTCAGTTTCAGCAAGCAAGGTTGTTGATGACTCTTCCTCCAATCTTCATATTCCTCCTCATAAAGTCCAGAGTCATGAATGATTTGTTCTACATATAGATGAAAAGGTATGAAGAAAAGATGCATTCCTGACTCACACCTTTCCTGGTCCTGAACCATACAATATTTCCTTGCTCTGTTCTGACTACTGCTTTCTGTTGTAAGTATAGGTTTCACATGAGCACAATTAAGTTTTCTAGGATTGACGTTCTCCTCAAGTTTAGCCACAATTTGTTGTAATCCATGTAGTCAAATGCCTCTGCATAGTCAATGAAAAACAGATATTCCTCTGGTACTCTATGCTTTCAGCCAAGATCCATCTAAATCAGCTATGATGTCCCTAGTAAAACAGTCTCTTCTAAACCCAGCCTGGTCATTTGGTAGGTGTTTTCCTGATTTATTGCTCCAGCTGTTCCTGGATCATCTTCAGGGGATCTTGCATTCATGTCATATTAGTGATATTGGTCAATAATTTCCATACACTGTTGGGTAACCTTTTATGGGATGGAAGTAAATATAAATCACTTACAGTCAGTTGGCCAGGTAGTTGACCTCCAGATTTCTTGGGATAACCTGGTGAACACATCCAGGACAACATTTGCTTGTCGAAATATGTCAGTTGGTATTCCATCAATTTCTTTGTTATTTTTTCCAATTTCTTCAGAGTAGCTTGAACTTCTTCCTTCATCACCATAGGCTCTTGATCATGCAGTGTTTCATGAAATTCTTCTGTGCCAGCCGTAACCGGAGTAATCTTGGTGGCTACATCAGAGACAGTGAGATTGGTTCAGGATAGGGTAAGGTTCAGAGTCATTTTTTCATAGGGTTGATATGAGCCACCATCATTTCAAAGACACAAATACAAGGAATTTTTAAATCTGTGTGATTGGAATAAGTATTTTATAGACATGATGGTAGAATTTAATAATAATGAGTGAGAGAATTGGTATTCAGTGCTGATATTTAGACATGAATATCATATATAATTGATTTTTAATGATAATAAAGTTAATAATATGATTTTCACTATAAATATTCATAAACTATTAGGTCAAATGATTTGCTGGTGTGTGTTATTATAGGATGTATAACCTTATTTTAGCATTTTCTTTTATATGAAACTATATTTCTATTATTTTAACCTTCATTTTTGTTTTTCTATATCATTCAGCTCTGGTTGTCTGGTGGGTAAAGAGTTTTGTTGAAAACTCAGAATCACATAGTTCAAATCTACATGCTGCTCCACAGGAGAAAGATGGACAACCTGTGCTTATGCAATTTACAGCCTCTGATAACCTGCTAGACTGTCAACAGAGAGCCAATTCCAACTCTACAGCATGAGGTGAGGTATATACCAATCACAGATTTTTTTACATAAATTTTTAATCAAAGAAACAATAAATAATATGTGAGATAGATGATGATATTTACACTAATATCTTTTGTTTTTATCAGGTTGCTAGTAGCTAGAGCTCACTGAGTCCACCTACAAAAAACAACACTGATGTAGGAAAACATATTCCACTGGAAAATTCAGATTACTAGACACAGTATTCCTTTTCTTGCTGAATTTCCTGTGTTGTGAGTGATCACACAGATTCCTGAGGGATAATTGGAAAAGAGAGAACTCACAGACCACACTTAAAATTAAGTGGTTTATCTATAAAAAGTAGCAGATTATAACTCAGGATGAGAAACAAGAAGCTATAAGTAAAGTCAGGAAGTTTCCTCAAAACTGGAGAACATTTTCCTATGCAGGACTTCCTTTCCTATTTAGGGTTGTTTCTTAAACTCCTCTCAGCCATGCAAACTTCTTCAGGCACATCAGGATAGGTTTCCTGGCCCTACACACCTCTTTTCAGACATTCAATATTCCTCTCAGGTCCTTTGGATAGGCTTCCTTTCAGGATCAGCCTCCTTTAGGACATGTATGCCTTCTTTCAGATTTTCAGACCTCTTGGCCTTCTATTTCTCCTCTGCCAAAATCTCTACTGCTTTCTGACACTTACAGCTTTCTTCAGCCCTCCTGACTGCCTTTCTAGTAGCAGCATTCTGATATTGTAACCATCTTTACCTCAAAGCCTCATCCAGACTTCATGCTTTCTTCTGTATCAGCCCATAAACCACTTTACAGCTCTTTTAGAAAGTTCTTTAACTTTCCTCTCTACTGCTTCTTTCTTCTCTTCCCTTTTTTTCCTTTCCTTCTTTTCTCTTAAGGGAGCTCTGGTGGCCTGGTGGCAATATGATATCACTGTGGGTTTGGCTCCATATGCAAGCAAAAACCTTGCCAATTTTAAGATACCATCTTCCTAACAAAATGACCTATATTTTTGGTGAATTTTAAAGACAGGAGGTTGAATCCACCAGCTGCTCCATGGGAGAAAGATGGGCAGTCTCCTTTTCTGTGATTTACTGCCCTATATGCATAGCTTTTCTTTTGACCAATCCCACAAAGTGCAAAAAGCAGACTAATTTTAGGAAGGCTGAAATCCAGGCTCAAAAAAAAAAGTATCAAACTATCAACTTGTTTAAAATTTATCTAGGAAATGTCAAATAATCTAGACAAATTTTCTAGTTGCTGGGATAGAAAAACAGGACAAGGAAGATACTTAGGGCTTTTTGTTGTTATTAGGGGCTATCAGTGAGGTACGACTCACAGCAACATTATGAACAGCAGAATTGAACCTTCTTCTATCCTGTGCCATTCCCATTGTCTCTGACATACTTGAGCTTATTGCTGTAGTCGCTGGATCAATCCATCTTGTTTAGTCTGTTCTCTCTTCCACTGACCCTCTACCTTCCTAAATACGATATCTATTTCCAAATAATACCCTCTCTGCAACATGTCCAAATCATGTGAGATGAGCTTTGCCACACTTGCTGCTAAGGAGCAATCTGGTTACACTTTCTTCAAGGCATATCTTTTTGTCTTTTGACAATTCGTGAGATATTTAGTACTCTTGTTCAACACCACAACTCAAAGGCGCTGATTCTTCTTCTGTCATCCCTGTTCATTGTTCAGTTCTCACATGCATGGCTGGTGATTGGAAAGATTCTAACTTGAATCACTTGCTCCTTCATCTTTAAACAGATATTATCACTTTTCAGAATTTTGGAAAAGTCCTTGACAACTTGCTTTCCCAATGTTTTATATCTCCTGGTCTCCTCACTGTTGGGATTAAGTGTGTGGATTGTGGGTCCAAGTAAGAAGAGATTATTGACAGTTTAAAGGTTTTCTCCATGTATCATAGTGTTGCCTACTGACTCAAAGGTAAGGGTTTTTGTTTTATTTTTTGTTTGTTCTTTTTATTTTTTTTCATTTTAATTGTAATTTTGATGTAAATTCACAGAAAAGTTAGATTTTCATTCATTCATTGTTGCATACTTTACCCATCTCCATCCCTCCCCCCTCCCCAGTTCACTTTAAAAAATATATATATATATATATATATATTCATTTTTTTGTTGTACAGTTACCTCCCTGACCTCCTCTCAGTCCTCTTCACAGTACACTTCTTATTCTGGGCTGTTGTCACACATATAATGCCTAATCACATATTCCTTTTAAACAGTTCTTTCTGTCATCTGTTCCAGTGTAGTATTCATTATCTATCCCCTCTTTTCTTAGTTTCCTCCCAATCCCATGCCAATTCCATTTTATAACAGTGGCTGCTATATTTTCTTGATGTTGAGATGTAATCCATATTGAAGATTATGGTCTTCGGTCTTCTGCAGCAAGCGCCTCAAGTTCTCACTTCCAGCACGCAAGATTGTGTTATATGCATAATGCAAGTAATCATTCTTCTTCATAAAATGCAACTTCTCTCATGATTTACTCAGATACAGATTTAATAGGTTTAGGGAAAGGATACATACAGCCTTGTAACATGCTTCTTGATTTTAAAACATCCAGTATTCCTTTGATTTACTTGGACCACAGCTTCTATTCCATATAGGCATCATTAAGTCATTTGGAATTTCCATTTTTCTCAATGTCAGCCAGAGTTAATTATGATCTGCATAATTAAATGTCTTAGGGACTAGGGGGGAAATATTTTAAGTCATATTTAAAAATACCAAAGAAAAGCCAAAAAGGAATTTATTTCAATATATATGTTAAGAAGCTTTAAAATTTTAACATAACTTTGAATCTTTTTATTTATTCATATAAATATGGAACTCTGTGATTTTATGATAAAGAATTGTGTTGCCAACTTAAAGGTTTATGGTTTACATCCACCAGCTGTTCCACTGTTGTGGTTGTTGTGTACTGTTGAGTTGGTACTGATCCGTAATTGACCTTCCAGGTTTTCAGAGGCAGTAAATTTTGTAAGAGAAAATTTCCCATATTTACCCCATGATGCATCTGGTTGATTCTAACAATATAACTTTGCATTGGCAGAGCAATTCCTTACTGCTAAAAATACTGCTAAATATTTGTTGTTTCGCTGCTGTATGCTGTTAAATCAACTCCAACTCATAGCGACCCTATGTACAACAGCTCTGAACACTGCTATTCCCTGAGCCAGTTTCATGATCTCTGGCATATCTATTTCCACTACCCCAGTCATTGAGTCAATCCATCTCATCAAGGGTCTTTCTTCTCTTGCCCTGTCCCTCCACCCTTCCAAGCACGATTTTTCTTTTCAAGGACTGTCTTTCCTTGCACCATGCCCAATGTATGTCATATGGAACTTCAGAATCCTTGCTTCCGAAGATCAGCCTGTTTTCACATTCTTCTGAATGGACTTGTTTATTCTCTTAGCAGTCTATAATACTCTTCTCCAACACCACAACTAAAGGCATTGACGACTCTTCTATCATCTCTCTGATGCATAGTTCGTAAGTGTGAAGACCATGACCTAGATCTGGAATGCCCTAGTCTCTAGACTGACATCAGAGGTCCCTGAGAGCAAATTTTCACAATACAATTCATCTTTTGATTTCCTAGTTGCTGATAACCCAGAGTGTTGATTGTGGAGCCAAGCAAGCTGAAGTTGTTAACAATCTCAATCTTTATCATGATGCTGCCGATTGGCCCAGTGGTAAGAATCTTTTTTTTTCTTTCTGTTGAGCTTCAATCCATATTGAAGGCTGCAGTTTCAAGCAAGGTTGTGTCATCTGCGTAACATAAGGTTTTGCTTTTTTTTTTGTAACATAAGTTTTTTATGAGTCTTCCTCCAACTCTAGTGCCACATTCCTCTTCATAGAGACCATATGATATGCTCTGCATATAGATTGAAAAAGGTATGTAGTTAAGATGTATTCCTAGTGTACACCTTTACTGATTTTGTATCATGTATTATTTCTTTGCTCTGATGACTACCTCTTGGTCAGGTCAAAGTATAGTTTTCACATAAGCACAATCAAGTATTCTGGGATCATTCTTCTCAGAGTTAGCCACAATTTGTTGTGATCTATATAGTCATGTGTCTTAGCATAGTCAATGAAACACACACAGACATTCCTCTGGTAAGCTCTGCTTTCAGCTAAAATCCATCTAACATTAGCTATAATGTCCTTAGTAACTCAGCATCTTCTAAACCCAGCCTGTACATAAGGCAATTCTCTGTTGATGCACTGTTTAAGACATTTTTGGATAATTTTCAGCAGGATCTTTCTTGCATCTGATGTTAATGATATTGTTCAATAAATCCCACACTCCATTGAGTCACCAGTTTTGGAATGAGAATAAATATGGATCTCTTCCAGTCAGTTAGCTAGGAGACTGTCTTCTTAATTTCTTGGCATGACATAGTAAGTGCATCAGGTCAATATTTGTTTGTTGAAATATGTCAATTAATATGTCATCAGTTCCTGAGACCTTGTTTTTTTTGCCAATTCCTTTGGAGCTGGTTGAACTTCATCCTCTATTACTCTGTTATTTTGATCTTATGTTGTTTCATATTTTTCCATGTCAGCCAATTCTTTCTGATTTAGTGACTCTGTGCAGTCATTCTATCTTCTTTTGATGCTCCCTGGGTCATTTGGTATTCTGCCCACAGCATTCTTAATTATTTCAACTCAAGGCTTGAATGTGTTCTTCCATTCCTTTAGTTTTAAGAAATGCTGAGTGCATTCTTCCTTTTTCATGTTCCAACTCCAGATCATTGTACATTTCATTATAATACTATGCTTTGTCTCTCTACTGTGCCCTATGAAATCTTCTGTTCAGCTCCTTAACTTTTCTTAAACTTTTATATTGGTTTGCTTATTAAATTCATATACATTGTGTTTTAAATTATTATTCATTCATACTGTGTTTCCAGATTCTGCAAAAGACAATTATTATAAAAATAGAAGGATAACTAATAAAACATATATGGAGACCCAATGTGGGAAGGTGTGGGAGGGGAAGGGTGAAGATGGGTAGGGGATAAATCACAGGGCTGCTTCTTAGTTTCTTAATTTAGGTTTTTACTTTGTCCTCTCTGTTTTGTAGTGCAATATTCAGAGTCTCTTCTGACAGCGTTTTGGTCTTTTCTTCTTCCTCTGTCTTTGAAATGGTTTTTTGCATTCTTCATGGATAATATCCATAATTTAAATATTTTTACATATTTTCATAAAATAATTCCTTTACATGACATTTCATTCATTTGTTGTTTGTTGTTATGTGCCATGGAGTTGCTTGCGACTCATAGGGACCTTATGTACAACAGCCCTAAACTCCGCTCTGTCCTGTGCCAATTGCAC
>NW_006399806.1:13003251-13004007 GCF_000299155.1 Elephantulus edwardii | reverse complement strand
CTTCAGGTCCTCTTCAGTTTCAGCAAGCAGAGTTGTGTCATCCGCATAAAGGAGGTTGTTGATAAATCGTCCACCAATCTTGACCCCACATTTCTCCTCATAGAGCCCAGCCTCCCTTGATAATCTGTTCTGCATATAGGTTGAAAAGGTATGGAGATAGGATGCATCCCTGGTGTACGCCCTTCCCGATTTTGAACCATGCAGTGTTTTATACAAACATTCATGTACATTGTGTTTCATACAATCATTCATACACATTCCATTTTACATTCTGTAATTGGTTTCCTTACAAAATTTATATACATTGTGTTTCACACTATTCTTCATTCAAATTTTGTTTTTTACACTTTATGTTTTATAAAATTAATTACCATTGCTCCCACAGCTCATCTGGTCTCTGTTTATTAGTATCCAAGTACTCAAACACGTTTCTGACATGGTCTTGAAATTTAGGAGGGATAGACTCAAAGAAACACTTTGCTTTTTTGTGGATTTGATTTCCTTTATCTTCATTTTGAACTTATATGTAAGTGTTTTATGATCTGATCCACAATTGGCACCTGGTCTAGTTTTTTACAATTTATATTGAGCCTCTCAAAAGACTTTTCTCACATGTGTAATCATTCTAATTCCTGTGTAGGCCATGGTAAGCTGCAATGAAATCCAAAAGACACATGGTTTTAATCCACCCGGTGCTCCATGGGAGAAAGACAAGCAATCTCCTCCCGTGCAATTAACTGTCTCTGAAAACCTGCT
>NW_006399806.1:12997215-13002644 GCF_000299155.1 Elephantulus edwardii | reverse complement strand
CGCACAGAGAAAGAGTTCAAAACAGAGCCAGAGGAAACAAGAGGCATTTAGTTTGCCTGGTTCATAAAGAATTGCACTGTCAAACCAAACACTACAGCTTTCATATGGATTATACCTTAAAATCAAGAAAACAAAATCCTTAAACCCTTAAGTGACCAATAGGCAACATTGTGATAGATGGAGAAGAGATTGGAATGGTCAACTATTTTATTTTACTAGGATACACAATCAACACCCAGGAAACAACTCTCCAGAAATCAAAAGACCTCTTTAAATTGTTATTATATCAGTTTAAATACCTGAGGTGCACTCACATTGAGCTATGGAATTTTTAGTTGCTTCATATGCCTGGGAAAGGCAATGAATCAAAGCAATTTTAAAAAGAATCATCAATATGTTTGTATTATTTTATTGATAAAGTGCATTTAATGTCCCATGGACTGACACACACCCACACAAAAGCCAACTCAACAACAAACAAACCCTCAAAAAACAAACAAATTTAAAAAAACCCCAAAATCCAAGCAAACAGTTATCTCTTAGGAGAAGAACAGACAGAGTACTGTTTAGAAAAAAGAATGGTGAAATTTTGTCTCACAATATTTTGAGGATGTTATTAAGAAAAATTAGTTCTTGGAAAAAGAAATCACATTAGGATTTGGGTCAAGAAAGGAGAAGGAGAACCTCAATGAGATGGAATCACAGTGACTGGAATGACGGGCTTGAACATGTTGGTGATTATAAAGATCACTGAGGCTGGGGCAAAATTTAAATCTATTGTTCCTATTATCAGTATGAGTTGCAGTCAGCCTGATGACATGGGAAAAGCCAGTGAGAAATAACAACTATGGTCACATGCTTTGTTTCAGAAATGATGATTATAAATGAATATTTATTCCTTATGTTATTATTAAATACGTTTATGTGTGGATGTCTAAGTGTATAAGAGGATTGCCCTACCTTTTCAATCTCTAATCATATAAAATATGTACATTTTATAATATAGTGTTTAGGTCTTTCTAGTTTTAGATAGTTTTTAAAGTATAAGACACCAAAAAGAGTGAACATCACCTAACAACATTATTTTAATCTCATGCTATGAATTTGGATAGGGGAACTTTATAGGCTAAATACATAGTGAGATACACTGCTAATCTCTCTGGCAGTTCAGTGACGAAGGGGAAAATATGGCAAATCCCCAGCTATGTCTTTTACAGCCTTGGAAACCCAATAAATAGTCAGATACGAGTTGGTCCCAACTCAACAGCAATGAATGAGTGAATGAGCAATGCTGCTGTGTGTTGCAGATATATAAATCAGATGTGTGAGTCATCTTATAAAAAAATGGAAGGACTAAAGGAAAAATAATTTAAAAGTCAATTTGTTTGACATTATCTTTAGAGAGAACTATCGACAACAGCAACAACAATAACAAAATCTATATTGAGATACTGTTTTTAAATGCAACTTTACATTTTATATAATGAAACCTGCTTGAAAAAAAGCAGTTTCTGATTTGAGGTTTCTTACCACTCAAGATATAAACAGCAGCTTGTTAACTTCCTTCTACAGAAACCAGGAACTTGGAAAATATGATACTTAGTCCTTTTACAATTTTAAGGAAATAAAACCTGTGCCACAATAGGTACACTTTAGCCAGAGGTAATTTTTTTTAATACAGCTTAAAAAGAAGCAAAGTGTGATGAGAATTAAACATCTTGATACGCTTCTTATATTTATGAAGGAAATAAATTCTTTGTAGTTGTCATCTTACCATGTTCTTCGTTCTCTGGGGGAACTAGATTAAGTCATCCCATTCCACTTCTAAGAGTGCCCATTCTATCCTCTGTGAATGTTTCCAGTAAATGTGTTTTCCCTGTTTATTTCTATTTATTAGTGTGTCATTTTTGTAGTTGCCACAGTCATTAATTTCTTTAGCACACATGATGCTGTGTGTAGATAATCCTGGCACAGACTGGTGAATTATCATGATATTTTGTTTTATTTTGGATGCTCTCTGCTCAAATCTTTGTTAAATCTTCACTTAAACTGTTGCATTAATGGAGGTCCTGTTATGAGTCTACCATACTTTGGCAAAGTGAGACATCCTGGAAGACACTGCTATTCTTTATGATCTACTGATTTAAGGTAAAATGAGATGGGCTTTGTGGATGGAAGCTTTAGTGAACAGATGGAATTCAAAGAGCAACAAAACCTAATTATGTTCAATACTAAACCCAAGATAAAACACTTAATGAATGTAACTTTATTTTAAGTTCTTTTTTTACAGGCTCTGTAAGGCAAGTAAACTTTATAATAGCAATAAGCATGACTGGCACTTAGTAATTCATAGAGATGAAACAATGTTTTAAAAATTTAGTTTCTGAAACAATAATAGTTTTAAGTAAGAAATGAAGGGGGTTTTGTTTTCCTCCTCTTGTTGAAATTTTACCTTGTGGACACAACTTACTGATTTATGAGATTTTAAATTAAAATAATCATAACAGAGACAATAAAACTCTAAAATATCAACTCATTGTGTCTGAGTCTGAACTGACTCATAGCTGTCGCTCCAGTGGGTTTGTGGAAGACGTAAACCAGCTGGTGGGATACTGCCCATCTTTCTCACTCAGAGTGGCTAATTAAAACCTGAGAGGGGTTAGCACCACAACTTCCTATAAACTACACTGTCAAGCTCCCTGACAGAGACAACAGTTCTAAAAAACCCCCACATAGACAGGCAGCTTCAGTCAATTTTTGAGAGAGAATAATCTAAGCTAGAAAGGGGGAGTGGGGAATGTAGCTACTAAAAAAAAAATTTCCAAAATAGAACCAACTATATCATCAATTTCAATTACACATAAATATTTCAAAATCCTTTTAGCAAATTTGAATTAATGTTTATAACAAATATATTTTAAAGTTTCTTAACATATACATATATATATAGAGAGAGAGAACAATTTCTGTGTGTGATTCAGTAAAGATGTTGCTTCTACAAGCAACGTATTGTCAAATAAACATTTAAACTAAAAAAAGAATTATACTAATAACATTAATTATTCTGTGTTTAATGGGTCTTATAATTTCAAGGTTTTTATATCAATAAAGCAACTTGAACAGTAAGCACAGTTGAATTTCACCTGGCTGGCTGTGACCATTTGATTCCAGGTATAATCATAACCAACTGTGGCTGCTTCACAGATAATATTCTTAGTTCACACATTGCACAGCCGAGTATCCATATGTTCAGCAGTCAAAGTGCTTCTTGCTGTTGCTCTGATTTCTCTTTCTAGAGTGCATTTACAATGAAAATTCTTCACAATTGTTGTAACATGCTTCAGTGAAGGGGAATATTTAATTCAGAAAGAACAGGATCATTGCTTTCTTTTTTCTTTTCCAGTGAGTATATAGTTATATTTCCCCAAAATTGACCCAAAAGTAAAGTAACTGAGGCATGTGCACGCCAAGTAATGTGATGCTGTTGCAGAATATTGGCGTGTCTTTATGGCCACTGAAAGTTGCTACTCTCTTGTGGGCTCTGCCATAAACAATCATAGATAGTTCATTCATTTTCTGTATGTGTTTAATATCTTTCCCCCCAGTGTATGAGAAAATTAAAATGTGAGATTGGAGTCACCACCTAAGAAAAGTTAATCAAATTCACTGAAATAATTAGTGACATCTACTCAAGATAGCTTCCCTGTTTTTGTTATGTGCCCTGGAGTCACCTGCAACATATAGTGCGACCCCATGAACAGCAACTCTGAACCCTGCCCTGTCCCGAGCCAATCTCACTAATGCTGACCCATCAACCTCCATTGCCCCAGTTACTGTATCAATCCATCTCATCCAGGGTGTTCCTCTCCTGTGCTGTCCCTCCACCCTTCCAAGCATGATGTCTTTTTCCAAGGACCAATCTCTCCTGGCCAGGTGATCAAAGTGTGTGAGAAGTAGTAAGAGAGTCTGCCGCCCCATTTTCCTTATGAATCAGGGTGAAATCTCTCTCAGGGAGGAGTGACAGGGAATGGCAAAGGACACATGGACAAAGGAGATTAATCAGAACTGGCTTTGATGGGGACTAGGCTACATGACAATGGAAGCTGATCCTCAAGGAATGCGGCTTTATTGGAAGTATTTTTGTGAACTTATTTTGTTTTCTCATATTTGCTTTCTTATATTTGTTTGATTATATATAAAGGATTAAGAGACAAGCAAGAATGAATCCTGAAGAAGAAAAATTATACTCATCTTGATGATCACAAAATTATGATTTAAACAAAAGAGGGGGAAATAAGGGAAGCCGAATATCAAATTTAATAATAGTAGACCAAATGCTGTTTCGGGAAATGAGGGAAGCTTGATTGCCCACCTTGTGGAAATGGGGTGTTCCCTAGGAGTTAACATTGTTCTTAGTTTGTGTCAAATGAACCCCTCCCTCTTGAGATTAACATAAAGAGGAACTTGGCCTTATCTGTAAAAGACTTCACCATTATTCTTTGTTTGGTACTTCCTTGTGATTTTACTTTTATTATCTTATGATTCTAAATAAATACTCAGAGAAGCATGGCTTGAGGTCTCCTATCTCAAAAAAAAAAAAAAAAAGAAAGTTGTTTTCACTCTCTTCAAGACAGATCTATTTATCTTCTTGGTGGTCCATAGTAAGTACAAGACCCTTTTCCAGCACCACAACTCAAAGGCATCAATTCTTCTTCTGTCATCCTTAATCATTGTCCAGCTCTCTGATGCATAGAAACTAATTACAAAGACCATGGCCTGGATTAGGTGCACCCAAGGCAATTTGTCTTTTGATTTCCTGACTGCTGGTGTTAAGAGTGTTGATTGTGGAGGCAGGCAAGCTGTTTAAACAACCTCAATCTCTTCTCCATCTCTCATGTTTCTCTTTTCTCATCACAATAAACCATTTCATGCTACAGAGGTTTCATGCTAATTTATACAAATTCATTACAAATTCTACATTGTAAAAAGTTTGACAAATGACCGGTGGTGGTATGCTATGGTATAAATAAGTAAAGAGAAAACATAAAATGTTAAAGAAGGTATCTATCATTATTATATAGCATAGGAGAAGATACATCTTTATAGACAAATAGATGGGGAATTACTGAATGAAGGATCCTTAATAGTTCCTAACAATTATCAGAGGATGAATCAGCCAGGAAAAAGAAGTCAGCACTTCTAGGTACATAAAATTACAAGTGTCTGTTTCTCATGCGGTTGGCAGATTTCCAAATTCCATGTTTGCTTTTTGATTGTATCCTCACAAACTTGATTGACGTAGACCTTTTTGATTGTTTAATTCAAAGAACAGTGAAAATTCCCTTAGGATAATCAAACATGTAGTGTTGGATCCGCAGAGCCGGACCCCAATGAGATCGGACGCCAGCACCAATCACTCACGAGAGACC
>NW_006399806.1:12966978-12979697 GCF_000299155.1 Elephantulus edwardii | reverse complement strand
TCCCTTTGCCAACCTCTACCGACAGATTATGGGCTCGCTCTCTAGCATCCTTAAAATGTCCAAGTACCAGGTCTAGGGAGGTGGAAGTTGTCTGTCCCATTACGTCCGTCAACAGTAAGTAAAGACAAAGACACAGACAGACAAATAACAAGCAAAACAGACAAGTCTTTCAGCCTTCCTCTATAAGCAAGGTTTGAAAGCTGAAACTGGTGAAGAGCGGTGTCTCGGAAAAACCTCAACCGCCTCTTCGTACAGAAGCCTGGCGTGAGGTTCTTTACTCTCACCCAAGCACTCAGATATAGGGCTCAGAACGTCTTCCGAGCAACCGCAGTGGTGGCCCCCCAGCACGTCCGCCTTAGCCACGTTTCACTGCTCCGAATTCAGAAAACAACACGAACAGTTCAGTACAGAACGAAAACACAGATGGACACACTCTTCCGTCTGGCCAGCAGTTCATCCCTCCAGTTAGGGGGTCCTTGGGGTCATAGGGGGATCCCGGCGAACCCCCAGATGTTGTGTCCCAAATCCAGTTTACCCCCAAGTCACCAAGGAGCCGACACTGATGCAAGGGCAAGAGGGAATTTATTTCGGATTCGAATCCGGGCCTCCCTCAAACCTTGCTGATAGAGCAGGGAAAATGGCATGGCCCCGATTCTGGGCTGTTCTGCCTATTTAAAGGGGAAAGCCCGCAAAAACAGGGCGATACAGGATTGGCTGATGTTTGGGTGGGGGCTCTTTCCCCCCTTCCCCCACCGCTTTCAGTTTACTGCTCTAGAGGCTTATACATTTTAAAATGCCATATTGATTACAAAATGGAGTCCCTCAGTAGGATTCCTCATGATGAACGGTTGCTGTTACGTGCCATGGAGTCACCTGTGAGTCATAGCAACCCTATATAAAAAAAGCCCTGAGCCCTACCCTATCCTGGGCCAGTCTTACTGACTCTGACACACATACCCTCATTACTCCAGGTACTGTGCTAATCCATCTCATCCATGGTCTTGTAGAGTTAAAATAGTCTTACTCTAGAACCATTTACACACACACACACACACACACACACACAAACACACACACACACACTGGAACCATTGAATGGGTTCTATAGGCTAGTTAACTAGTATGTTAGCACTTCCCTCTTTCATGATAAGGCAGTGCAACAGAAAATATTTAGGATTATGCTACTCAAAAACACATTACCTAGACTGAGTTCCTCAACTAGTTGCTGTGGTGGTTAGCAAAACCGATAGGATCCTAGGAGAATGGGATACAGGAAGAGGAAGCAAGATAACAATCTCAGCTTCCTGCCATATGCAGCCTGCTTCAATTCCTGATGTGAATTAGGGATACAAAAGTTAAAACCAGATTCCAGCTCTGTTAAGCTGAAGGAGCAAGAGAACAAATTCAAGCCTAGATTTGCAATACTTAAGGATACTATAGGTAGACTATTGAATGATTATTAAAAGAAGGAAATAGTAAAAGAAGATGAAAGGAGTATACAGAGTCACTGTACCAAAAAGAATTGGCCTACACAGAAGAATTTCAAGAAACAACATGTGATCAAGAGGCAATGGTGATGAAATTGGCAGTTCTGAAGAAGTTGGTGAAAAAAAAATAAAGCCCCAAGAATTTATGGAATATCAACTGACACATTTCAACAAACAGATGCTGCCCTGGATGTATTCACTAGGCTATGTCAGGAAATCTGGAAGACAAATACATGGCTAACTTATTGGAAAAGTTCCACATTTATTTCCATTCCATAATAAAGGTGACCCGACAGAATGTGGAAATTATCAAACAATATCACTAATATCAAAATTTATCCAAATCCTGCTGAAGATTATCCAGAAATGAGTGAAACAGTGTACTGACAGAGACCTATCAGAAATACAAATTGGTTTTATAAGAGGCTGTGGCAGTAGAGAAGTTTTCACCAATGTCAGATGGATATTGGCTGAAAGCAAGAGTACCAGAGAGATATTTATCTGCATTTCATTGACTATACAAAGACTGTGTGGATCAAAACAAACTGTTGTTAACCTTGAGGAGAATGGAAAATCCAGAACACTTGATTGTGCTTATGTGAAATCTACACTTGGTCAAGGAAGTAGTCTTCAGAACAGGGCAGGGAAACACTGCATGGTTCAAAATCAGGAAGGGAGTACACCAAGAATGTGTTGTCTCCTACTCTTTCAATTTATAAGTGAAGCAGATCATTTGGGAGGAGGAATGTGGCTTCAGGATTGGAGGAAGTGTCATCAACAATCTTCATTATGCAGATGACACAATCTGGCTTACTGAAACTGAGGACCTGAAGCAGTTGTTGCAAAAGGTCAAGGACTGTAGTCTTCAATATAGATTGAAGCTTAACATCAAGAAGACAAAAATTCTCACCACTGGACCAACTGGCAGCACCATGATGAATGGAGAAGAAATTGTGGTTGTTAACAATTACTGCTTGGGAGGCTCTACAATCAATACTCTTATCACCAGTCCTCAGGAAATCAAGACAAATTTTATTAGGTAAATCTGCAGTCAGGGACCTTTACAGAGTACTGAGAAGCAACGATGTCAGTTTAGAGACTCTGGTGTGCCTGACCTAGAACATGGTATTCACAATTAATTGCTGTGACTAAGGATGGCAGAAGAATTGATGTCTTTGACTTGTGGTGCTGGAGAAGAGTTTTGAACATACCATGGATTGCCAAAAAACAAAGAAGTCTGTTTTGAGAAGAGTGAAACTGGCTTTCACCTTGTAGGCTAGGATTTTGAAGCTCCATCTGACATATTTTGGGAATGTGGACAGAAGAGACCGGTCCTTGAAGAAGGATATCATGCTTCAAAGGGTGGAGGGACAGAGCAGGAGAAGAAGACCCCAGATGAGATGGATTGATGCAGTAATTAAGGCAATGTGTATGTGTGTCTGAGTCAGAGAGAATGCTTCAGAACAGGGCAGGCTTTAGAGCTCTTGTACTTGTCACTATGTGTTTCAGATGACTTAATGGCACATAACAACAACTAGTTGCTTTAAAATCAAGTTCATTACCACTCATGGCAAATACCTGTAGGTCAGAGTAAAATTGTGATCCACTTGGCTTTAAGTAGCTGATGTTTTTGAAATTTATTACTAGGCTTTTTGGTACTAAGAATTTTGGAAATTGTTTACTAGTACCATCTGTACTATCCAGTAACTTCTTTTTCCACTTCGTCCAAACTATGAAACAATGTTGATGTTATGTGCCATTGAGTCATCTGCAACTCATCGTGACCCTATGTACAACAGCCCTAAATCCTGCCCTATCCTTTGTCAATCTCACTTTCTCTGACACACCTACACTGACTACCCCAGTCACTGAATCAATCCACTTCATAGAGGGTCTTCCTCTCCTGCACTGTCCCTCCACACTCCCAAGCATGATGTCCCTCTCCAAGGATTGGTATGTCTTTGCAACATTTCCAAAGTATGTCAGATGAAGCTTCAGAATCCTTGTCTCCAAGGAATGGCTTGGTTTAACTCTCTCCAGGGTGAACCTGTTTGTTTTCTTAGCAGTCTATAGTATATTCAATACTTTTCTCCAACACCACAGCTCAAAAACATTAAGACAGAGTAGGAAGAAGGATTTGCTATTCATTTCTGAAATAGCAGGCCTCTGAAAATCCTAAGTACACTAAGAAACTATACATGAATTATTTACCTTCGTTAAATCTAAGTGTTCTCTTAAGTAAAAACCAGATAATCATAGTATTTACCTTTTGTATTTCCTATTATAGTAAATGAAAGCATACTTCTAAAGAGATTGAATTGAAACTGGACCATGGTAAGAACTGTTTATTGCTGTTGGGTACATATCAAGTTCTAACTCATTGTGACTCTAATTACAATTGAAGAAAACACTGCTCAGTCTTGAGCCATCCATACAACCATTGGACTGATTGTTGTAGCCCTGTATTAACAGCTCACCAAGTCTCTTACTCTTTTGTTGACTCTCTATTATACCAAGCATGATATCCTCCCCAAAGGATGATCCTTTCTGACTATATATTCAAATTATACACTACAAAGACTTGTCACACTAGCTTATAACGAGCATTCTGGTTACACTTCGCCCAAGAGAAATGTGCTCATTCTTCTATCCTTTACTAATAAGCAACAATTGTTGTTCATGTATTTCTAAGAATACTGCATATATTCCATTACCATCTTTGATCAGATGTGTTAAGTATTAATAGGTCATTGTGCCATCAAGTTGAGTGCAACTCAAAGTGATCCAGTAAAAAATAGATTGGAAACTTACCCTATACTGGTCTATCTGCACAATCTTTGCCATACTTGAACCCATTGTTACAGTGTCAATCCATCTCGTTGAGGGTTTTCCTCTCTCTGACCTTTTACATTTCCCAGTATAATGTCTTTATTGAAAGACTGGCCCCCTCCTGATAATATGCCCAAAGTATGTGAGATGAAATTTCACTTTGCCTCTAAAGAGCACCCTTCTTGCACTTCCTCCAAAACAGACTCGTTTGATATTTCTGGTACTCCATAGAATGTTCAGCACTCTTCTCCAACACCACAATTCAAGAACATAATTTTTTTCATCTCTCTATTTTTCAACTTTCAGATGCATAGCTGGTCCAAAAGCTTAGATCAGGTATACCCGAGTCTTTAAACTGACATTTTTTCCTTTACAATTTGAAGATATATGAGAACAGATTTTCCTAATGTAGCACATCATTTTGATTTCTTTGTTTGCTGTTACTATGAATGTAGTGGCTGTGGATTCAAGTAAAATGAAATAATTGACAACTTCAATCTTTTCATCATCTGTCATGATGTTGCCTATGTGTACAGTGGTGAGGATTTTTGCTTTATTGATACTGAGATGTAACCTACACCTCTTATCTTGGTGCTACATTGTTTTCCATAAGGTCTATTTTCTGAAATTATTTGTTCAGCATACAGAATAAATATGGGGGAAAGGGGAAACATTTGCATGTCTTTCCTGATTTTAAACCATATAAGCTTCCTTGGTTCTGTTCAGACAATTTCTTCATGGTCTATGTATATAAGTATTGTATACATACAATTAAGAATTCAGAAATTCCGTTCTTCTTAATGTTATTCCTAATTTGTTATGGTTCACCCAAGGAAATTAATCTATATAGTCAATAAATAAAAGTTAACATCTTTCTGGAATTCTCTTCATTTAGCCAAGAATCTTCTGACATTACCAATATTTCTAATTCTATAGTCTCCTTTCATTGATCATGAATTTCTGGAAATTGCCTACAGATGTACTTCTCTAGACATTTTTGAAGATAACCATAATACAGTTGGACAAATTTCAAAAGATAGACTGATTAGAAAATGCAAATTACTGTAACAAAATATAAGAAATGGACAACTGACTAGGAAAAAATCCATATGTGTTCCTACCAAAAAAAAAAAAATTGAGCCTCCAGCATGTGGAAATTATCAAGGAATATCATGAATATAATATACAAATAAAATCGTGTTGAAAATAATTTAAAAATGGCTGAAATAGTAGCAACACATCAGTTACAATTAATTCTGTTCTGATGCATGATGATCACATACCTGATAAAATGGAACATTGCCCAGTCCTATTCTATCTTCCTGGTTGTTGTGACTTTTGTTTATTTTTTCCTAATTTGAAGGGTTCATATTAATACCATACAGTACAGTATTCATTTTTTACACGAGAATTTCATTTACTGATCCTTGCAAGTAGATGAAAAGGCCTTACTCCCTAGTCTTCTATTGTCTGGAAGCTTTCCTGAAACTTGTTCATCATGGTGATTCTGTTAATATCTGAAATATGAATGCCATCATTTCCAACGCCATGAGGTTATCATAGTAAGACAAACAGACAAGAGGTAACAAACATGGTCATCATTTATTCAGCAGTTTGAATGAATTAGGTTTTAAACATTCTTGTCATACTTTCAATTAACCTGAAAAACAGATACTTATATTACCATTTTTCAGACTGAAAAATGATAGTTAGCAGCAAGTAATCCTCTAAGATATCACAATTAGAAAATTATTTATATGTGAGGGGGATAAGTTCGTGTTGATACTTTGCAGTTAGATATAATGATATGAATTTAAACATAGTCTTCAAATCTGTGAACCTCAGTGTAACCATATTGTTATAAACAGCCCTTAAGATTAGGATAGTCTTCTCTCAATTCTGCTTTCCTGAAGAAGCTGTCCTATATCAGGAAGCTCTGTGCACCTCTCCCCCTGCCCACCTCCACCTGCTTCCATCAAGTCCGTGGACTCCTCTCTACCAAAGAGAGAGACATCAGTAAGACAAGTGGAAAGAGGAACATACATGAAACCTGCTACGTAATCAGATGCATAGTTCATTCTCATCTCTAAGCATATTCACACCTCTACTTCTTCCATATCCACTGGGTTGTCACCAAGACGATGATAGAGGGAGAGGAACCTTGGAGAAGGAAGTTGCTGGTTATTTAGACTGGTTTGAAAAGCAGAAATAAACTTCACATTTGGCTCATGGCCACACACAAAAAACTATAGGATTATTTTGAAAAACTATTTCAAATACAAGATATTGTTAAGAATTTTGTACTATATATAGCTAATGTCAGATGGATCTTGGTTGAAAGCAGAGAGTACAAGAATAATGTCTATCTGTGTTTAATTGAGTATTCAAAGGTATTTGAACACACAACAAACTATGATTTGATCACAACAAACTATGTCTGACTCTGAGAAGAATGGGAATCTCAGAATATTTTATTGTGCTTATGCAAAATCTATACTTGGACCCGGAGACTCATCAACAATCTGCATTATGCAGATAACACAACCTTACTTGCTGAAACTGAGAAGGACCTGAAGCACTTGCTGCAGAAGGTCAAGGACTGCAGCCTTCAATATGGATTGAAGCTCAACATCAAGAAAATAAAGATTCTCACGACTGGGCCAATTGACAGTATCATGATAGACGGTGAAGGGACTGAGATTGTGAGCAGCTTCAGTTTGCTTGGCTTTGCAATCAACACTCTTGTTACCAGCAGCCAGGAAATTAAAAGATGAATTGCATTGGCAAGTCTACTCTCAGAGACCTCTCCAAAGTACTGAAGAGGTACTGAAGAGAAAAAAATGACAGTCTGGAGACTAAAGTACTCCTGACACAGGCCATGGTCCTTGCAATTACTTGCTATACATCAGAAAGCTAGACAATGAGTAAGGATGATAGAAGGAGAATTGATACCTTTGAGCTTTGGTGCTGGAGAGTATTGAATATGCCATGGACTGCAAGAAGAACAATTTCGTCCTGAGGAGAGTGAAGCCAGGCTGTTTCTTGGAGACAAGGATTCTGATGCTTCGTCTAATATATTCTAGACATGTTGCAAGGTAGGATCAGTCCTTGGAGAAGGACGTCATGCTTGGGAGGGAGGGGGGACATCACAGCAGAGGAAAGCCCTCAGTGAAGTTGATTGATTCAGTGACTGTGGTAATGGGGGTAGGTGTGTCAGAGACAACAAGATTGGCACAGAATAGAGTTATGAGTTGCAGGTGACTCCATGGCACATAAAAACAACAACAATATATTATTAATTCAATTGTATCTCACTAACTTATAATTTATTGCTTTATAACAAAAAGATCATATGTTTCTTTGCGTGTTTCTTAATTGGACAATTCAACATATAAGCAGGTTGCTAAGTTCAAATATTCTAGCTGAAATATTTATATCAAGTCAAGTAACATTTTAAACTTGATATATACACTCCATATTAAATATTTTATTTAAAAAAAACTTCAAAATTAGAGATATGAAAAATATTCCTTAATGATTGTTTCACTGTATTTAACTTGCTCTTTCATAGGATTAACACTTTCAGAAACTAGTATATTTATTTTATATATTAATTCACTTATTATTTTATCCAGTCTTGAGCTAGATACTACTCTTATACCTGTTTTAAAAAGGATGTAAGGAGATCATGAAAAGTTAAGTAATTTGTTTGAGTTGCCAAACAAATTTTGGAAGGATGTAGCAGAGATACAAAGCCAATAAATATTATTTATAATGTTTTTCTTATGTGCCGTCGAGTTGCTTGCAACTTATAGCAACCCTATGTACAATAGCCCCGAAACCTGCTCTATCCTGTGCCAACTTTACTGTCTCTGACACATCTACCCTCATTACCCCAATCACTGAACCAATCACCTCATCGATGGTCTTCTTCTTTTTCTATTCCTTCATGTGTCCTGCTTTGCAACATGCCCAAAGTATGTCAGATGAAATCTCAGAATTCTCACCTCCAAGAGGCTGCCTGGTTTCATCCTCTCTAGGATTAAGCTGTTTGTTTTCCTCTAGTCCATGGTATATTCAATTCTTCTCCAACACCCATAGCTCAAAGGCATCAATTCTCTTTCTGTCATCCCTAGTGACTGTCCAGCTCTCAAATGCATAGCTAGCAATTGTGAGGATTATGGCCTATTGGATCAGATTCACCTTAATCTCCAGACTGATGTCATTGCTCTTCAGTACTCTGGAGAGATCCCTGACAGTTGACTTTACCCATGTAATTCATCCCTTTATTTCCTGGTTGCTTATACCAAGAGTGCTGATTATGGAGCCAAACAAAATAAAGCTGTTAATAATCATAAACTCTTCACCATCTATCATATACTGCCAATCGGCCAAGTGGTGAGAATATTTATTTTCTTGATGTTGAGCTTCAATCTATCATGAAGGCAGCAGCCCTTGACCTTCTGCAGCAAGCGCTTGAGGTCCTCCTCAGTTTCAGCAAGCAGGGTTGTGTCATCTGCATAATGTACGCTGTTGATGAGTCTTTCTCCAGTCCTGATTCCACATTCCTTCTCATGGAACCCAGACTTCTGGATGATCTGTTCTGTACAAAGACTGAAAAGGTATGGAGATAGAATATATTCTTGGCATACATCCTTCTTGATTTTAAACCATTCAGTTTCTCCTTGCTCTGTTCTGACCACTTCTTCTTGGTTCAAGTCTAGGTTTCACATAAACACAATCAAGTGTTCTGGGATTCCCATTCTTCTCAGAGTCAGCTACAGTTTGTCGTGATCCACACAGTCAAATAAATATCTTTGCATAGTCAATGAAACACAGTTAACATTCCTCTGCTACTCTCTGCTGTCAGTCAAGGACATCTAACATTAACTATAATATCCCTAGCACCATGGCCTCTTCTAAACACAGCCTTCTTCTTCTAAACATATCTGGCAATTCTCTGTTGATGTACTGTTTCAGTCATTTTTGGATAATTTTCGACAGAATCTTGCTTGAATGTAATATTAATGATATTGTTTGATAATATCTGCACTTTGTTGGGTCATCTTTCTTTGGAATGGGAACAAATATAGATCTTATTATTAGAGCCAAGAAAATTCAGATTTTCACCATTGACAAATGGGCCATGGACTTTTACACTTTCCCCAGAATATTTTCCACTGAATTCTGGGTAAGTTATATTAAAAATATGATAGTCAGAAAGTGCATATCATTAATCACTTATTACTACCAATAGTCTTATTTATTGTTATAGTTCATGGATTTGCAAATAGAAGATTAATGAAAATTAAAGAGAAGCTCTTTGATGTTAAATGACACGATAGGTGTAAGAATCTATTATAACACATCAACAATGTGAGGCTAGTGCACAAATGGGCAATAATATCTTGTTTCATGAGGTCTCATGAATCTAAACTGAGCTGATGTTAACTGAAAATAGTTAGATGGCTCATGATTGCTTAGCTGAATTTAAGATGATGCTTAAGTCAGGAGTTGAATTAGTTTGTAGTTGTAAATTCTATATACTAGCTTATTGTCAAAATATAGGACAGACACCATTATATAGAACTATCTACTTGTATAGCAGTGAAGAAAATAAAGATAAACACATACAACTAATTATGCTTCTTTTCTGGTATTCAATATGCATCACTGTAATGAATTATTAGAGAAACAAATATTTTGATTACTCTCTATCACAATATTGCCAAATATATGCTAGCTATTGAGAGTAAACAATAAGAGGAAATTTGCTATGTAATTTTTACATAAAATTTATTTTGAATTCACATGAACTTATTTTAAAACACATGATTTTCATAGAACTTTCTCTATTAAGTTTTTTTTTTTTTTAATTCTTCCTTTCTCAATGGATATAGTAAATTCCACTGGGAATTGAAAGAAGTCCAAACAATCCCACTAGATATTTTGAGGAAGTGCCATTCTCAGACTTGCTCAATTGAAAATGTATATTTAAAGTTTATGAAATCTCTAGCAGTGTGTGTATTGGTAGATTTTCTCATGCCTTGAACACTTCTGTACCCATTTGATGCTGGGAAAACACACCTGTATATATAAATATAGAAAGTTACGGCTAAGTTATGTTGTGTTACTCTATGTTATGGTATGTTAAGGTACTTAGGTTACTCTAAGGGATGCATAAGAAGTAGAAAATGACATGAAGGAATTCAAGACAGCTATGAGTATAATTTTTTACCATGTTGTCTTTTATGTTATGGAATCTTAAATGTTTCTTTTTATTTCTCATTTACTCTATATAATTTTTATTTCATCGTTGTTGTTGTTGTTGTTAAGTGCCTTCGAGTCACAGGCGACTCATAGCAACCCTATGAAGGAGAGTCCTTGACGCTTGGGTGCCTTTCATCCTCTCTCCAGGTTCATAGGGTTTCCGGAGGCAAGCTATTATGGAAGTGGATGACACTCCTCCTTCCAAGCTTGTTTTAATCGGGGATCTCCACCCCACTCTCTTTCCGTATTGGGTAGCCAACCATTAACACATTTGACACTCAGTGTCACAGTGTTCAGCCTCACAGCAACCACAAGTGACTGCAGTATGGCAACTTGTACGCCAGGGCTATAAGACCTAGAAGGAATGTCTGTTTATTTCATTAGTATTAAAAAAATTGAGAAAAATCCACAATTTGATTGACTTTTATATTGGAAACCACTTCTTACATTGTTACCTTTTCCTTTCTATTCTGTTTAGCTATTAAACACCACATTTTCCCCCCTTACATTTCCAGAGAGCTTCATAAGCTATCTGCTCTTTCCTTACCAAAATATAGATTTTTTTTTCCTTTTTTGCTATTGTGTGTAATTTTCTTGACTTATTTTAAATCTCTAAGGACCAATATAAATTTCACTTAAGCTGCCAAGTGTTCAGAGATCTTCTGAACGTAGGTGACATTTAGTAACAAGAGTCAATTTTTAAGCCCTTTTCAGCATCGGTTAAAATGACTGGAACCAGACTAAGTCACTACATTTGCTAAATTTCTCTCCAAATTTGAAGATGTGAAATGACAATAATATTTTTAGGAAATTTCTTATGGAAATGGGGAGAAAAAGGAAGAGGGTTTATGGATATAAAGAAAATAAAATGAAATAATAGCAATCTGTAGAGTAGTGTGACTGGATTCCTATCTTTGTATTAAAAGGACAAATTATGTTGCATATCATTATTTGAAATGCTGATAAAGAAATAATTTTCACAGTCCACTCATGGTCATTTATGATTGGTAAGAAAAAAAATTTTATCATTTATTCACACATTTGGTGTCAAGAACTAAGTGGGCCTGTGACCAAAACCATAATTCACTTCAGATATATGTATAGCATAGTTTCTGTATTTGGAGTATTTGCACAAGTAGTTCTCATTGTGTTAGTTGGAAATGGGCCTATTCTATAAAATAAATCACAATTTGACTATTATAGTTGTAGCATGAATTGTAGTCAGATGTCATCAAGTCAATCCTCATGTCATACCAAACCCATGCACAATGCAAGGAAACTTTGCCTAGCCATGGACTGTCACTATCAATTATGGTGGCTCACTTAGTCTTTTGTGATCCAGAAGATTCTTGTTGTCTAGTATTATACATATATCACTAGGCCCTGCATCTTAATACATCTTAATCTGGGAGCACCACTGAAAACTTTTTCCAGTATCATAGTAACACAGCCATCTTAGAAAGCTGTACATGAGGTTCAATGGCTCTCAGACAGAATTAAGAATTCTATTATTGAACTACTACTACTATTGTTATATTTGGATAAGCCCCACCATAATGTTCTTGCAGACTGCTTTTTCCTAAATATTTAAAGGGAAAAAAAGTTTTAAGTCTTTTATAAATTCTCCTATTTCTGAGATTTCTTCTTATTAAAGTAGAAAGTTAAATATTTTCCTTAATCTCACTGATCACTGAGTTCACTGTTCACAAATATAGAAATTAAAAAATAAATAAATATAATAAAGGGTTTGAATACTGAAGAGGGATTTGTCCTCAACTTCCAGATTGTTCTACATTCATAATGCTGTTTGCAGTTCTTACTTTTCATCAGATTTTTCCAACACCAGATAAATTAATGTTCAAGTTAATGGAACTATTTGTGATTTCTTAAGTGTTTCCTAGAGTGAAAATTTAGAAAGAAACGTTTTAAATTTTGTTTCAAGTAAACAATGATTATTTTCAAAACAATTAAAAAATATATTTCTAAAGTTTCAACTAGAAATTTCTTTGTAGAGATTTCCTTTTGGTTCTGGGAGGATGTAGTGTCAACCTAAAAGTTGCCTTTTGTTTTCTTTCTTTCTTTCTTTCTTTCTTTCTTTCTTTCTTTCTTTCTTTCTTTCTTTCTTTCTTTCTT
>NW_006399806.1:12962763-12966838 GCF_000299155.1 Elephantulus edwardii | reverse complement strand
TCCTCTTCCTCTTCTTCTCCTTCTCCTTCTCCTTCTTCTATCAGGGACTGTGTTCTCTGTATTCCCTCTGGCCCTTTCACAGAGACACTCATGGCACTGTGTCCTGATGATCCATTTCCCCCTCCTTAGACAGAGGAACAGTCATCCAGTTATCTGAATTGTCTTTCATAGTTTCTGTGCTCACAAATAAATATTTCAGGAAGAATTCACATGAAAAATTGTTGTTGTTATGTGCCATATAGTTATCTGTGACTCATAGTGATCCTAAGAATAACAGATCTGAAACCTCCCCTTTCCTGTATCATTTTCACCATCTCTGACACACTTGAGCCCTACTATACTACACACACTACTATAGTCACTGTGTCAATTCAAATTGTCAAGAATCTTCCTCTTTTACATAGCTCTCCACCTTTCCATGTACAATGTGTTTCTCTAAACCTGAACCTTTCAAACATTTTCAAAATATATGAGACAAAATTTCATTATCTTTGTTTCCAAGGAGTACTGTGGTTTCAGTTTTTCCAAGACAGATCTGTTTGTTCTTTTGGCAGTTGATGAGATATTCAATACTCTTCTCTAATATTACATCTCAAAGACATTGGTTTCTTTTATTATCCTTAGTCATTGTCCAATTTCAGAGACATAAAAGCAATTGAGAAAACTGTGGTTTGTAACAGGTGCATCTCATGTTTTATGTTGACTTCACTGTTCTTTTTCAATTTGGAGAGGTCCCAGATAGCAGGATTTTCAAATGAGACTCATATTTTGATTTCTTGACTGCTGGTGAAAAGTGGGTTGATTGTGAGTCCAAGTTAGATGAAATTTCAACTCCTCCTTGTTTTCAGTGCACAAGATTGTGTGATTTGTATGACATTGGTTGTTGATGAGTCTTCCTCCACACCTGATGCCATATTGTTCTTTGTACAGTCTAGATTTTCTGATTATTTTCTCAGAACAAAAATATTACAGGTACAGGGAAAGAGCACAACACTGATACACATATTTCCTGATTTTAAATTATGTAATCTCCTCTGGATCCATTTGGACAACAACTTCTTGATACAGTTATAAGTTTGATATGAGCATCATCACTGGGATTCACACTTTCTCAATGTTAGTCATAAGTTGGTAGATTCACACAGTCCAATGCCTTTGTGCAGTCAATAAAACATGTAGATATTCTGGTATTCACTGCTTTCAACCATAATCCGTCTGACATCAACAATGATAGTGCTAGTTCCACAGCCTCTTCTAAATTCTGCTTGCATTTTTTAGCAGTTCTCTGGTGATATAATGCTATAGTCATTTCTGAATGACCCTCAGTAAGGTTTTCCTGGTATGTGATATTAATGATATTATTTAATTATCTCCACATGATATCAGATCAACTATTTGGAAATGGAAATGCAAATGCATCTCTTTCAGTCAGTTGGCCAGGTATCTATTGTTCAAATTTCTTGGCACCAACTAGTATTTCCAAGTCTGTATCTGTTTATTGGAATATGTCAATTGTTATTCCATAAGTTTTGGGGACCTAACTTTTTGTCAATGTCTTCAATGCAGCTTGAAAATTTTCCTTCATAATCATTGGTTCTCTATTATATACTGTTTCCTGAAATGGTTCCAGGTGAGTCAATTATTTTTGATACACTGACTTTATGTATTCTTTCCATTTTCTTTTGATACTTTATCACTCAAGATTTTTTCCTATAATATCTTTCAGTAGTTCAACTTCAGGACTAAATAAGTACACTTAAATCTTAGCATAAAGAGTAATGTGCACATAATGATGCATATATAACTACTTCTAGCCTTTATATATATTTTCTATTATTTTTAAAATTTTATACATTTATTTAAAAAATTCAGGTGCATTGCTTTTGAAATCAAATCTTTCAATTTTCCTCATCCCCCACCCGTCAAATTATACAACCCCATAATTAATCTCCCCTTCCTGCACATCCTCATCCCTCTGCTTCCACCCTCTCCAATCCCTCTTGGATCCTTATACTCATTCTACAATAATAGTTTTATACAGTATTTATCCTTGTAGGACTGAGTTAGTTCACTTAACATAATGCTCTCTAGTCTCTCACAAATTAGGCAATAATTTACAAAATCATTACTCCTTCATGATTTCTCAATCCACTTATTTGTGGTTTTACATTTTGGTTGTTTCCATGTTCTTGCAATGGTGAATAATGCTGCTATGAACATTGGTGAACAAATCTGTTTGTGCCTCAGGTCTCATTTTCTCAGGGTAAATTCCAAGTAGTGGAAAAGCTGGGTCACATACATATTTCCTTTAGCTGAACTCTTGCTAATTGTCAAGGATGCTGCTAATCCTATGTATACTTTTAATATTGAACAAGACAACACTGAGATTTATATGATGAAAAATAACTATCATCAGGAAAATATACACATACTTGTGAAAACAATAGTAAAAAAATTAAATTACATGTTGCAATGGACAATTTTGATGTCAAGAACTTAGCTAATGTGAAATATAGCAAAGATGTCACTTTGAAGCTTAAAGTGTGCATGACTAAAGCCAAGGTATTTTCAATTGCTTTATATGCATGTGGAATTTGGGCAATGGCTAAGAAATTCCAAATAACACAGCTCAAAGAAATCAACTCTTTGAATTGTACTGTTGGTAAAGAACACTGACATACAATGAACTGCCAAAAGGACATGCAAATTTGTTTTGAAAGAAGTACAGAGTTTCCCTTTAGAAGTAAGAATGGTAAGACTCTCTCACATGTTTTCAATGTGCTATTTAGAGGAGACAGTCCTTTGAGAAATCATGTTTGGAAAGGTTGAGGGTTAATCAAGAAGAGGAAGCTCCTCAAAGAGATGGATTGACATAGGGACAGCAATCTTATGTCTAAACATAGCAGAGTGCTCGGATAGCATACTATCGAGCAAGGTTTGTTCTGCTGCAGTTGAATTAGCTATGAGTCAGAGCTAATCTTGCAGCAAACAACAACAACAAATTCATTTTATTAAGAACCACAATCAACACTTTCAGTAACAGCATAAAAAATAAAATGAAAATGTGTCTTGCTTTGCAGAAATCTTCTATCAAGGACCTTTCCAAAGTACAAAAGATCAAAAACTGTCAATTCAAAGACTAAGGTGCATGTAATGGTATTTTCAATTACTTATTATTCATATGAAAGTTTTGAAATAAATAAGGATGAAAGAAGAATAAGTCCTTGAGTTATTAGAGAAGAGTAATGACTATCCCATGAATTGCCCAAAAAAAAAAAAAATAAACCAAGTCTGTCTTGTAAGAAGTGCAACCAGGGTGCTCCTATGAAGCAAGGATGGTGAACCTTTGTCTTATATATGAAAGTGTGGGTCTGTTGTCAGGAGGAATCAGTCTTGGGAAAAGGGCATAATATCAGGAAAGTCAGAGGGTTAGAAAAGAGAAGACCTTCAACAAGATAGATTGTCTCCGAGACTGTAAAAATGAGCTCAAGTATATTATAAGAGGCACAGACTAGGTCAAGTTTCAGATCTGTTGTTCAAATCATCATTATGAGCTATAGTCAACTTGGTGGCACCTAATAACAGTAACATTATTTTAAAATAAATGTTTATTCCTTTTAAAAAGTATTTCTATTCTGATGGTAATTATTCCTAGGAAAACATTTAACATCTGGCCTAACTGGAAAATAATTTCCAGTTGAGTAGTGATTATGAATGGCAAGCACTGAGACTTTCTCTATTTTGTGGGATAAAAAAATTCTAAATGCAGAAAACAGGGCACCTACATATATACTATTGATGCATATTTTGGACAATTCAGAATTATTTAAACACATGTAGGAAGATAAGTATATTACAAGAGAAATGCAAAACTAATTTCCCTTTCACTAAAATTTAATTTTAAGTAAAGAAACAAACAAATGTAACCTATACATTTAATCCATAGAGGAATGGATATAATAACTAGACATAGTCTAGTAGTTACGTAGATTTTTCTATAGTAAAGTAATACATAGAAACAATAACAAAGTAAATAGTGTCAGCATTTGCAAACATCAATATGTTGTTGCTAGAA
>NW_006399806.1:12946651-12957779 GCF_000299155.1 Elephantulus edwardii | reverse complement strand
TTTCCAACTCCTTGCTATCTTGAACAAAGCCACAATAAATATGGGTGTGCAGACATATATACTTTTAAAACACTTCTCTTTCTCATCTGTTTCAATGGAGTATATATAATTTATCCCATCTTTCGCAGTTTCCCACCAACCCTTATGTCAGTCCTGTTTTACAACAGTTCCACTATGCAGTATTTGACCTTTTGTGCTGAGATATTTCACTCAGCATAATGTCCTCTGGGGTCATCCATTTTGAATAATATTTCATGAGTTTCTAGTTTTTCAGAGCAGCATGGTATTCCATTGTGTGAATATACCACAGCTTCTCTATACATCCATTTGTTGATGGGCACTTAGATTGTTTCCAGCTCTTTGCTATTGTAAAAAAAAGCTGTGATAATGTTTTTTTAACATTGAGATCTCAAACATATTTAAGACAGATGTTATATATTCAAGGTCATAAGGTGATAGATTATGTGATTGTCTGATTCAAAATGACCAATGACAGTGAATCTCATCTTATTAGATTGTGGATGTTCATACATTTCATTTTATTCTTTACAATTTCTAATATTCCTACATTCATACCTCTTACAGTCTATGTTTCAATAAATAAAGAATGTTTGCTGCTGTTTCTCCTTATTTTTGTTAACTTCTATCCTGGGCTCTACCTCTAGTACTAAAGCAACCTATATTCTTTTATTGTTCTTAAGATTTCAACCCCACAAATTTCTGTCGTACAGCAAAGAGACAGACAAGTGTAGAACTAACAAGAGTAGATGATAAACAGGCAAATATATACACACTTAAGCTACGAAGTAATTCTTGTTTACTTGTTGTTATATACCATCCAATTGCAACAGACCCATAGCTGACCCTCAGTGGTTTTTGAAGGCACTAAATCACACAGGAGGAGGTAACCCATCTTTTTCCCATAAAGCATTGGTGGACTTGAACCACATACTTTGCCATTGGCAGCACAACTGTTTACCACTAAGCCACCAAAACTCCCCTATAAAGTAACTGATATTGCTGTGTGCCATTGAGTCAGAACCGACCCATACCTGATCCTTCAAACGCAGTTTAATAACACAGGAAGAGATTGTCCATCAACATACAATTCATTCCACAAATACAAATTGACAGATAAATGCTGTACATCTAATAGAAAAATAAGACACACAAATATCATCATGCAGGGTCCCTTACGATGGCTCGACTGGATCTTTGATACTGTGTTAAAAAAAAAGTCCTTGCACTCAAAGTGGGGAGGTGTCCAAAGAATCAACAGTCTTCCTGTCATCTATCCATGTTCTAGGCTCAAGGTCTGAGAAAGGCTGGGATATATCAAAACATCAATCTTTCAGGTGCCAATCCTTGCTCTAGGCCCAGGGGCTGGACAAGGCTGAGATGGTGCCACTTGAAGCCACCTGACAAATATGGCTGGTACTCAGTTTGGGACTTGTCTGCCTCCACAACCACGTAAAACATTTACCTGATGTTTTGTGAATTTTCTTGAGATGTTGCATCAAATTATAAGCAAAAAAAAAATATAGAAAAGAATAAGAGGGCTGAGGAGTGGAGGAATGGTTGATGTTAGAGCTGATGGAATGGTACACAACAAACACCAATATAGCCTGCACAAAACATTTAAAAATACATAAATTCTTACTTAATTAAGTGATGGAAAACTTATTCCCATAAGATGGAGGTTAAACCGGTTCCAAATATGCAACTTTCTTTAGTTGCACAGGAGGAAATTGTCCATCTTTGCTCCATAGAACCACTGGTGGATTTGAATCCAACAGCTTCACCTGTGGTGTTCTTAGTTTGGCAGATCAGCTCCTTACCAGTAGGCCACCAGATCTTCTGCAAAAAGAGTTCATAACTACCATTATCACTACCATGAGGGGTATAGACTCCCATCAGAACTTAAGAAAGAGCACACAGGAGCAATAACTTTGTAAATTATTACTTAACTTGGGAGGGATTGGAGAGCATTGTGCTAAGTGAACTGAGTCACATAGGATAAATATTGTATAAAACCATCATTGTATAATGAGTATAAGGATCTAGGAGGGGTGGGAGATCAATTTAATGGGTTGGGGATGAGGGAAATGGAAAGAATTCATTCAGATTTGTATTTTAATTTTGTAAATAAACTAGTAGAAAAATTAAAAAAGAAAGTTATTATTTTAAATAATTGACCTTTTAGAATCTGGACAATGAGAAGAAAAACACACAATGGAATACTATTCAACATGCAGGAGCAATGATTCTGTGAATTATTATCTAACTTGAGAGGAACTAGAGAGCAGTAGGTTGAGTGAACTAACTCAGTCCCACAAGGACATATATAAAACCATTATTGTAGAATAAGTATAAGGATCCAAGAGGGGTGGGAGATATTGGAAGCAGAGGGCTAAGGATGTGCAGGGGAAGAGAGGGATTAATCACGGGGTTGTACAAATTGATGGGTGGGGGTGAGGGAAACTGAAAGAATTTGTTCTTGAAAACAATGTATTTGAATTTTGTAAATAAACTAGTAGATTTTTTTTTAAAGATAAAATAATTAGAGAAAAACTCATCAACAACTAGTGATAATGCAATCTTTTCTGAAAATAAAGACTTGAAGCACTTATGAAAACAAAAAATAATCTTCATAAAAATCAAATGAAGTATTATATTAGGAAAAGGAAAACTTTCATAACAGTAACAAATAACAACAATAAGAAGGCATCTGGTAGGGTTCCATTCTGATTCTTATTTACTGCATGTGATCTGCAGATTTAACAAGCTTTTGCCTTAGCAGATAGTGAATTGCATCCCATCTTTGCAGTCAGATAGTGATTAGTAGGCACTTAAAAAGATTTTATAGGGTGATAATAGGTTTTGTAATTAGAATTTTAACAAAAGCACTGAGTCCAATGGAAGACAAAAGCAAATCCCTCATTCTTATGACTGTACACTTGTGATTCACCTGATTCCAAAGAAAAGTCTAAAAGAAACAAATCTTTATATTGACCTTTCTCAATATATTTAATGTTTCTTATAATTCTGGAAGGAGGATCCTTCAAACCTAAAGAAAGTCATCTGGTCTAAACCATTGACTCATTTTTAGTGGCATACAGCATAAGAAAACTGTGTTTATGTGTAGATTTGATTGCAAGCATGTACTCAGGAGGTAATATTAACTGTCAATTATTGTTTGAAATTGAACTGATTAAAGTGTCTCATCTCATTCATTGTCATTTTAAATTATCACCTTGACCTCTGTCTTAGCTTGACAAGTCCGTTTTTCCTTAAGCCCTTTGTCCTTACTGAAACTTAGATAATCTGTTCTTTGTATGGTCTAAAGCCTCTGACATGTCAAAATAGCATGATAGGGAGTAAGGTGCTGAAATAAAGTGTTTTATTTTCATTGTTGTCCTATATTTCTTTTTATAATTCACTGATATATGAATATTGTTTTTTAAGGCTCTGATGATGAATATAAAATCTTATATTTTAATTAAATAAACACAAGTTACATTTTTAATCAACAATTAAAAAACCTTTCGAATGGGTAGAATGATTAGTTGATGAATTCCAGTGTTATTTTTAGATTATAATCATAATAAAAATGCAATTGTTTCATTATTAGCTCTCTGCTCATCATTTTGTGTTTCTGTTATCTTGTGTTTTCTGTACGTAGTTCAATATTACATTTAGCTTTGCATATATTAATACATATATAAGAAATGGTAATATAATTATGAATAAATTAATTTTAAGAATATATGTTATAATTTCGAATAATATATTTGATCACAAATAGACGTTTTAGAACATGTATATTGTTAAATGCTATTAAGTTGATTCGAGCTCATGGCAACCTTATACATAACTAAAGGAAATAGCGGTGGGTCCTGAATCATTCTCACAGTTCGTGTTGTGTGAGAGCCCACTGTTGCAGCTACTATGTCAATACATCACTTTGAAGAGCTTCCTCTTTTACCAAGCGTTATGTCCTCCTTCAGGGACTTTAGTCTTCTTCTGATAACAAACCCAAAGGTTGTGAGACTAAGATTCTCCATCTTTATCTCCAGGAATAATTCTGGCCATACTTCATAGATTCATTTAATTGTCTAGAAGTCAATAATATATTCACCACTATCCACTTCTAGCACTATGACTCAAAAGCATTAAGTTTTCTTCATTTTTCTCTATTGTCCAACTTTAGTAGGAATTTAAGTCGCTGAAAGTAGCACATTCACTTTAGTCCTAAAAGTGGCATTTCAGTGATACAGTCACATAATGGAATACTGTGCAGCACTCAAGAGCCACTATTAAAAAAAAAACAACACACAACACAAACAAATTAAAAAAAACACAAACAACCAAAAACCCAAAGCAACTATATAATTTGAAAGAGACTGGAGAACATTATGTTGATTGAGCTAACTCAGTCTCATAAGGACAAATATTTCATGGATAATTATTAAAGAATAATTAGTAAAATATGTATGGTGACCCAAACAGGGAAGGGGTGGAAACAGAGATTTCATGTTGATAACTTCCAATTCTCCAAGCTTCATACTTCATTAATTTCATGTTCTGATTATTGATGAATGGTTGCAGCTGCTTCTTCACTTTTTTGAGATCCTCTACTAAGTGAAAGCTTTACTCTATCCCTGTCTTTATAATTGTTTTTTATGTGTGCTATCAAGTTGGAGTAAACACATAGCTGACCCTTGAACGGGATTTTCGGGACAGTAAATCACATGCGAAGAGACTGTCCTTCCTTCTTTTGTGGAGCAGCTAGTACATTAGAAATATTTGTCTTTGGGTTTGCAGTGCAGTGTCTTACAACTAGGCCACCATAGCTTGCTATGCCATTATAGTAGATTCTACTCAGAGGAGGAAGTTCTTCTTTATTTGTATTTTGAATGTCTTCCAGCCCAAGTAGCTCATCTTCTGGCACTATGTCCAACAATGTTCTTTTTCTCCCTTCATATATTGGATATGGAGATGTATATGTGTGTATACAAGATATAAAGTTTTGATGGCTTATTAATAAATAATTATGCTGCCAATGTAAAGGAATGTGGTTCCAATTCACAAGCTTCCCCATGGTAGAATGATGGTCCAATCAACTTCTGTGCTATTTACAGCCTCTCCAGGGTTAGCTATGAGGTGATTTAGAATTGACTGTATATAACAACTTCAACACATTTATAGTATACACACACACACATACACACACATGTGTATGTATATATGTATATGTATACACACAAAACTGCTGATAGTTTCTTTTCATTATTGTTATTAAATGCCATCAAGTCATCTGCAACTCATAACAATCCTATGTATACAACATCTCTGAACCCTGTTCTATCCTGAACAAACCTCATTGTCTTCTACATACCCACACTCATTACCCCAGTCACTGAGTCAATGCATCTCATCTGGGGGTCTTCCTCTCCTGTGCTATCCCTCCACCCTCTTTAGTATGATGTCCCTCTCAAAGAACTGGCCCCGCCTTGCAACATACTCAAAGTATGTTAGACAGAGTTTCAGAATCTTTGCCTCCAAGGAGCATCCTGGTCTCACCCTCTCCAGGATGAGCATGTTTCTTCTTTTAGCAGTCATGGTATAATCAATACTCCTCTCCAGCTTCACAACTCAGAGGCATCAATTCTCCCTCTATCATCCCTAGTCAAAGTTCTGATGAGGAATGATGCCAGTATAATGGCTAAGGTGTGTATGATTCAAGCCACAGTTTTTTCTAGTCACCTGTTTTGCCTCTGAGAACTGGACAATCAATCATGATTACAGGAGGAAAAATTGATGCCTTTGAGTTATGGTGTTGGATTAGAAAGAGTGTTTAATATACATGGACTTCTAAAAGAACAATAGACACTTCTTGGAGAAATTACAGCCAGAATATTCCTTGGAGGCAAAGATAGTGAAGCTTCATCTACATATTTTGTACATATTAGAGGAAACTATTTCTTATAAAGGGATACTATGCTTAGAGAGGTGGAGGGTCCATGAAGGATAGGAGGACTCTCTATAAGATGCATTGATATAGTGTCTTCAACAATGGACTCAGATTTGTCGAAGATAGTAAGACTGGCACAGGATAGCAGTTCAGATCTATTATTCATAGAATAGATGTGAATCATACTCTACTTGTTGGCACTTAACAGCAACAAGAAGAAACATCAAATGGGTGAGCTGGATGCTACAATGATACAGTGATTGTTGTTGCTGTTGTTGTTGTTGTTGTTATGAATTAGAACTATCTCATAGCTGATAGAAGCTTCATCTGACATACTTTGGACATATTGCAAGGCAGGATCCATCTTTGGAGAGAGACATCATGCTTGAGAGGGTGGAGGGACAGCGCAAGAGAGGAAGACCCTCAATGAGATGGATTGATTAGGTGACTGGGGTAATAGGGTTAGGCATGTCAGAGATATTAAGATTGGCACAGGATAGAACAGGGTATAGGACTCTTGTACATAGGGTCACATGAGTCGCAAGTGACTTTACAGCACATAACAAGAATAATAACAAAAATATATGGATAAGGAGCTCTGGTGGCCTAGTGGCAAGAAGCTGTGCTCAAATCCCAAAGGCATGTGGTTTGAATCCTACATACTCTATGGGAAAAGGATGGACAATCTCCTCCCACGTGATTAACTGTTTCTGAAAACCCACTGGAGCTCGTTCCATATCAACAGTAATAAATAAATAAATACACAACATACACCCACATACACACATGTGCACATATATAGAGATGTATGAGATATAGCATCTTACAATATAATGCATTATTAGTTCTGTAGCAAACTATAAATATTAATATTAAGTAATACAAATGTAATTTTTGCTAGAACTTTGTCTACAAATATGTTTTGAAGGAAAATATAAGGGATGAGCTACATTTTCAGATGACTTTTACTTTTTAAAATGCAAACAGTTTTTCTGGACAAACTGTGTTATAATGAGATATATATGTTAGTGTTAAGTGGGTTAAATTATGAAAATAAATTAAGGCAGATGTCATATATATAGTGCAAAAAATATATGTTCTTTATTCATAAGAGTGTTTCTAATTGTAAAGAATTTTTTGTCAACTTTCTGTCTAATCAGTAGACATGGAGTGATATAGAATGATTATGTTAAATTTGGGGTTTAGGGTAGAAAGGATGATTGAGCAAACTGATTAAGATTTCATACACAAAACACTAACAGCAGGAGTTGATGATTAAACAGTTGAGTCAGAGTGTTTCCAAGGATCGTGACAGTCTAAATCAGAGGAACATTATGGAGCATGAACAATGGAAATCAGCAACAGAAGCAGCCCTGAAGAGAAAAGGATTTAGTATGCTGTGTAGACATTTCATGTGTGGAACCCATTGAAATGCATTTGGCCATGTACATAATGTGAGTCACACACATACATGTTTAGAAATAATATCTTCAGATGCATTTTCTTTCCTCTTTGTCATTATTTTCCTGCAAAATTAAGATAATGCTCAGAATCAGATTTCTAGTCATAAAAAGATATTTGATTTATTACTACTCATATAACTCTTGCATGGAGGGGTGGCATCCACTTCCATAAGTAGCTTGCCTCGGGAAACCCTACGAACATGGAGAAAGAATGAAAGTCACGCAACTGTCGAGGACTTTTGTTCATAGGGCTGCTATGAGTCACTAACGACTCGACGGCATTTAACAACATGTTACCCTAAGTTATTTTTTTTTACTCTGGAAATTTCTACATGTTGCTAGTTTATTATTTCTGTTTAACAAATAATAAGGTAAAATATTGATAATTAATTAACTTTTTAATTACTTACTGAAAAATAATCATGTGTGAAAAGATAGCAAAATACTGTACCATAATATATTTACTTTTAAATCCCAAAGAATAAAATAAACCAAGGTTTCCTTACTATACTGAGTTGAAGTTGGAAGATAACTATGTAGTCTCTCTAAAATTTATAAATCAAATCACATACTTTTGAAAAAAACATGATACTACAAATATTCTTAAAATTAGATGATATTTTAAATTATTATATCAAAATATAGTAATTGTGTTACAGAGTACACTTCAAGCAATGCTAAAATTGATATCCATAGCTCTCAATGAATATATTAAAACAAAATATATAGACAGAAAAGAAAGATAAAAGAAATTAATTCTATTTCCAGGAAAATGAAAATTTGGTTCATTGAAAAGATTAATATATAGTTATAGTATTGTTTATGTTATCAAGTCTCCTTATGCATTCACAGTGACTGTATATATAACAGCTCTGAACTCCACCCTGCCCTGAGACAATCTAATTGACTTCAACACACCCATCCTGATTGTCCAGTTACTGTATCAATCCTTCTCATTCCTCTCCTGTGCTGTCCATCATGTCCTTCTCTAAGGACCGAGCCCTCCTGGTCACATGCCCAAAGTAAATGAGACAGAGCTTCAAAATCCTAGCCTCCAAGGAGAAACTTGGTTTCACCCTCTTCAAGGCAGACTCATTTGTTTTCTTGGAGTCTATGGTATATTCAAGACTCTTCTCCAGCATCACAACTCAAAGACATTAATTCTTCTTTTGTCATTAGCACTTTTGAAAATTACTTCTATAGCCATAGTCTTAACTGCTCTCGGGGCATGGATTCCATGTGCCTCAATTTCAGATACACAGTTAACCTGTTGGTCAGCACATTCTCATCAACAGTTTAATGTAAACATAAGCAGGAGAGAGCTGGCCAAATTGTTCAGAGATAATGTGGTTAGGTGTAGTCTGATGAAGCTCTGGACAGAGAGCCAGAATTAAAGGTTTTGCTTGTGGGACAATTAAAGGAAGAACCAACTCGTAAATCTTATAAGACAAAGTTCACAGAACTAAGGAAACCAGAGGTTTCTTGAATTTCTGTTGCTGGATTGAAACTAGACTTTTACTTGTTGACTGAGATGCTGTCTGAAATAACTGGCTTAAGACTGTTTTTCTGTAAACTTGGATTTTCACTGAGTGATATCCTTTGCTTCCTTCACTCTCAACCTATTTCCTTAATAATCTTCACAAAGGTGAATAAAATCAAGTCTGTGAGCCTATTTACAATGAACTTCTGACTCAATGATTAGTAGAATTAGGTACAGAGTGTATAGAGGACCATGTCTGGCCTTGTAGCTATTTGTTTGGTACCATGTGGGGAGAGTGTCCTCCTTTGTAAAGTTAATAGTGATTGGATTTGGTCATCCCCACGTTACTATTGGTCCATTTATAATAGTGAAATTGATCAAGAAACAAATGTTCCCGAAAGATAAAAATTTAAATTAATGGTGAAAGTAACTCAAATACCTACAAATATATGTTTAATTTCAGCATTGTTTAGATCTGGCAGAGTTAACTGGTTCAGGTTGAGTATATCTATGTAAAATGGAATAAAACACTACACAATCATATGCTATCTTCACAATCTCTACTGTGTCTCTGTCTATTGTTGCAGCTAACCCATTAAGTTCAAGGTTTTCATCTTTGTTGTTGTTGTTATGTGCTATCAAGTTGCTTGCAACTAATAGTGAGTGAACCTGTGTACAACAGCCCTGAAATCTATTCTATATTGTGCCAACTTCATTGACTCCAGCACACCCTCATTACCTCGGTCACTGTGTCAATCCATCTCATCCATGGCTTCCTTTTTTTTTCTGTCCCTCCATCCTTCTAAGCATGATGGCCCTCTCCAAGGACTGGCCCTCCTTGCAACATGACCAAAATATGTCAGATGAAGCTTCAGAATCCTTGCCTCCAAGGAGCAGCTTGGTTTCACTCTCTCTAGGATGAAGATGTTTGTTCTCCTGTCAGTCCATGGTATATTCAACACTCTTCTCCAGCACCACAGTTCAAAGGCCTTAATGCTCCTTCTATCATCCCTAGTCATTGTCCAGTTTTCTGACACATAGCAAGCAATGGCTAAGACTATGGCATGGAAAGGCACACCTTGGTCTCTAGACTGACATTATTGCTCTTTAGTACTCTGGAGAGGACTCTGACAGGTGACTTTCCCAATGCAATTCACCTCTTTATTTCCTGGCTGCTGGTACCAAGAGTGTTGTCTGTGAAGACAAGCAAATTAAAGCTGTTAACAATCTCAATCTCTTCATCATCTATAATAATGTTGCTAATCAGCCAAATGGTGAGAATCTTAGTTTTCTTGATATTGAGCTTCAATCCATATTGAAGGCCACAGCCCTTGATTTTCTACAGCAAGAATTTCAGGTTCTCTTGAGTTTCCATAAGCAGGTTTGTGTCATCTATGTAACACAAGTAATTGATGAATCTTCCTCCAATCCTGATACCACATTTCTCCTCAGAAATCCCAGCCAAGCAGATGATCTGTTCTGCATATTGATGGAAAAGTTGTGGAGACAGAGTACATTCCTGGAGTAAACTCTTCCTGGTTTTGAACCATGCACTGTCTCCTGGTCCAAGTATAGGTTTCACATAAGCACAATTAAATGTTCTGAGATTCCCATTCTACTCAGAGTCAGCCAGAGTTTGTTGTGATCCACACATCAATGAAACACAGATAGACATTCCCCTGGTACTCTCTGCTTTCAGCCAAGATCCATCTAACATTAGCTATAATATTGCTAGTACCATGGCTTTTTCTAAACCCAGATTGCACATCTGAAAGTTCTCTGCTGATGCACTGTTCCAGTTGTTTCTGTATAATTTTCTTTCCACATTCTTTTAGGTCACCTTTCTTTGGAATGGGGACCTCTCTTTGAAATGCGGACACATACTCTTCCAGTCAGTTGGCCAGGTAGTTGTTCTTCAGATTTGTTAACATAATTTAGTTAGTGCATCTAGGACAACGTCTCTTTGTTGAAATATATCAATTGGTATCCTGTCAATTCCTGGAGCTTTGTTTTGTTTATTTTTCCCCTTTCTCTCATAGGAGCTTGAACTTCTTGCTTCATCACCACATATGAGCTGTTGCTCATATGTTGTTTCATGAAATTCTTCTGTGTCAGTCAATTTTTTGTAGGTAGCTATTTCACTGGACTTCCTTGTAAGCATATGGATATAATCCTATCACTCACAATGTTGTACTTCAAGATGGACCTAGA
>NW_006399806.1:12941902-12946486 GCF_000299155.1 Elephantulus edwardii | reverse complement strand
CCTAGTATGTCAATATTTATGCATTCCATTTCTTTCTTAACAATTTCTAATTTTCCTACATTCATGGTTCTCACAGTCCATGTTCCAATCACTAGTGTCTGCTTACAACTGCTCCTCTTCCTTTGTATTTCCATGCTTGACAGTTCTACCTAGGTTGCCCTTTCTGTTTGTCTCGTCATAGGAGGTATATATTATGAAATGAAATTTAAGCAGCCTCGATCTCTTCTCCATCCATCATGATACTTCCAATTAGCCCAGTGGTATGAATCTTTGTCTGTTTGATGTTCAGCTTTAATCCATATTGAATACTACAGTGCTTGACCTTCTATAGAAAATGTTTCAGACCCTCCTCATTTTCGAAAAATGAGGTTTTATCATCTGCTCTCTCACTTCCCTTCGGGAATCAGAATTCCACCCTAATACTCACCAATCCCAGCCAACAAGCTTCTGCAGAACCAGCTCCTGGATTCCAGCCCCATACTGCTGACCAAAAGAGTGTTTAAATAGGAGGACTTATCACATTGTCTCACTTCCCTTAGGGAATCAACATTGCACCTTAATGCTCACCTATCCCAGCCAAGAAGCTTAAGTAGAACCCAGCTCCTGCATAGCAATTAGAAAAACCATGGCCTGAATCAAGTCCACCTTAGTCATTTCAAACTGTCTTCATTGCTTTTCAGAACTTTGAAGAGTTCCCCGACAGGGTACTTCCCAGTGCAATATATCTCCTGATCTCCTGAGCATGAGTACTAAGAGTGTAGATAGTTGATCCAATCAAGATGAAATTATTGACCACTTAAATCCTTTCTCTATGTATCATGATAATGCCTATTGACCAGTGGTGAGGATCTTTGTTTTCTTGATTTCTTTGTTTTTATAATAATAGATAACTAGGTAAGGGGGCAAAATGATGCATTCACACAATATAATACTTCTCAACAGAAAATGTAATGAACTTTTGAGCCATAACATGAATATATTCCTGAAATATTTTCATGAATGGAATCATTAAACACAAAATGGAAAAACTGATTATATTTATGTGATATCATAAAACAAGCAAAATTAATACGTATAAAAGACTAAAGTAGATAAATTCTTATGTGCAGGTAATAGAGTGAATGTGTGACATTATTGCAAAACTGATAAAATGAATTTTTATGGGATAAAAACCACGTATATTTTAATTGCAATTAATATTTTATGAGCCTATATTTTTTTCAAATAGTTATTCATGTACACTTATAAAATGTTTAATAATGTTCACTAAGGAAAGAAGTATTTAATATCCATACAAGAAAGTCTGATAAATACCACATTAATTCAAATATATGTATCAACAATTACAGCCAAAGAAGAGGAAGTAATTTTTATCAACTTTTGCAGTCAGAAATCGTTAGAACATGCAACCAAGATGCATTAATAACAATGCATTAATGCAAAAGTCAGTAACAGAGAAGAAGGATTGGTAGTCAGGAAACATGGATTTGATAACAGAAATGAGACTGGAGATAGAATGATAGAATTGTTTAAAATCAATGATTAACCTTTTAAAAGAAACACAGCTACTAGTCACATAAATTTTGCCTGATGATCTATATAGGACTCAAATTGATATCTGTGAAAAAAAAAGTTAGAGAAGCTCAGTATCAGCTGTGAAAACTAAGCCACATGCTGGCTGTGGAACAGACCTTCAGCCACTCATATGAAAGTTCAAACTGAAGCTAAAGAAAATGAAATCAAGTCCACAAGAATAAAAGTTTGACTTTGTTAACTCCTGTCTTGGGAACAGGTTTGAGGCCTTGACCACTAATGAGCTAAGACCAGATAAACTGTGGGAGAATATAAAAAAATATCATCTATAAAGAATGCAAAAGGTCACTACAAAGACAGAGGAAGAAGAAAATATCAAGATGGATATGAGAAAAAACTCTGAATAATTACACTAGAGCATCTGAGGAGCCAAAGCAAAGGGAAGAAATAAAAAGTTAAAGAGTGGAACAGAAGACTTTTCAAAGGGCATCTCAGGAAGACAAAGCAGAGGATTATAATGAAATGTGTAAAGAGCTGGAATCAGAAAATAAAAAGGGCCAACTTGTTCAGCATTTCTTAAGCTGAAGGAATAGAAAAACAAATTTAAGCCTTGAGTTGCATTTCTTAAGGATACTATAGGTAGAATATTGAATGATCCAGGAAACATTTAAAAAAGGAGTACACAGGGTCACTGTACCAAAAAATAACTTTCTGACATGGAAGAATTTCATGAAACAGCATATGATAAAAAGGCAAAGATGATGAAGGAGAGAGTTCAAGCTGCTCTAAAGTAATTGGCAAAAAACAAGGCCCCAAGAATTGATGGAATACTGATTGACATATTGATGTGTCCATGAGGTGTGCCAAGAAATGTGGAGAACTACAATCTGGCCATTGACCAGAAGAGATCCACATTTATTCCCATTTCAAAAAATGGTGATCCAACAAAGTATGGAAGTTATCTAATAATATTAGCAAAATCCTACTGAAAATTATCCAAAGACAACTTGTAACAATACAATGAGAGAGAACTACCAGAAATATAATCTGCCTTTACAATAGGCTGTGTGTGACAACAGAGACATCACCAATGTCAGATAGATGTTGGAAAAAAGCAAAGAGTATCCGAAGAATTTTTATCTGTGTTTCATTGGCTTTGCTAAGGAATTTGACTGTGTGAATCACAAAACAATTGCGGATAACCTTGAGAAGAATGGTACAGAACATTTGCTTGTGTTCATGCAAAATGTATACTTGGACCAGAATTCAGTCCTCAGAACAGAACGAGCAAACACTGCATGGTTAAAAATTAAGAAAGAAGTGTGTCAGAAACACCTCCTGTCTCTGTACCTTTTCAATCTATTCACAGAACAGGTCATTCAAGAGGCTAGACTTTATGAGGAGGAATGTGGCATTAGGACTGGAGGAAGACTTAGCAACAACTTCCGTTATGCAAATGACACAATTTTGCTTGATGAAACTGAGGAATACCTGAAGTGTTTGCTGAAGAAAGTATAGGATTGTAGTTTGGGGTTTTTTTGTTTTGTTTTTAGGATTGTAGTTTTCAATATGGATTGAAACTCAACATCAAGAAGACAAAGATTCTTTGACAAGCACTGTGGCATTTGGACAAGATCAAACTGGGAGGAGGGTAGAGAGAATAGTGCAACAATGAATGAGTGGAAGCCCAAAATCTCTGTAAATGTTTATGAAAATTAATAAAATATAATTATAGAAAAAAAAAAAGAAGACAAAGATTCTTATCAGTGGGCCAGGTGGCAACCCCATGATAGATGGAGAAGGGATTGAGATGGTTCACAATTTCACCTTGCTCAGTTCCACAATCAACACTCTTGGAACCAACTGTCAGGATATTAAAAGAAAAATTGCACTTGGAAAATCCACTATCAGGTAGATAGCTCCAGAATACTGAAGAGCAGTGATGTCATTCTAGAGACTAAAGAACTGATACAGACCATGGTCTTCATATTTATTCCTATGCATCAAAGACCTGGACCATGACTAAATGTGATAGGAGAATTGATGTCTTTGAGTTGTGTGGCCAGAGAAGAGTATGGAACATACCATGGATCACTAAGAGAACAAACATGTCTGTCCTGGAGAGGGTGAAACCAAGTTTATCCTGGGAGGCAAGGAATTTGAAGCTCCATCTCACACACATTGGGCTGTTTCCAGGAGGGACCAGTCCTTGGAGAAAGATATTATGTTTGTAAGCGTTGAGGGACATTCCAAGAGACAATCCATGAGATGGATTGAAACAGTAACTAGGGTGGTGTGTCAGAGTCAATAATACTGGCTGAGGAGAATTCAGCATTCAGAGCTGTTGTGCATATGGTCACTATGAATCACAGGCACATAACAACTAATAAATCATATTTACTTACTGGATGAAAACGAAGAGCAGATGATATTTAAGCTTAAATTACCTTTTTAGATAAACTTATAAAAAGTATTTGTATAATATTCAGTTCTTATTTCTATCTCTCTTTTATGCTTCTATTTTATTTCTATTGTCTTTCTATATATTCTAAATTTTATATTTCATCAACCTTTTCTTTCATTCAATGTTCTTAACACAAAATGATGGAGTATTTGTACCTGGAAAGACTTGCATTATATTAACTGAGTCTAACAGAACAGGACTTGTTATTAAGAAATAGATGATGGAAGTTTCATAATCATTTTAATATTTTCCTTAAAAATCACCTTTCCATTAATATTATATCATATGGCCTTTTTTCCTGTGGAGAGCTTATATATATAAATTGACACATGTTAGGTGGCTTTGGTGGGATAGTAAGTAAAGATTTGTACTGTCAATCCAAATAGAAGTGGTACAAATCAGCTATTTAGTAAAAGAATGATAGAATGATAGACACTCTCCTTCCATGCTACTTTATAGGCACTGAAAACTCACTGGATGGTTACCTAAGAGTGTGTTCCACACAGAATAACTATATATATATATATATATCACTGAAAACTCACTGGATGGTTACCTAAGAGTGTGTTCCACACAGAATAACTATA
>NW_006399806.1:12940432-12941707 GCF_000299155.1 Elephantulus edwardii | reverse complement strand
AGCTGCTCCACAGAGATGGTCAACCTCCTCCCGTGAGATTAACTGCCTCTAAAAACCAACCAGAGGGTTAGCTATGGGTTATTTACGACTTGATAGTGCACAAGAACAATAAAAATATTTTTAAAAATTTCATTATCATAAAGTTCAAGCATAACCATTTTGCTAATACAAGAAAAATAGCTAAAACTACATTTTTTTAGGCACAGCTTAATGCTTTGCTGACAATAACAAGCAATGTAACAATTCAGTTTAATAAAGGAAAGGCATTACATTTCAGATTATATTTCATCAAGCCAATTGTAAACAATAGTTTCTACCTTTTTATCAGTAAATAAAATGTAAAGAGCTTTTTCATCAATCTCTGAGACAAAATGTCATGAAAGTCAATATTCTTGCTTGTGGCAAAGAGACAGAAAAACCAGTACATGTCACAATTTTATTGGTTTTATTTAAACAAATTTACAGAAGATAAAGTAGGGGTTTTTTTGAGGAAAAAATATGCCAGCTAGTCTCTTACACAATGAACTCAGGAAAACACATTAATAGAATATAATATTGCATTTGCATATTTCTCTATAGTTCTTTGCTCTGAGGCTTAACTTCAGAGATTATGCAAGGAGTGAACGTCCTAAATTACAACCAATTGTTAGAAAAGTTTCCTTATGCAATGTTATAAAACCAATTTAATGTATATCTTTTCATTTCTGGTATATCTTTTATATTATTTTACATGTTAGGAACACCTGGGAATCTGTTGAATACTGCAGCAAGCACTTCAGGTCCCCTTCAGTTTCAACAAGCAAGGCTTGTCATCTGCATAATGTAAGTTTTTGATGAATCATCCTCCAATCTTAATGCCACATTCCTCCTCACAAAACCTAACTTCCTAAATTATCTGTTCTGCATATAGATTGAAAAGATATGGAGACAGGATGCATAATGATGCACCTCCTTCCTAATTTTGAACCATGCAATGTTTCCCTGCTCTGTTCTGAGGACTGCTTCCTGGTCCAAATACAGGTTTCACATAAGCACAGTCAAATGCCTGAGACAAAAAGCCCTCCCTGAAACTGATACAAAGGAGTTGCACTTAACTTCTTCTAAAGGTGAGATAAAAATCAGCATGAGATATAGTAACATTGTGAGGTGCAATATGTCACAGAAGATACTTGTGACATAAGACATAATATTTAAGGTTTGCTGGGGTATAAGGGGTTGCCGAACGGGGTAGGAAGGATTACATATGATGTTAGTATTCAGGGAAAGTAAAAAAAA
>NW_006399806.1:12935278-12938457 GCF_000299155.1 Elephantulus edwardii | reverse complement strand
GGATGGGTGTGTCAGAGGCGGTGCGGTTGGCGCAGGACAGAGCAGGGTTTAGAGCTGTTGTGCATAGGGTCGCTATGAGTCGGAAACGACTCGACGGCACATAACAACAACAACATTCAGGGAAAGAGAAGGTATAAGATATACATTCAGGAGGAGGTCACTGCATGTATGGTTATTTCTGCAAGGGGAAGCGTCTTTCATTTGCTCCTTCACTAAAATGCTTGTCTGTCCTATTTTTCCAAAGCTAAGCCCTCAAAATAAGATGGACTAGGAAGAAAGATTGGCCATCCACTTCCAAAATGTAACAGACCTTCAAAAACTCTATGTACAATAGATCTGGTGGCTTCGAGGTAAGGAATTGCTCTGCTTACCCAAAGGTATGTGGTTCAAATCCACAGGAGAAAGATGAAATCTATTCTCATGCCATTTATTGCTCCCAGCAGTTGATTTAACAATACTGAACAACATTGTGGCCAAAGTATACAAAGCAAGGTCTGAAATCTTTCCTATACAATGTCATCCTTATCAATCCTGAAACACTTGAGCCCACTGTCACAGTCATTATAACAATCCATATCATTGAGAATATTTGTTTCTTTCACTGACCCTCCACCTTTTCAAGTATGATGTCCTCCTCTAAGAAATACTTTTCCTAACAACATGCTCAGAATATTTGAGATGAAACTTTGATATCTGTACCTCTAAGGTACACTCTGGTTGCACTCTCTCCAAGACATATCTGTTGCTTATTTTGAGAGGTTATGAGCTTCTGCAACACCACAATTCAAAGAAATTTCATCTTCTTTTGTCATCCTTACTCTTTGTACAGTTTTCAAATGAATAGCAAGTTATTAGAAAGATAATGGGTTGCAGCAGGTGCACCTTAATCTTTAAACTGATATCATTGCTCTTCAGGGCTTTGCAGCAGTCCCTGAAAGTAGACATTCCCAATGCTAAATATCTCCTGATCTCCTGACTGCTGTTACTATGAATGATGATTGTGAATCTAAGATGAAATAGTTAACAATTCCAAACTTTTCTCCTTCTGTTGTGCTACCTATTAGCCTAGTGATGACAAATATTGTTTTCTTGATATTAAGATGTAATTAATATTGAAGCTTGTAGTCTGTGTAAAAAACATAATTTGTCTTTATTCTTCATAGCTGTCTGAATTAAAAAGCCTTGATGTCCTGTTGTTGTTCTGTGCTGTTGAGTCATCTGCTACTCATAATGACCCTATGCACAATAGCCCTAAAACCTGCTTTATTTCGTCCCAAACTTATTGTCTCTGACACACCTACCCCCATTACCCCAGTCACTGAATCAATTCATCTCATCGAGGACCTTCCTCTCCTGTGCTGTCCCTCCACCCTCACAAGCATGTTGTCCCTCTCCAAGGACTGGTCCCGCCTTGCAACATGTCCAAAGTATGTCAGATGAAGTTCAGAATCCTTGTTTCCAAGAAGCAACTTGGCTTGAACCTCTCCAGGATGAACTTGTTCATTTTCTTAGCAGTTCATGGTATATCCAGTTCTATTCTACAACACCACAGCTCAAAGGCATCAATTCTCCTTCTATCATCCCTAATAATTCCCAGCTCTCTGATGCATAGCAAGTGATTGCAAAGATCATAGCCTGCATCAGGCACACCTTAGTCTCCAGGCTGACATTGTTGCTGCTCAGTACTTTGGAGAGGTCTCTGACAGCAGACATTCTCAAGGCAGTATGTCTTTTAATTTCTTGGCTGCTGGTACCAAGAATCTTGATTATGGAGCCAAGTGAACTAAAGCTGTTTAAAATTATCTAGACAGATCAAATATATCTAAAGCACTATATTCAGATACAGCATAGATCATTACATTCTAGTATGTTGGAAAACTCTGAAATGGGCCTGAATTTATTTAGATGTTGGAGATTTATGAATAATTGGAACGTGGGAACGTGGGCTTGGACAACAGCTTGATTAGAAAACGTCCTTATCTTTCACTTTTCGCAGTTTTAGTTATTTTACTAAGACTTTATATCTCTTCCCAACAGAATCTCAACTCAATTTACTTCCATCAACTAAATTCTGACTGTTTTGATCCATTTGGGTTTCTGAGGCTCTAAATAATAGACAGAGACTTCTGATCTTTTTTCAATGTAGCTACCAGTGGATTAAAACATGAGAGTAGGGCAATCTATTGGTTAGCAGTAAAATGTTCTGTGGACCAAGAAACAAAGAGCTTCCTTCTACCAGAAAGGTTAGTCTCTCTAGAATTTAAAACTTGGTAGAATTTATAACTTACTTCGGAAAGTAAAGTAAATCATAAATGATGGTTTTTCCATATGTTCACAAGATTAGTGAAATCTCTGTGACAGAGGTACAACTATTTTAAGAAGGAAACAATGAGTATATATTGATAAGGGAATATATGCAGGACGCTGAACATATTTGCAATTATATTTGATTTCTATTCTGTGCTTTGTTAACATTTTCATTTTTTAAAATTTGGGTTTTCTGAAATGTGTTTAGAGTTTAACTCTGATTTTGTAAGTTATATACTACATTGAACTCAAATAAAATGAATAATATTTTTCAATTTTGTTGACATTTTAATCTATAGTTTATCACAATAATAAAAATACTGTGAGGGATAGCACAGGAAAGGAAGATCCTTGATGAGATCAATTGAATCAGTGACTGGGGTAATGGGGGCAGGTGTGTCAGAGACAATAAGATTGGCATAAGACAGAGCAGGGTGTAGGTTTAGGGTTATTGTATTATGGCTATAAGTCACAGGCTACTCGATGGTACATAACAAAAATAACACATTAAAATGTTGTTGTTCTTATGTGCTGTTGAGTAGCTTGCAACTCATAGCGACCCTACGTAAAATGGCCCTAAACTATGCTCTATGCTGTGCCAATTGCCCTGTCTCCAATACACCCATCCCGATTACCCCAGTCACTGAATCAATCCACCTCATAGAGGGCCTTCCCCTCCTGTACCGTTCCTCCACCGTCCTAAGTATGAGGCCCCTCTCGAAGTACCAGTGCCTCCTTACAACATGACCAAAGTATGTCAGACGAAGCCTCAGAATCCTTGCCTCCAAGGAGCAGCCTGGTTTAACCCTCTGCAATATAAATCAGTTTGTTTTCTTAGCAGCCATGGTACTCTCAATACTCTTCTCCCGCAC
>NW_006399806.1:12916586-12930563 GCF_000299155.1 Elephantulus edwardii | reverse complement strand
CAATGACTAGGGAGGGTAGAAGGAGAGTTGATGCCTTTGAGCTCTGGTGCTGGAGAAGAGTATTGAATGTACCATGGACTGCCGAAAAACAAATAGATTTATCCTGGAGAGGATTAAAATACGCTGCTCCTTAGAGGCAAGGATTCTGGGGCTTTGTCTGACATACTTTGGACATGTTGTAAGGAAGGACAGGTCCTTGAAGAGGGACACCTTGATTGGGATGGTGGAGGGATGGCACAAGAGAGGAAGACCCTCTATCAGGTTGATTGATTCAGTAACTGGGGTAATTGTGATGGGTGTGTCGGAGACAGTGAAATTGGTACAGGATAGAGCAGGGTTTAGGGCTGTAGTACATGGGGTCGCTATGAGTCACAAGCAACTCGACTGCACATAACTACAACCACAACAACAGGATAGAATTGAGATATTGAACACTAATGATGGAAAGGCAGATGAGTTATAGGATGACATAAGGCATGAAGTGAGCAAAAGAGTCTTACAAAGACAGCAACAGATTCTTACAATGAGAGATTCTTAAAAATACAGAAAATGAAGAAGAAAAAAACCATGTCGGAAGAGAATCTGAAAATTGCACTAGATAACCAAGAAGCCAAAACAAAGGGGATAAATGTTCAAAGTAAAGAAATTTAAAGAGGATTTCCAAGTAATCTTGAGCAGACAAATAAAAGTATTTATTTTTATAGAATTTATAAAGAGCTAGAGCTGGACAATGAAAAGGGACAAACTTACACTGCATTTGTAAAGTTGAATGAACTGAAAACCAAATTTAAGCCTAAAGTTGTAATACTGAAAGATGCTCTGGAAAATATTTAATAATCCAAGGAACATCAAAAGAAGATTGAAGTAATATACAGAATCACTGTGCCAGAGAGAAGTGATTGACTCTGAAAAATTTCAGGAAGTGTCATTAGAATAAGAAAAATCATAATGAAAGAAGAAGTTCAAGTTGCACTGAAAGTACTGGCAAAAAACCAGGTCCCAAGGATATATGGGATGCCAATTGACATATTCCAGTTTACAAATGTAGCCCTTAATGTACTCATCATTTTATGCCAGGAAATGTAAGGTACAGCTGCGTGGGTCAACTACCTGGAAGAAATGAATATTGATTCCCATACTCAGTTAAGAATGTGGAAATGATTGAACAATACCATTAATATTACATGCAAGATAATATTGTTTAAGATTATTTTAAAAAACAGCTAGAACAGTATATTTACAGAGAACTCTGAGAAATTCAAGTTGGCTGAAAGCAGAGGATACCGAAAGAATATCTAGTTTTGTTTTTTTAGCCATGCAAAGGCATTTGATGGTGTGGATCAGAACAAATTATGACTAATATTGAGAAGAATGAAAATCCCAAAATACTTAATTTTGCTCATAATAAACCTATACTGAAACAAAAAAGCTGTTGTTTAAACACAACACAAACCATTACATGCTTTAATTATTAGAAATGGTGTGTATTAGAGTTGTATTATTTATCCACATCTATTCAATCTGTATGCTGAGCAAATCATTAGAGAATCTGAACTCTATGAAGAATGTGGCATCAGAATTGGAGGACAAGTTGTTAACAACCCGGATGACACAACCTTGCTTGCTGAGAGTGATGAATATTTAAAACACTTAATGAAGAGGATCAAAGACTACAGCCTTCAGTATGAATTACTTCTCAAGATCAAGATAATAAAAATTCTCACCACTGAACTGAAAGGTAACATCATGATCTATGGAGAAAACATTGAAACTATCAATAGATTCACCTTACTTGGATCCACAATCAACAACTTTGTACTAACAATCAAAATATCAGAAGATGTGTTGGATTAGGCAAATTCACTGCCAGGGATGTTTCCAAATTCGTTTTGAAAGACTTCATTTTGAAGGTTAAGCTGTGCCTGATTCAAGCCATAGTCTTTTCATTCACTTGCTATGCACCTAGGAGCAGAACAATGAGTAAGGGTAACAGAAGGAGAATCGATATTTGAGTTGTGGTGTTGGAAAAGAACACTGAATATCCCATAACTGCAAAAATAACAAAACAAATATATCTTGGCAGTCAAAGTGCTCCTTAGGCAAGGATGGTGAAACTTCTTATCACATATGTTGAGCAAACTGTTAAGAGAGGTTATTGTTTGGAAGCAATATGCTTGGAAGGGGAGAGTGTTAGTGAAACCAGGAAGATACTCAATGAGATGGATTGCACAGTGACTGCAGCAATGGGCTCAAGTTATGTCAGAGATTATGAATATGGCATAAAATAGGACAGGGTCCAGATCTGTTGTTTAAAGTGTGTTTATGAGTCACCTTTAACTAAATTGTGCATTACAATAACAATAATAAGCCAAAAGAACTCTTTTGGACATATCATTAGAAAGTAATTCTTGAATAAAAAGATCATGTTTAGTAAAGTAGAAGGTTCTAAAAGAGGAACAGTCTCAAATAAATGGATTTTCAAATAGTAATTTTAAGGGTGGCACAGAACTAAGGAGTGTTTGATTATGTTGTACGTGGATGTGGAGTGGCTATAAATTAACAGCTTGGATGGTACCTAATAACAATAACATAAATGCATTCTGTAGTTATTTCAAATAGTTGCTTAATTTTCCAGAAATGAGATATTGTTTTGGTTTCATCATCTTTGCTGAAGGTGACCAACAATTTGATCCCTTTACTTGGACATCTCTAATTACTGTACCTCTTACATCATAACTCAAAGGATCAATGTGAGGATTGTGCCAACTATCTTTATTTCAAACTTATGTACTTGGACACTAGAAAATTAATTTGCTAAAATTGATTTGCTAAAATGATTTGCTAAAAGTTAGACTTGAAGTAGGTCTCCATTTATTAACTGATCCTGTATATTCCTATGTACATAACAAAAAGATTTTGATATTCCAGGCATCATTGTCAAGTGGTACCTATTTTCACCGGTGCGTGGAACATTTATATATTCCTTTTTTTTTACTAGTAAATAGTTCCATGAATACATGTAGCTTTGAGTAAGGATGGGGATAATCTATTTTGTACATATTTCTAAGAATTCTGTTAAAGAATCTATTTTCTTGGGGACATGGGCTATATTTTTGTAAATAGTGTTTGTGCGAACATCGGCTCAAGGTTAAAAAATGAATATTGATTTGTGATTGTGTTTACAATTCTCAGCTTCCTTATCATGCATTCTTGCTTCTGTTTGTTTAGATAGATAGATAGTAAAATAAATACCATTTTTAATTTTCTATTTAGTGTCCCCCTAGGGATTTTACGCTCCATTAAGCATCTACATATCTCTCAGTGGGCCAGACAGGTAGCTTGCATAACATTTCTACATTTCTATACTTTATGATAATTGTACACAACTTTTTTGGATAACTAAATACTAATAATTGGTCTCTATTTTTCCCCCACATACTATTATCAGTGAGTAAACTTCTCTAACATATTTTTTTTCTCATCATCCCTGCCTTATTGAATGCAGCAATTATTTACTTGCTGAGTAAGATGTTTTTGGCCTTTTAATGTGATGTTTTTAGAATGTCTTGTGGAACATAAACCTCTGATGCAATCAATAGCTTAATATAGTAAGTATATTTAATAGGAATAATTTATGAGTCTTTGGATACCTTCTCTTTTATCTTTTAATACAATTCTGTATATCCTTTTTGTCTAGTATGTCTCACCACTTTTCTTTATTCTTTAAGGGGAACAGTATTTTGGTAGTAGCACCTGGGTGTTTTGTTTTGTTTTTTGCCAAGATTTGAATCTTATATCCCAAAAGTATACTGTAATAGCAATAAACTTTCACTTACCTAGTCTCTTCTCCTACCCTTTTTATCTCTATCTCGGGAGATGTGGTGGCCTACTCCACAGGGGATTGTACTGCTAAATCAAAAATGATGCCTCTTTAGCAGGTCAAATCTGCCAGCAGCTCAACAGGAGAAAGACATACAATCTCCTCCTATGGTATTTACAGCCTCCTGAAAAATAAGCAATGAATTGAGAGAGAATCCTGTTGGATTAGCATTCTCACATCATAAATCTAATAACTCACTGCTGTTGCATCACAGCAGACAGATGTCTCCCCCCCCCATGTATTCAGAGATGTAAATTGCTCAGGAGGGGGCTGCCTATCTTTCCCCATATCAAGCTGCTGGTGGATTAAATGGCCAGACAAATGCAGTCTTGTGTCTCTGTCATGTCATGTAGTGTTGGCAGCACAACTCCCAATGGACTAGGCCAAAAATACCTTCTTTTTCCTCTTGGATACTGTACTAGATGTGTGTCAGATCCTGTAGCAACTTCAGGATTTTCCTACTAATACCACGTAAATTCATCACTTCCTAGCTTGTCTTGTTTACATTCCTACTAAACTCCTAGTAGTTCAACAAGCTACCAGAGATAAAGCCACAGAGGTTAGCAGTATATATTATGTGTATTATTAGGTGTATCTATGTTTGTGGTGGGGATGGAAGATCACATGTAGTGGGGTAGAAACTTCTGCATCATACTGAAGCTTTTAAAGAAGAGTAAATCTCAAACTAAGAAGATTATATCAATCCTGTAGAATTGGAAAAATCTGGGTTTTAAAAAAAATGTTCTTGTATCAACTCAGGTGTCTCTTGATCATGTTTTTTAAGGCTTTCATTCTTTCTCAGTAACAGCATTAACATTGGCATATCAGACAAATCATAACCAAAATGAAACCACTCCAGTATGTCAATTCAAATCATAGTTACCCTGTACGAAAGAGCAGAACTATTTTATAAGATTCCTAAGGGTACAAGTCTTTATGGAAACAGTCGTCACATCTTTCTCTCATGAAGCAGCTGCCCTTTTGTTTTGAAATTGTTTGCTTAACCACAATGTGGCTTATAAGACATATATATAATAAGAATTCAACAATCTCTAGAGCTCTTTTTTCTTTCTACAGGGAATTTTGGTGGGTTAGTGTTAAGGACTTGTGCTGTCAATAAAAATTATGTGGTTAAAATTCACTAGATGCTCCCTGCAGAAGAAAAACTGGGGAAAAAGAAGGAGTAAAGTAAATTTTTCCTGGGAACCAGAACAAATATGGATCTCTTCCAATCAGTTGGCCAGGCAGCTGTCTTCCAAATTTTTTTAGATATTTTTATATGATGCATTTGCATTTTCATTTTGAGAAGCATTTTATTTAATTTTAATGTCTTCTATAATTCAGTAATGGTGAAGTAAGGATTTTTTAACTTCCACATGAGTGTACTTTTCCCCTTTTTTATTTTTGTTGTTAATTTTTAGCTTGATGTCATTGTACTCTGAGAACATACTTTGTATTATTTCAATGTGTTTAAATTTTTTGAGGCTTTCTTCTTATACTCTAACATGTAGTCAATTATAGCCAGTGTACTGTGTGCACTTGAGAAAAAAGTGAATTCAGTTTATTGGGTAAACACCCTGAATAAATTTATGAGGCCTAATTGGTTGATTGTGTAATTTAGTTCCTCTGCATCTTCGTTGAATTTTTTTTTTTTTAGTTGGCCTTTTGGTGAGATTGGTGTGTTGATGTCTCCTGCTACTAATATGGCATTGTCTATTTCTTTGTTCAAATCTGTTAAATATTTTTTATAGCTTTTACAGGCATATTATTAGGTGTACAGATGTTAACTAATTATATGACCTCTTGATTTGCTGTGTTATTAATCATTGTATAGTACCTTTCCTTATTTCTGATTTTCATTCTAAAGTCTATTATATCAAAGATTAGTATTGCCATTTCAGCTTTCTTATGAATACGAGGTATACTTCTAGCCTTTGATATTTTAATTTAGATTTCTCTTTGTTTCTTAAAGGTATCTCATGTAGGCAACATATCTATGGGGTTTATTTTTGTTTATTCATTCTGCTACCTTATTTTCTTAATCTGTATGTTTAAGTCTTTCACATTGAGTGTTATTATTAACAGTCTAGATTAAAGAAATTTTTTATTTCCATTTATTGCTGCCATTTTGCAATGTTTCTTTTTCTGTTGTTCTGGTTCCTTTGGTCCACCTATTTTCCTTCGTTATATTGATGTTATATTGACGTGATGCCTTTCGTATTTTTTATAGAGTGGGTCTTGTTTTCACAGTCCTTAAATTCATGACTTTCTGCAGGTGACCTAATTTCTTCTTTACATCAGATAAACTGCTTTTCTGAGTACAAAAATCTCTTCTGGCAATTGTTTTCTTTCAGCCTTTTGAGAATTCTATCTCACCATATCCTTGCTCCATTAGTTTCTGACGAGAAGTCAGAGCTTTACCTAATTTGTTCTCTTTTTATGATGACCCATTGTTTTTCTTGTGCACCTTTTAAGATTCTATCCTTGTCTTTGATTTTGCTAAATTTGACTATGGTTTCATATTTTTCTTTAGAGTCCAGTCTGTTTAGAGTTTGCTGGGCTTCTTTAATGTGTATTTCTTCCTTTTTCATGATGTTGTTTTTGTTGTTTTTATGTCCCATCAAGTCGTTTGCGACTCATAGCGACCCCATGTACAACAGCCCTAAACTCCTCTCTGTCCTGTGCCAATCTCACTGTCTCTGACACTCCCATCCCAATTATCCCAGTCACAGAATCAATCCACCTCATAGAGGGCCTTCCTCTCCTGCGCTGTCCCTACACCCTCCCAAGCATGATGTCCCTCTCCAAGGACCAGTCTCTCCTCACAACATCTCGAAAGTATGTTAGACAGAGCCTCAGAATCCTTGCCTCCAAGGAGCCACCTGGTTTAACCCTTTCCAGGACAAATCTGTTTGTTTTCCTAGCAGGACATGGTATTCTCAATACTCTTCTCCAGCACCACAGCTCAAAGGCATCAATTCTCCTTCTAGCCTCCTTGGTCATTGTCCAGTTCTCTGATGCATAACAAGTGATAGCGAAGACCATAGCCTGTATCAGACGCACCTTAGTCTCCAGAGAGACACCATTGCTCTTCTGTACTTTGGAGAGGTCCTTAACAGTAGACTTTCCCATGGCAATGCGCCTTTTAATTTCCTGGCTGCTGGTGCCAAGACTGTTGACTGTGGAGCCAAGCAAACTAAAGCTGTGTACAATCTCAATCTCTTCACTATTCATCCTGATGCTGCCAATTGGTCCAGTGGTGAGAATCTTTGTCTTCTTGACATTGAGCCTCAATCCATATTGTAGGTTGCAGTCCTTGACACTCTGCAGCAGGCGCTTCAGGTCCTCTTCAGTTTCAGCAAGCAGGGTTGTGTCATCCGCATAACGCAGATTGTTGATAAATCGTCCACCAATCTTGACCCCACATTTCTCCTCATAGAGCCCAGCCTCCTGGATAATCTGTTCTGCATATAGGTTGAAAAGGTATGGAGATAGGATGCATCCCTGGTGTACGCCCTTCCCAATTTTGAACCATGCAGTGTTCCCTTGCTCTGTTCTGACGACTGCCTTTTGGTCCAAGTATAAGTTTCGCATTAGAACGATCAAGTGTTCTGGGATTCCCATTCTTCTCAGAGTCAGCCATAGTTTGTTATCTTTTTCATGATACTTGGAAATTTTTCTTCTAGCACTGCTACTACAGTGCTTTTCCTGCCCCCATCTACTGGAATTCCAATCACATATGTTGTTTTATTTCATTTCATCAAATATGATTTTTATATTTTCTTTGTTTTCCTTCTGTCCTTTTTCTGCTTTTCTATTAGTAAGTTCTCACAGATCTATTTTATCTCTTCTATCCAGTTTATTGATGCCTGCAACATGTTGGAAATTTCTGTCTTGTCATTCTGGATTATATTTTCAGCTTTTTCTTTTGTTTCTAGTGCTGTGTTGTTGTAAACTTTCTGTCATGTAATTCTTATTTTAATCTTTTTTTTATATTTTATACTAGTTATCTAAAAAGTTGGAATACATTGTTTTCAAGAACAAATTCAATTCAATTTTTCTTATCCCACCCATCTACCAAATTGTGCAACCCCATGATTAATACCCCCTTCTCCTACACATACTCACCCCTCTGTTTCCAAACTCTCTCACCTCTCTTGAGTCTTAATATTCATTCTACACTAATGGTTTTATATAATATTTATTCTTGTGGGACAGAGTTAGCTCACTGAGAATAATGTTCTCCAGTCTCTCCCAATTAGGTAATAATTTACCAAATCACTGCTCCTGCATCCTGCATCATATTCCATTGTGTTAACGTACCATGGTTTCTCAATCCATTTGTTTCTGGTTGGACATTTGGGCTGTTTCCATGTTCTTGCAATGGTGAATAATGCTGCTACGAACATTGGTGTACAAATCTCCATTTGTGCCTCTGTTCTCATTTTCTCAGGGTATATTCCAAATAGGTAAGTCATATTGAATTTCTATATTCAGCTTTTTGAGGAAGCACCAAATTCCAGAATGGTTGTATTATTTTACAATCCCCCCAACAATGTATAAGAGTTCTTTTCTCCCCATGCCCTCTTCAATTTATTACTTTCTGTTCTGCTAAACTTTGCCACCTTTACTAGAGTAAAATGGTACTTCATTGTGGTTTTGATTTGCATGTCTTATTGCCATTGATTTGGAGCATTTCCTCATGTGTTTGTTTGTCATTCAAATATTTTCCTCTGTGAAAATTCTTTCCACAAATTGAGATACTTGGGAATGAACCTAACTAGAAATACAAGAGACCTATACAAAGAAAACTACAAAACATTTCTACAAGACACAATAAAAGACCTAAAAAAAATGAAAAATGTACCCTGATCATGGATAAGAAGACCTACTATTGTAAATATGACAATCCTACCAAAAGTCAACTACATGTTCAATGCAATCCCAATCCAGATACCCAATTCATTTTTCAAGGAGATTGGGAGGGAAAGTATCAAATTTATTTGGAGAGACAAGAGACTCTGAATAAGCAAAAAACTTCTGAGAAACAAAAATTAAGTTAGAGGCATAGCACTCCCTGAATTCAAAACACAGTAGCAGTAACCAAAACAGCATGGTACTGCTACAATGACAGGCACATAGACCAATGGAACAGAATTGAGAACCCAGAAATAGACCCAGCTATCTATGGTAACCTTATATTCAACAAGGAAATCAAAGCTATTGAATGCGGAAATGATAACCTCTTCAACTAATGGTGCTGGCAAGACTGGACTTCTGCCTGCAGAAAGCTGAAACAGGATGTACATCTCACACCATACACAAAAATCAACTCAAAGTGCATCAAAGATCTGGGAGTAAAGTCCCAAACCATAAAGTTCATAAGAGACAAAATGGGATCAATATTTGATGCTCTAGTCTAAAGTATAAAGAGATTGTCAAATACAATCAGAAATGCACAATCTAAAGAGGATAAAATTGATGTGTGGGACCTTATAAAGATTAAATCCATGTGTACATCAAAAATGTTTTCCAACAGGGTGAAAAGAAAACCTACAGACTAGGAACAAACATTTGGTAATACCATCTCAGACAACAGTCTTATAACAGAAGTTTACAGAATACTCCTGGGCAAGAAAAAGACAGATAACCCAATTACAAAATGGGCAAAAGGCATGGAAAGAATTTATTTTTAATTCTATTATCTTTATAAGTACGATTTTCAATCAGTACCAGTTTTTTTAACTCCATTTCAGTACATTTCTTCTGCTTTCCTCTTTCTGGGGTATTCTGTGGGTCTGCAATCTTGTTTGCTTATTTTTCTTTTTTTACTTTTATTTTATCAATTTTAATGAATATTTGCAGAGATTTTGGATTTTTCATTCATTCATTGTTGCACTATTTTTAACCCCCCTTCCCTAGTTCGCTCCTCTCTTTGAAAAGCAAAAGATAAACTTCTTCCTTGGTATACAATCCCCCCGCTCCCTGACTCCGACCCAGCTCCCTACCCCAAATGCACTCCACTATGCAACCTTAATTCTGGATTCCTGTGATAATCATAATATGCTATCATAGATCACTTTTAAACTGTTCTCTCCTGTTTCAATTCAGTATACATAATCTACTCAGTTTTTCTCAGTCTTACCCCAACCCTGATGTCAGTCACTTTCTACAAGAGTGGCACCACACAATATTTGTACTTTTGTGACTGAGATACTTCACTCAGCATAATGTCCTCCACGGTCACCCATTTTGAATAATACTGCATGAGTTCCTTGTTTTTCAATGCATCTTAGTATTCCATTGTGTGAATATACGACAGTTTCTCTATCCATTCATTTGTTGATGGACACTTAGGTTGTTTCCAACTCTTTGCTATTGTGAACAAAGATGCGATAAACATGGGTGTGCATATATCTGCTTGGATGTCAGATATGGACTTTTTCGGGTATATTCCCAGTAGTGGAATTGCTGGGTCAAATGGTATCTTTATTTGCAACTTTTTGAGAAAGTGCCACACTCCCCTCAACAGTGAATAGGGATGCCAGTTTCTCTACAGCTTTGCCAGCATTGGCTACTTGCAATTTTGTTTACTTTTTAAAGAAAAGCTTTGTCTGTTTTTTTTTCACAATGGAACCTGATTGCTGCTTCCTTGACATTATGTGAGCCTTTTCTTGAAATGTATGAGGTAACTTTAATGTAACTGTTTGGGAAGATCTTTCTTCCTTAGTTTTATAGCAGTGTTGATAGAAACAACTGCAGATTTTAAATTTTGCTATTGTGTGCATCATAACAAACTGTGGCTGACTCTGAGAAGAATGGGAATCCCAGAACATTTAATTGTGCGAATGCGAAACCTGTACTTGGACCAAGAGGCAGTAGTCAGAACAGAGCAGGGTAACATTGCATGGTTCAAAATTGGGAAGGGTGTACGCCAGGGATACATCCTGTCTCCATACCTTTTCAACATGTATGCAGAGCAGATTATCCGAGAGGCTGGGCTCTATGAGGACAATTGTGGCATCAGGATTGGTGGAAGATCTATTAACAATCTGCATTATGCAGATGACACAACCCTGCTTGCTGAAACTGAGGAGGACCTCATGCACTTGCTGCGAAGGGTCAAGGACTGCAGCCTTCAGTATGGACTGAGGCTCAATGTGAAGAAGACAAAGATTCTCACCACTGGACCAATTGGCAGCGTCAGGATGGATGGCGAAGAGATTGAGATTGTTCACAGCTTCAGTTTGCTTGGCTCCACAGTCAACACTCTTGGTGCCAGCAGTCAGAAAATCAAAAAGCGTATCGCGATGGGAAAGTCTGCTGTTAGGGACCTCTCTAAAGTACTGAGGAGCAACGGTGTCTTTCTGGAGACTAAGGTGCACCTGAGACAGGCCATGGTATTTGCAATCGCTTGTTATGCATCAGAGAGTTGGACAATGACTAGGGAGGACAGAAGGAGAGTGGATGCTTTTGAGCTGTGGTGCTGGAAAAGAGTACTGAATGTACCATGGACTGCTAGGAAAACAAACAGATTCATCTTGGAGAGGATTAAACTAAGCTACTGCTTGGAGGCAAGGATTCTGGGGCTTCATCTGACATACTTTGGACATGTTGCCAGGAGGGACGGGTCCTTGGAGAGGGACATCATGCTTGGGAGGGTGGAGGGACAGCGCAGGAGGGGAAGACCCTCTGTGAGATGGATTGGTTTGGTGACTGGGGTAATCGGGATGGGTGTGTCAGACGCAGTGCGGTTGGCACAGGATAGAGCAGGGTTTAGGGCTGTTGTGCATATGGTCGCTATGAGTCAAAAACGACTCGACGGCACATAACAACAACAACTAATTCAGTATTCCATAAACAATAATCTCAGCTGGTTGTCAATCTATTCCCTGTTAAGGCAGCAAACAACTCATCTGGTGGGGGGAAAGGATGAGAAGCAGAAGGATGTGATCTCTGCCTTTGGCCATGTGTGGTAAGTCCACTTATAAGGGGGTTATTTGAAACTACAGCTCAGAGGTGACTAGTACTTGGTCAGGTTTTGCAGCATGGATTAAGAATCTTAGAGTAGTGGACATGGGATCCTTATGCTTTCCTCTCTAGGTTGTGTTGTACAACTGTTTATCCTGAAAGCTAAGCATAATCCTTTTGAACAAAAGGTCTTTTTTTGTACATTCTATGATTAAAAATGATGGTGTTTAGCCCTAATGCCAATCTGATAGCTAGCTTTCATGTATCCTAGAACTGAATCTAATTGTGTTGGCTTGGTATGCTAGAAATTTCTGATTTATTTTTCCTTCCCCAGCTTCAATGTAAAAGTTGTTCCTTCATTTTTAATATGAAATTTCATTTGCTCAATTACATTATTACCTTTTTATCCAATATTCTGCCCTTTGATCTTAAGACTGTCATTGCTGCAAGAGATCACGTTGAAGATTCATTTCTTTTGAACATGTCTCAACTCTCATCTGTGGCATCCTTTTCTATATCACTGCATCACAGAGAATTCCTATCAAATTAAAAAAAAAAAACAACAAAACTTCACTACACGGAAAAAGAAAAGCTGAATATATCAGGTAAAGAGAATCAAGAGGCTAAATACATTGCTTATTGTCCCTTGTTTCTTCTTGCCCTGAGTTGTCAGTGGCAGCAATTTAAACAGTGTACAGTACAAATTTAAAGAAGAGTTTTTAAAAATATAAAATTAAGGAAATTCTCTGAAATTTTTAATTCTTAGTAAAATAAATAAGAAGTTGTGCCATTTAGCATCAGTTCATTCCATTAAAACAGAAAAGGGAATACTTCACTATCACCAAAGAGACCAAGAATTATGTCTGTCACTTGGACCCAGTTTCCTGTGTAACGAGACTTCTTGAACAGAAAATGGACGGGGCAGGGAGTGGGGGGACTCAGTATCACCAAGGAAAAGAACTAGGAGTGGAGGAGGCTAATATTTCACTGCAGTTCTGTCAAAAGGAAGCTCACTGACAGAGGAAGGCTAAGACATACAGAGATATCCAAGGAATGTCAGACCTATAGATGTTGAGGTAGACAAGGACCTCTCCAAAGAGAGAAAGCCTTTGCTTAAAGCTAGAAACTAGAATTTGCACTTGTAGACTTTACTAAAGAGCAGCATAATAAATTTATATTTTTAAAGACATCTTATGATATCTCTTATAACAGCAGTAGGTAAATACAATTGACTAGAATTGCTGATTAATAATCACAAATTAATAAAAATTAAACCAATAACAAAAAATGTTGACTTTTAATAAGTGGAAACACATTTTTTATTTTATCTGTATTTCGCACTGTAAATTTTACAGAAACAGTACATACATTTTTTAAAACATATTTTAAGTTGTGGTTTTAGTGAAAGTGTACAGAAAGAATGGGTTTTCATTCATTCATTGATACACATTTCCTTCATAGTCTCTTACCCTGATTCAATTTGTAATGTTGTTGTGTTGTTAAGAGCCATGGAATTGTAGGCAACTCCTAGCGACCCTATGAAGGAGAATCCTCAATGCTTGTGTGTCTTTCATTCTTTCTTCAGGTTCTTAGGGATTCCGGAGACAAGCTATTTTCGGAAGTAGAAGCCACTCCTGCTTCCGACTTTGTTTCAACCGGGGGAGCGACACAAAACACTGTCCACCATGGATAACCATTATCACATTTGACACATCACTGTCACAGTGTTCAGCTTCACAGTCACACAGGTTACCTCTATATGCCAAGTGTAAACACCAGGGCCTAGAAGACTGAACAAAAACAATGAAAAACAGGCCTTAGGGCCGCGAGTTAGAGTAGCATCTCTTTTGGTCCAATAGGCCAACTGGTCTCTCTCTGTGTTGTTATTCGCGCTTGAGTCGAGTCGTAGGCAACTCACAGAAACCCTATGAACAAAAGTCCTTGACACTTGTGTGAGTGTCTTTCATGCTTTCATTCACTTTGCAATGCATCTTTTATATCAGATTGTCAATTGTTGTTGTTGTTAAGTGCCATTGAGTCGCAGGCAACTCATAGTGACCCTATGAAGGAGGGTACTTGTCACTTGAGTGCCTTGTTGTTGTTGTTGTTGTTATGTGCCGTCGAGT
>NW_006399806.1:12900289-12907676 GCF_000299155.1 Elephantulus edwardii | reverse complement strand
TGAGATTGTTCACAGCTTTAGTTTGCTTGGCTCCATAGTCAACACTCTTGGCACCAGCAGCCAGGAAATTTAAAGGCATATTGTGATGGGAAAGTCTGTTGTTAGTTACCTCTCCAAAGTACTGAAGAGCAATGGTGTCACTCTGGAGACCAAGGTGTGTCTGATACAGGCCATGGTGTTTGTCATCACTTGTTTTGCATCAGATATTGGACAACGACTAAGGAGGATAGAAGGAGAATTGATGCCTTTGAACTGTGGTGCTGGAGAACAGTATTCAGGGTACCATGACCTGCTGGGAAAACAAACGGATTCATCCTGGAAAGGGTTAAACTGGGTGGCTCCTTGGAGGCAAGGATTCTGAGGCTCCCTCTAACATACTTTGGACATGTTGGACCATTCCTTGGAGAGGGACATCATGCTTGGTAGGGTGGAGGGACAGCGCAAGAGAGGAAGGCCCTCTATGAGGTGGATTGATTCAGTGACTTGGGTAGTCAGATGGGAATGTCAGAGACAATGCGATTGGCACAGATCAGAGCAGAGTTTAGGGCTGTTGTACATAGGGTTGCTATGATTGGCAAGCTACTCGATGGCATATAACAACAATGACAGCATATATATATATATTCTTTACATATATGCATATTTGTTCTTTGTATATATGTATATACGTATGTATATATACATATATACATACATATATGTATATATACATATATACATATATACATACATATATATATGTATATTTACATATATTTATATATATATTCTTTGTTTATATGTATATATGTATTTGTATATATGTGTGTGTATGTGTGTATGTGTATATGTATGCGTGTGTACATACATATATATTTATGCATATACACATACATGTATAAATATAAATATGTCAATCTGCTTTCAAGGAATTAGCAAAAGTAAGCCCCAGGAATAGATAATATATCAATTGATGTATTTCTACTAACAGATACTGGCCTGGAAGTGCTCACTAAGTTTTACTGTGAAATCTGTAGGACAACCACTTGGAAGAGATCTATATTTGTTCCCATTCCAAAGAAAGGTGACCCTACCAAGTGTGGATATTATAGAACAACATCATTGATATCACATTAAAGCAATAATCTGCTGAAGATTATCGAAAAACGACTAGAACAGCACATGAACAAAGAACTACCAGAAGTCCATGCTGGGTTTAGAATGGGTCATGGTACTAATGTTAGATGAATCTTAGGTGAAAGTAGGGGATACTAGAGGAATGTCTATTTGTGTTTAATTGATTATGTTAAGGTGTTTGACTATGTGGATCATAACAAACTTTGGCTGACTCTGTGAATGGGAATCACAGAACACTTGATCATGCTAACGCGAAACGTATACTTGTACCAGGAGGCAGTTGTCAGAACAAAGTAAGGAAACACTGCATGGTTCAAAATTGGGAAGGGTGTATGCCACGGATCTGTTCTATCGCTATACCTCTTCAACCTATATACAGAAAATATTATCTGGGAGACTGCGCTCTATGAGAAAAAGTTTGATATTAGAATTGGAGGAAGATTTATGAAAAATCTGCATTATGCAGATGACACAACCCTGCTTGCTGAAAGTGAGCAGGACCTGAAACGCTTTCTGCAGAGGGGTAAGGACTGCAGCCTCCAATATGGATTGAGGTTCAATATAAAGAAGACAAAGATTCTCATCACTGGGCCAATTGACAACATCAGGATGGATGGTTAAGAGATTGAGCTTGTTCACAGCTTTAGTTTGCTTGGCTCCACAGTCAACACTTTTGGCACCAGCAGCCAGGAAATTAAAAGATGTATTGCAAAAGTCTGCTGTTAAGATCTTCCAATATATTGAAGAGTAATGGTATCACTTTGTAGACTGAGGTGTGCCTGATACAGGCCATGGTCTTTGCAATCATTTGCTATGCATCAGAGAGCTGGAAAATTACTAGGAAGGATAGAAGGAGAACTGATGCTTTTGATCTGTGGTGCTGGAGAATAGTACTGCTAGAAAAGGAACAGATTCATCCTGGAGAGGGTTAAACCATGCTGCTCCTTGGAGACAAGGATTCTGAGGCTTCGCCTGACATATTTTGGACTGTTGCAAGGAGGAACCAGTGCTTGGGGAGGGGTGTCATGTTTGGGATTGTGGAGGGACAGCGCAAGAGGGGAAGACCCTCTATGAGGTAGATTGATTCAGTGACTGGGATAATTGGTGTGGGTGTGTTGGAAACAATGAGATTGGCACAGGACAGAGCTTCTTACAATGCAAAATTACATACACAAAGCCTCTTACAAATTTGAAAGCATAGTTCTCCCATCTGGGCTACAAAATAGCCAATCCTTTACTGATAGGGCACAGACACTTCATTTGCATAGTAGGGCATGGTTAGACTACAATTGACCTAATTTGCATAATCTATTGAGCAATTTCTGCAATGTGCATACCAATCACAGAGCAGCCTACAGCCCAGGACCAAGCTGAAAATTATCAATTCCAAGCTGTTTACAGTTTACCACAGAAATGCCAATCAACCTGGATAAAATAATAAACCATCTGTAGTAGAAAACTGGGGTGAATTTAACTCTTTAGACTTCAGGGGGGAAACCTTAAGCTGCTTTTCCAAAGAAACAAAGCAAAAGGACAAAAGAAAGTCATCTAACCGTGGACAGAAATGCAGAAATTAAACTGATATTATTCTTACATAGACAATACTTAAAAATAAATAAATAAGTATATCTCTAAAATTGCTTTGCAAAAAAAATTCTTTTGTGTTTAAAGTAAAGGTGACTATATTATATAGTTAAGTCAATGTCCCAATATATTTGTAAAACTATATATTTGCAAAATATAATGCATCTAATGACATTCTACAGTGTGAATCCTTTCTGCCTTATAGTGATTTTTACTTAAGATCTGTGGAAACTAAGTGTTGTAATGCATGTAAAGCAGTTGGTCATTATAGGTTTTTTTATATCTTAAGAACAGGTTGTGTTTATATCATGGGGATGGGGAGATAAACAAATGCTCTGAAACCTTAAGTCTCCTCTGAAATACAAGCTTTCTTTCATTTTTATAGGTGTTTGGTATGAGTAGTAAGCTTTTAAAAAATTATTAGACTCAAGTTGGAATAGTCTTGAATACTTTTTATTCCTGTCTACAGTGCTGTTAAAATTGTTGACAGTTTTTTTTTCTTCTCACCAAATGTATGATACCATTTAATTGAATTGTTGGATGCATTGCCCTTTTGTCATATCTATAAATTGTGTTTCTAGATGCATATGTATAAGAACTGGCAAATATTTGAGAAAAATTCACAGCTTTATCTAGATTATATATTGCTTAATTCTTATACCTGATTACCAATTTTAATTTCACTTTCCTTTCTAAGGCGGTTCCTTATCCCCATCCTCAGAACAAGGACTAATTCTACCTTGTTTCTTCACATCTTAGATCTGGCAATTTCAACATTCAGTACTTATCATATCCAAGATGAAATGCTAGTCACTTTTAATGAAAATGATCAAGTCATAATGCATATGTATAAAGTTTCATTGATAACTTTGAATTAACACATTCATACACATACTAACAATGTTTTCTTGGTAAAATAAAATTAGAAGTACAGTCATGCATAAGGCATTATAAACTCCATCTCATTACATTCGAATCTGCTGGCCTTGCACTATGTGTCTAAGGCTATAAATCCCACAGAAGGTGGGATCCATTTTTGGGGTCCAGTTTTCTCCTGTGTAGTTGTTACAAGACTTGTAGAATCAGACAGGCACAACCTTTCGGTTATCAGCACAACGTTCTAATTAGTATGAGCTCTAACAGCATCAGAGCTCCCTCAATTAGATAACAATTTTGCTCCTCTAAAAAACGGTAATCTTTTATACTTAGGATAAAAATATATGACTGTTTACAAAATCATTTACTGTATATGCCACTTTATAATATCAAGTGTACAAAATGAAAAACCAAAGCAAATTAACTACTGTACAGTGATTTCTACTAGTCTGTAAGAAGTTGCACTGCTAATTCAAAACCCACAACTCTCTGGCAGTTTGAATCCATCAGAAGCTTTTTCAGCTATAGATGAGTAATCTCCTCCCCTATGATCTCAGAAGCCAAATAATAGGCCCACTTTCCGTCAGTTACACATGACAGTAAAGAACTTGTTCGGGGCTTTTTTCCTTTCTTTTCTTTCTTCTCTGTAAGTTGTTGTTGCTGTTGTTATGTGCCATCAAGTCACTTGCGGCTCATAGCGACCCTATGTTCAAGAGCCCTAAACATCGTTCTATCCTGTGCCAAACTAGCCATCTCAAACACACTCATTCCCACCACTCCACTCACAGAATTGATCCATCTCATCGAAACATGATGCCAAACATGACGCCCCTCCTTGAAATATGCCCAAAGTATGTCAGACGAAGCTTCAGAATCCTTGACTACAAGGAACATTCCAGCTTCACCTTCTCCAGGGCAAACCTGTTTGCTCTCCTAGCAGTATATTCAACATGCATCTCCAGCACCACGGCTCAAAGGCATCTATTCTCTATCATCTCTGTTCACTGTCCAACTCTCTGATGCATAGCACGTAATTGCGAAGACTATAGCCCAGATCAGGCGCACCTTAGTCTCCAGCCTGACATCGTTGATCTTCAGTACCCTTGAGAGGTCATCACAGCTGACTTTCCCAATGCAATTCATCTCCTGATTTCCTGGATGCTGTTACCAAGAGTGTTGACTGTGGATCCAAGTATATTAAAACTGTTGGCTCTCTCAATCTCTTCACCATCCATACTGATGCTGCCAATTGGCCTAGTGGTAAGAATCTTTTTCTTGATGTTGAGCTTCAATCCATATTGAAGGCTACAGTCCTTGACCTTCTGCAGCAAAAGCTTCTGGTCCTCCTCAGTTTCAGCAAGCAGGGTTGTGTCATCTGCATAAAGCAGGTTGTTGATGATTCTTCCTCCAATCCTGATGCCACATTCCTCCTCGTACAGCTGAGTGTCTCAGTTGATCTGTTCTGCATACAGGTTGAAAAGGTATAGTGACAAAACACATCCCTGACGGACCCCCTTCTTGATTTTGAACCATGTAGTGTCTCCTTGCTCTGTTCTGGCGACTGCCTCTTGGTCCAAGTATAGGTTTCACATTAGCACAATCAAATGTTCTGGAATTCTCATTCTTCTCAGAGTCAACCACTGCTTGTTGTGATCCACACAGTCAAAAGCCTTTGCATAGTCAATGAAGCACAGATAGACATTCTTCTGGTAGTCTCTGCTTTCTGCCAATATCTATCTAACATTAGCTATAATATCCCTAGTACTGCTACCTCTTCTAAACTCAGCCCTCACATCTGAGAGTTCTCTGTTGATATAGTGTTAAGGGAAGCCAATACTAAATATTTGTAATAAACCAGAATGCTATTAGGATGTGGGGGAAGTGAGGTACAAGCTAGAGTTCACCCTGAGGCACCAAGAAAATCCTTAAGGGTATACCAAATTCTTGCATTTGCTAACTCCTCCCTCCTGAGTCAAAAGGAAGGTTTTCAATAGAAAGAGCTTGGCTTCATTTCCATTGAATTGTCTTTGTGATTTACTTACTGATAATTTTGAATAAATATACAGGAAGCTGGAATGGAGGTCTTCAGTGGAGAACTGCTCCTCTTGTGCCCTAAATCCAGTTTTCCCCCAAGTCACCAAGGAGCCGACACCGATGCAAGGGCAAGAGGGAATTTATTTCAGATTCGAATCCGGGCCTCTATCTAAATTGTGTTCATACAACAGGGAAGATGGCTGCGGCCCCGATTCTGGGCTGTCCTGCCTATTTAAAGGGGAAAGCCCTCTAAAACAGGGCGATACAGGATAGGCTGGTTCAAAGGAAGGGCGCGAAAACAGAGTAATACAGTATTGGCTGATGTTTGGTTGGAGGCTCTTTTCCCCCTTCCCCCACCGCTTTCAGTTTACTTCTCTAGAGGCTTATACGTTTTAAAATGACATATTGGTTACAAAATGGAGTCCCTCATTCCCCCCCTTCTTCTGCACCCTAGCTCAATCATGAGTGCTTTCTTCTTCGGTCTCTAAGTAATGGTATTGAGACCGCATAACTATCAACTGGATTGTTCTTATCCTTTTTTTAATTAAGTTGAGTATTCTGTTAATTATACAGGGACCTAGGGTTAGGATAAGCATCAGGGCAGTGAGGGGTCGAAGAAGTGGAATAAGCCATTTACCCCAGGATGTTTTCCACCAGTTAAATAAATCATAGGCTTTTGCCTCAGACAGGCACTTTTTAACAGATTCTTTTAACTCTCGGACCTTATTTTGGACTATGCCCGATGCATTCACAAAGAAACAACATTCTTCCCCTAGAAACTGGCACATACTTCCTTTCTCTGTTGTAAGCAAGTCTAGAGCTCCACGGTTTTGTAAGGTCACCCTGGCCAGAGAAGTTATCTGGGTTTGTAAGCCCAGGAGAGACTCTGCTACCTTGTCTATGTCCCGGCTAATGTCCATAGAGAGTTTGTAATAAAAATGGGTGGCTATGCCCAAGCCTCTTGCTCCCAGCCTTATAGCGGTCACCAGGCTTCCTCCTATGAGCAGAGCTCCAAGTGGGAGAGCTCACTTTTGGCACCTTGTGGACAGGGTCATGAAGGTCACAGTGGCAGGGCTAAAAACAGTTAGGGGTGGGGTAAGGAACACTGGCATACAGGGTTGTGTCCAGTTAGCAGGGAGACATCGCATGAAAACAGAGCCATTACAAACAAAGAATATTCAGGGCTTACCACAGATAGGACTTGTATCCTGAAGGCTGGAGGAGTCATTACAGGAGACAAAGTGTGGTTAGTAATTATACAGGAGGCATTATTGGACATAAGGATGATTTTGTCTCTTAAGGGACCTACTATTAGGGTTGAGTTTTTAGCCCTGGTCAAATTAGAAGTGAGGTTTTGAGTTTTAATCCAAGACCAGGGAACTGGCAAAAAAAAAAAAAAGGGTTTTGGTCTTAGAGGCAGGCAGATCCAGCAAGAGGTATAGGTGTCATTTAGACTTGTAATAATCTGGTGGGAGAAGTCCAGAGGCCGAAGGGCTTGTTGGACTTGTTCTAATAGCTGGTTGGACCTGTATTCTGGGGTTAACTCTTTGCCTAGAGTTAACAGATTCTGCTTTACCTTTTCTTGAATATGTTGCCTGACTCGGTCCTGAGCTCCCCCACTATCTGACATGCCATAGTGGGTAAGTCGGGAAAAACAGAACTTTTTACCTGGCTCTCTAGGGCATCTGGACTATGGCTACTCCCCCGCTTTGCAGTTGCTGTGAAATAGCCTTTTCCTTGATACTGGCACTCTACAGCATGAGTGTAGCAGGAGGCA
>NW_006399806.1:12896074-12900189 GCF_000299155.1 Elephantulus edwardii | reverse complement strand
CTTCGTTCATTAGTGTTCAAAGCCTCAAATCTGTTCCTGAGATGGTTCTGAAATTCAGGTGGGATAGACTCAAGGTCATATTTTGGTTGCCTCACTCTTAATAATTAAAAAAATTGAACAAATTTTTTACTTATATTTATTCTATATTTGCATGTGAATAATGCATTGTTTATTGAAGACTATTGTCAATTACTATACACAAATCATTTGTTCTGTTCAGATAATCTCTCTCTTCTCTCATCCCACTGTTTTATTATCAATCCATTCTTTGATTTCTTTCTCCTCTCCTGTGTTCATCCATTTTTATATCAGTGGTCCTATGCAGTATTTTCCCATTTTTGGCTGAGATATTCCAATATGCATATTGTCTTCCAGACTCATCTATGTTGTGTATGTTTTACAAGTTTATGTGTTTTTTTTTCAGTGCCACATAGTATTCCATTTTGTGCATGTGCTACAAGTTTTCTATCCATTTGTTTGTTGTTGATCAGTTGAGCTGCTTCCATCTCTTTGCTATGGGTGTACATACAATATATCTGAATGCACCAAAGCTTTAGGGTATGTTCCCAGTAATGGGAAAGTTGAGTGAAATGGTGGGTATTTCTATTTTCAACTTCTTGAGAAACATCAGATTGTCTTCTATGGTGATGGAACCATTTTACATTTTCATCACCAGTGAATGAGAATTGCAATCACTTCACATTCTTACCTGTGTTTGTTGTCTGCTGCCTTTTTGAACGTTGCTATTGTTGCTGGAGAGGGAAGATATCTTAATTTTTAATTTGCATCTCTCTGATAACTAGAAATTTTGAACATTTCTTCATGTAGTTGTTGGCCATATGAATTTCTTTTTTGGTGAGATATCTTTTTGATATCTTGTGTTCATTTTACAATTGATCATTTGCCTTTTTCTTGTTGAGGTATGGGAGTATTCTACAATTTTATATATGCATCCCATATTAGACACATCATCACTAAATGGTAAAATATTTTCCCCAGTCTATGTGTTTCATTTTTAGGTTATTAGGGAAATATTTTTATATGCATAGGGATTTTATTTTTAGAAGATCATCTTAATCTATTTTATCCTTTCCTGATTGTAGGTTTTTTTGGTTATTCTTGGATGTCAATTTATGCCATAGGTTAGGACTTCCAGAGTTATTCCTAGGTTTTTGTTTCTCTGATGAAATTTACAGTCTTTGGTTTTATTTCTATGTCTCTGACCCACTTTGAGTTAGATCTTATACATAGTGTGAGATACAGCTCTTGCCTCTTTTTTTTAGATTATTTTCCAATTTTGTCAGAACTATTTATTAAAGAGGTTATAATTTCCCCACTTAACTGACTGTGTTTTCTTCTCTTAGTATTAGTTGATAATTTGTTGTTGTTATCTGCTGTTCAGTCACTTGCAACTCATAGTGACCTTATGTACAACAGCCCTAAACTCTGCTCTCTCCTGTGTTAATCCAACTACTTTTGACACACCATCCTGATTACCCCAGTCACTGAAATAATCCACCTCATAGAGGGCTTTCCTCTCCTGCGCTGTCCCTGCACCCTCCAAAGTATGATGTCCCTCTCTGAGAACCAGTCCCGCCTTAAAACATGTCCAAAGTATGTCAGAGGAAGACTCAGAATCCTTGCCTCCAAGGAGTATCCTGGTTTACCCTTTCCAGGATGAACCTGTTTGTTTTCTCAGTAGTCCATGGTACATTCAATACTCTTCTCCAGCACCACAGCTCAAAGGCATCAATTCTCCTTCTATCCTCCCTAGTCATTGTTCAACTCTCTGATGCATAACAAGTGATATCAAAGACCATGGCCTGTATCAGACACACCTTAGTCTCCAGAGAGACACCATTGCTCTTCAGTACTTTGGAGAGGTCCCTAACAGCAGACTTTCCCATCGCAATATGTATTTTAATTTCCTGGCTGCTGGTTCCAAGAATGTTGACCGTGGAGCCAAGCAAACTAAAGCTGTGAACAAACTCAATCCCTTCACCATCCATCCTGATGCTGCCAATTGGTCCAATGGTGAGAAAATCATCAGTTGTTGATAGTGAGTTTAACCCCCCCCCCACCAACTTAATAGTTGAACATTTACTATTCAAAATACTCAGGAATCATAAACTGATAGTACATTGTTTTAACTTATTCAAAGTATGAAAAGCCAGATTTTGAAAAGATTGAATTTAAGAAATGACACTACTCATATAATTATGAATTTAAAATATACCTAGATAACTGGAAAATTCTATTGTGTTTAAGGCTACTTACTCTTATCAGTATGCATCCTGAGCAAATAATTTTAGAAGCTGGTTCTTATGAAGAATGTGGTATCAGAATAGGAAGAAGATTCATCAGCAATTTACATTACAGTGATGATATAACTTTTCTTATAAAGAGTGAAAGAACTTGGAGCACTTAATGAAGATCAAAGATTATAAACTTCAATATAGATTACAACTAAAATCTAGAAAATAAAGTTCTCACAAATAGACCAATTGACAACATTAGAATAGATGAAAAATATTGAAGTTGTCAAGGATTTAATTTCCGTTAAAGCCGTGATAAACATCCTTGGAAGCAGCAGTCAAAAACATAAAAAGACATGTTGTTCTGGGAAAATCTGTTGTCAAGAACCTCTTTAAATTGATGGTGAGCAAAGATATTAGTTTAAAGCCTAAAGTTTGCCTCACCAATATCAAGGTGGTTTCAATAGTTACCTATGAATGTGAAAGTTGGACAATGAACCAAAAAGAATTAACAAAAGTTGACAAACTTTGAATTGTGGTGTTGAAGAAACATTTAATGAATACCATGGATTTCCAAAGAATAAACAAATTTGTCTTGGAGATAATACAACCAATATACTCCTCAGAGGCAAGTATAGTGAAACATTGTCTCCTACACTTAGGGTATGTTGTTAGGAAGTGCTAGTCCTTAGGAAAAGACATCATAATTGGAAAAGCAAAGAGTCAACAAAAGAGTAGAAAATCTTCAATAAGACAAACTGACACATGGACTCCAACAATGGCCTTAATCATGGAGATGTTGTGATGATGGCAGAGGATAAGGCAAAGTTTCAATCTGAGTTTTTATGAGTCATAGTCAATGTGACTTTGAATTTTTGCCCAAGGATTTATTCCCACCATAGTATCTCTCAATGATTCAATCCAATGATATAGACTGTAAAATGTAACACTATTTATAAATCTTTTACAAGTATATAATATTCTAAGGTAGTATAAACTTCCTCTCACATACTTTGGGTATCTGGCCAGGAGGGCCCAATCTGAGCCTGTGGAGAAAAACATGCTCAGAAGGGTGGTGGGACAGTGCAGGGAAAGAAGACCTTAGGTGAAATACATTGACACAAATGACTGGGACAATGTGGTTAAGTACGTCTGAGTCAGGGAGACCAGCTCATGACAGGGGAAACTTCAGAAATGTTACATATACAGTCAGTATGAGTTGCAGACAACTCCATGGCACATAACAACAACAGCAACAGCAGTTAATATGAAATTCTAGTAGGAATGGTAGTGCCAGAAGACAATGTCAAATTTAAAGGGTGTAGTTGTTGTTGTTGTTAAGTATCATCAAGTTGGAAGCCACCTATAGCTGACTCACCAGTGAGGTTCTTTCAGAGTAGATAATGCCAGTTAAATTAATGCATGCCTATTACCTATAATGTGCATATCACACATAACTATACACTGAAAACATTACTAATTTTAACACATATCAATCTTTATATCATTATGTCTATTTTTGATAATTCTTGGGAAATATCACAAAGAACTTACAAACCATAATTGTGTGTTTAATTCATGACCAGGCTATCATTCAAAATCAGAGAACATGCAGATGCATATCTACCTTATTTAGTGCAGAACAGTTCTATAAGGTCCTTCTGAAGAAATGTCACTTTTTCCTTCATTCCAGGATAGAATGACTTGTCTTCTATAACTGGATTCTACTTATCTCCTTTTCCTGGCTTTGCTCATGACTTTTGCTGTCTTCAGAGTTACCAGAAAAGCTTTTGGGTTAGCAGTGAATACCTAGGCCAAAAGAAAAAAAAAATACACACACACACACACACACACACACAC
>NW_006399806.1:12894249-12895349 GCF_000299155.1 Elephantulus edwardii | reverse complement strand
ACATTGAGCCTCAGTCCATACTGAAGGCTGTAGTCCTTGACCCTCTGCAGTAAGTGCATGAGGTCCTCCTCAGTTTCAGCGAGCAGGGTTGTGTCATCTCCATACCATAGATTGTTGATAGATCTTCCACCAATCCTAACGCCATGCTTCTCCTCATAGAGCCCAGCCTCTTGGATAACCTCCTCTGCATACAGATTAAAAAGGTATCAACTCAAGGTTTGAATTTATTCTTCAGTTATTTTAGCTCAAGAAGACTATGTAGTCTTTGTGGATGTCAGAAGAGACTCTGAAAATTGCACTGGAGCACAGAGAAGCCAAAGCAGAAGAAAGAACTCAAGATACTGAAGAGTTGAATAGAAGATTTCAAAAGGCAGCATGGGATGACAAAGTAAAATGTTACAATGAAATGTGCAAGGAGTTGGAGTCAGAAAATAAAAAGGGCCAAACGCGCTCAGCATTTCTTAAGCTAAAGGAACTGAAGAACAAATTCAAACCTTGAGTTGATATAATCAATGATGCTTTTGGAAGACTATTAGATGATCCAGGAAGTATTAAAAGAATATGGAAATAATATACTGAGTCATTGTATCGAAAGGAATTGGCAGATAGAAGAATTGCATGAAACAACATATGAGCAAGAGCCTATGGTGATGAAGGAAGATGTTCAAGCTGCTTTGAAGGAAATAGCAAAAAATAAGGCCCCAGGAATAGATGGCATAACAATTGACATATTTCAGCTAACAGATGCTGCCCTGGACATGCTCACCAAGTTGTGCCAAGAAATCTGGAGAACAACCACTTGGCTAACTGACTGGAAGAGATCTATATTTGTTCCCATTCCAAAGAAGGGTGACCCAACAGAGTGTGGAAACTATAGAAAAATCTCATTGATTTCACATGCAAGTAAAATTCTACTGAAGATTATCGGAAAATGACTGGAAAAGCACATCAGCAGAGAACTTCCAGAAGTCCAGGCTCAGTTTAGAAGGGGTCGTGGTACTAGGGATATTGTAGCTAATGTAAGATGGATCTTGGCCAAAAACAGGGAACACCAGAGGAATATCTATCTGTGCTTCATTGACTATGCAAAGGCGTTTGAC
>NW_006399806.1:12885508-12887325 GCF_000299155.1 Elephantulus edwardii | reverse complement strand
GACACACTCACCCGTCTGGCCAGCAGTTCATCCCTCCGGTTAGGGGTCCTTAGGGTCGTGGGGGGATCCCAGACAGACCCCCAGATGTTGTGTCCCAAATCCAGTTTCCCCCCAAGTCACCAAGGAGCCGACACTGATGCAAGGGCAAGAGGGGATTTATTTCAGATTCGAATCCGGCCGCGATCCAACAGGGAAGATGGCCGCGGCCCCGATTCTGTGCTGTCCTGCCTATTTAAAGGGGAAAGCCCGCGAAAACAGGGCAATACAGGATTGGCTGGTTCAAAGGAAGGGTGCGAAAACAGGGTAATACAGTATTGTCTGATGTTTGGGTGGGGGCTCTTTTCCCCCTTCCCCCACCGCTTTCAGTTTACTTCTCTAGAGGCTTATACATTTTAAAATGACATATTGGTTACAAAATGGAGTCCCTCAGTCTCTTGTTTTTCATGCTCTATGCTCTAGCTCATTCCTTGCTGTCTTTTAAATTTATGTATAATTATAAAATCAGCATCGTTCTGCAACAATATTGTTTCAAACATTTTTGGACAATTTTCAGCAGAATCTTGCTTGCATGTGATATTAATATTGTTTGGTAATTTCTGCCCTCTGTTCTGTCACCTTTTCTTGGAATGGGAACAAATATCAATCTTTTTCAGTCAGTAGGCAAGCTGGCTGTCCTCCAGATTTCTTGGCACAACTTAGTTAGTACATCCAGGGCAGCATCTGTTTGTTGAAATATGTCAATTGGTATGCTGCTCAAAGGACAGCAGAAACCCCATTTTTTATAAACCCCATTAGCGCTAGAGGCAGAAGCGGGTCATAAAAATTCTTAGGTTAGGGCAAACAGCGAGTGCCCTGGGTAAAGCCTTGTCTGTCCTTGAAAAGTAAGGAATTAACTAGTGTCTACGTGACAAAGGTGGGCAAAGTAGCGAGCCCATCAAAAGTCAACCCAAATGACTAATTAATTCCCCAGCCCACCAACCATAATCGCAATCCCCCTGCCCTAACAGGGGCACTCAAAAGAGCTATAAAAGCAAGTGGGAGGGAAAGCTCATGGCTTTTTTCCTTCACCACCTTCCTGAGGAGGGAAATAATATAATAAACGTTCTTGAAATTTCAGACATGTTTTTAGATTTCTTTGAGGGGCATTTTGTGGGCAGAACATCATCAACTCGTGGAGCCTTGTTTTTGCCAATTCCTTCAGAGCAATTTGAACTTCCTCCTTCATCACCATAGGCTCTTGCTCATATGTTATTTCATGAAATTTTTCTGTGTCAGCCAATTCCTTCTGATACAGTGACTCTGTGTACTTCTTCCATCTTCTCTTGATACTTCCTGGACCATTTAACATTCTACCCGAAGTAAATATCCTTAAATATTGCCATGACTGGTTTCAAAAGGTTTAAACTTTATGAGAACAGATTGGATCATCTTTTTCTCCAAGAGCAGGTAGTGAATTTGAACTGTTGACCTTTTAATTGGGGATAATCCACCAACTTTTAACCCACTGTGCTAGCAAGGATCGTTAAGATGTTAGCAAAAAGAAGGAAATAATGAAAGAAACTTTGTATGTTATTTTGTTGTTATTAAGTGTCATCCATTCAGTTCTTCCCTACTTCTATATACAACAGAAATTGGTTGTTGTTGTTGTTGTTATGTGCCGTCGAGTCATTTCCGACTCATAGCGACCCTATGCACAACAGCCCTAAACCCTGCTCAATCCTGTGCCAACCGCACCGCCTCTGACACACCCATCCCAATTACCCCAGTCACCGAATCAATCCATCTCATAGAGGGTCTTCCCCTCCTGCGCTGTCCCT
>NW_006399806.1:12869922-12885258 GCF_000299155.1 Elephantulus edwardii | reverse complement strand
TTGCTCCTGAGTACCTTAGAGAGGTCCCTAACAGCAGACTTTCCCATTGCAATACGCTTTTTGATTTCCTGACTGTTGGTGCCAAGAGTGTTGACCGTGGAGCTGAGCAAATTCAATACAAAACAAAATAAAACTGTCAGATCTTACACTAGCCTCACAATCTCTGCTGTACTTAAGGATGTTGTTGCAATCACTATGTCATCTGACCATCTTACTGATGATCTTCCTCTTTCCCCAAATTTTCACTTTTCTAAGACTGATAAAATTTTCTAGTAAGAGACAGGCCATGCCTGACAAGATGCCAAATACATGTAAGATAAAAATTTTACCAACCTCACTTCCAAAGTATTCTGGCTGTATTACTTTCTTCAAGACAAATTTGTTTATTCTTCTGGTTGGTCATGGCATATTCAATATTCTTCTCTCATACCACAATCCAAAAGCATTAACTATTTGGCCTTCTTTAATCATTGTCCATTTGTTTCATGTGTAACCAAAATTAGTTAAAAAGCAATATATAATAAGGAATTATATGTATAACAATAGCCCAGAATAAGAGGTACTTTGCAAAGAGGATTGGATTTGGGGTGGGGGATGAGGGAGGTAATTGTGTAGCAATGAATATTTAACAAAAAAAAAGGAACTGGGGAAGTAGAAGAGAGGGAGGGAGAGGGGGTAAAAATGTACAACAATAAATGAATGAAAATTTAAGTTTCTGTAAACTTTCATTAAAATCACATGTTTAAAAAAAGAAAGAGTGTGATGAGCCAAGCACGCTGTAGTCTTTAAATCGACATGGAAATAATATATTTATGATTAAAGAATTATTAACTTTAAGTAAATATAAAAACATAAGACTCAGTGAAGTTGAGTGAATTTTAATTCATAGCAACGATGTAACAGTAAAACTACCCAAGCAGTTCCCAAAGTTGTTTATAAATCTTTACTGAAACCAATAGTCATGCCTTTCTCTTACAGCATAATTGATGACTTCAAAGGGATGACTTTATAAAGAGCAGGCAAGTTCTTACCCACTGAGCTTTCAGGGCTCCATATGACTTCATATAAAGGTAATAATGGAAATTTTATTTTAAAATCTGTTTCACTAAGAGTACAGGAATATATCAAATAGACATAATGGTCCAATATTCTGTTGATATAAAAAATATTACTCTAAGAAAGAAGATTCAGTGATATATTTAGTTCGCACAGAAATATAATTTACATCTTGTAAGAGGAGACTAGTCCTTGGAGAGAGATGTCATGCTTGGAAGGGTGGAGGGACAGTGCAAGAAAGGAAGAACTTGGATTGATGGACTGACTCAGTGTTGGGGTAATGGGGTTAGGTGTGTCAGAGGCAGTGAGGTTGGCTCAAGATAGAACAGAGTTCAGTGCTGTTGTAAATAGGGTTGTTAGGAGTCACAAATGACTTGTTGACACAAAACAACAAAACAATATTTCAAAATACAGGCTACCAACAATTAAGAGCAATTCATGAAGGAAAAAAAGTAATTTTTCCTAGAGAAATACAGTTTGCTGTTTTCTATTCTCTGTTGTTATTGCTTTTATTTTTGTTATTTTTTCAGTATTTCTATTGCACAAAAATTGTTAGGAGAACAAACAGGTTTGTCCTAAAGATGGTGAAATCAAACTTCTCCTTGGAGGCAAAGATTCTGAAGCTGTGTCTGACATAATTTGGGCATTTTTCAAGGAGGGCACAATCCTTGGAGAGGGACATCATGTTTGGGAAGATGGAGAGGCAGCACAAGAGAAGAAAACCCTTGATGAGATGGATTGGTACAGTGACTGGCGTAGTGGGAACAGATGTGTCAGAGACATAAGTTTGGTATAGGATAGAACAGGGTATAGGGCTGTTGTACAAAGGGTCACTATGAGTCACAGGTGACTTGACAGCACATAATAACAACAACAAAAGTACTTTATAGAAAAGGAGTTTTGATTGTATAGTCTATAGGAAGTTGTCCAATTATTCTAAAGGCTGTTCTTCTCTAACAGTTCAAATCTACCTGTCATTTCTAGGGAGAAAGATGGGCAATAGCATTCTATGCAATCTACAGCCTCAGAAACCCAGTAGAGGGTCAGCTGTGTGCTGGTTCACTTGGTGGCAAAGATTATACGGTATCATATCATTGTGATCATGACATCATATCATGTATATCTGCCTTCACAGATAGTGTTTATTAATTACTCATTTTAACTAGTTAATTTTTACTGTGCTCTGCACCAGCAATGTGTCCTATCCCCATACCTTTTCAACCTATATGCAGAACAGATTATCCAGGAGGCTGGGTTCTATGAAGAGAAGTGTGATATCAGGACTGGTAGAAGATCGATCAATGATCTGCAGATGACACAACCCTGCTTGATAAAACTGAGGAGGACCTGATGCACTTGCTGCAGAGGGTCAAGGACTGCAGCCTTCAGTATGGACTGAGGCTCAATGTCAAGAAGACAAGGATTCTCACCACTAGACCAATTGGTAGCATCGGGATGGATGGTGAAGAGATTGAGATTGTTCACAACTTTAGTTTGTTTTTCTCCACAGTTAACATTCTTGGCGCCACCAGCCAGAAAATTAAAAGATGTATTATGATGGGATAGTCTGCTGTTAGAGACCTCTCCAAAGTACTGAAGAGCAATGGTGTCACTCTGGAGACTAAGATGCAACTGATACAGGCCATGGTCTTTGCAATCACTTGTTATGCGTCAGAGAGTTGGACAATGACTAGGGAGGACAGAAGGAGAATTTGGTGCCTTTGAGCTACGGTGCTGGAGATTAGTATTGAGTATACCATGGACTGCTTAGAACACAAACAGATTCATACTGGAGAGGGTTAAACTGGAATGTTTCTTGGAGACAAGGATTCTGAGGCTTTTCTGACATACTTTGGACATGTTGTAAGGCAGGATCGGTCCTTGGAGAGGGACATTATGCTTGGGAGGGTGGAGAAACAGCGCAGGAGGGGAAGACCCTCTATGAGGTGGATTGTTTTAGTGACTGGGATAATCGGGATGGGTGTGTTGGAGACAGTGTGATTGGTACAGGACAGAGCAGAGTTTAGGGCTGTTGTACATAGGGTCACTATGAGTTGCAAGTGACTCGACAGCACATAACAACAACTGTGATTTTGAAATAGTTTGGCATTCATCATTTCTTTATTGTTTACCTGTGTGTGTGTGTGTGTGTGTGTGTGTGTGTGTGTGTTTCTGTGTGTTTTGTTTCATTTGCCAACAAAAGTCTGTGCTATGTAATTTGGAAGAAAGGTATCTGCAAGAATGATTGACTGGAAAAGATCAATATTATGTCTCTTCCTTAAAAAGAGATGATACAACTGAGTGTGGAAATAACTAAGAAATATAATTAATACAACAGACTAGCAAAACCTTTCCATATGTGAACGTAAGTCACAAAGGATTGCAACATTGCATCAAATATGACTACCAGAATTTCAAGCTAGATTCAGAAGAAGAAATACATTTGACTGTGTGAGTCATAACAAGTTAAAAATAACATTGTAAACAATGGGAATTCCAGAACACTTAAGTTTGGACCTGGACCAAGATACAGACAGTCATTCTAACAGAACAAGGGGAAATTATGTGCTTTAAAATCAGAAATGCATGTGTCAAGTTTATATCCTTTCAAAATAGCTATTTAATATGGATGCTGAGGAAATAATCCAATAAAGTGAATTCCATGCAAAAGAATGTAGCATTAAGTTTGGAGGAACACAAGTCAATGATCAATGATATACAAATGGTCTATATCGTTATCAGATTACTTCAATATAAATAATCTTAGTAGCTGAAAATGAAAAGGACTTAAACAGTTACTGTAGAGTATCAGAAACCATACCCTTCAGTTAGTATGACACCTACTTATAAAGAAAACGAAAATCCTTAAATTGAATCAGTAAGTAACAATATGATAAATGGAGAAAGGATGCAGTTACCAAGTCCCTTTTGCTTCAATCCACAAACATCCAAAGAAACAGCAGTCAACAGTCAAGTGACATGTTTTATTGGATATTTATTTTATTTTATTGGATATTTAAAAGGATATTTTTAAAGTGCAAGGATATAACATTGAAGATTATGATAAGTCTTACCAAAGACTTAGTATTCTCGGTTGATTTGTATGAATGTCAAAGGTGAAAAATTAAAAAGGATGACAGATGAAGAATTGAAGCCTATGAATTGTAGTGTTGATAAAGATTATTGGATATACTACAGGCTGACGAAGAACAAATTAATATGCCTTGAAACAAGTGCAGTCAGAGTGCTACATCCAATTAATAATAATATGACTTCATTTCATAATTTGGGCATGTTATAAGGAAAGATCTATCCTTCAAAGAGAACATTGTAATTGCAAAAGTCTAGGGTGAAGTGAAAGGAAGGAAGACCTTCAATGAGGTAGATTGAGATAATAACTGCAATTATGGGTTTTTATGCACATAGGTCTTTGGGAGGATGGTCTAGAATTGAATAGGATTTTGTTCTGTTTTATATAGAGTTGTTACAAGTCAGAACTGACCAGCCATTACCTAACAACAATAACATCAACAATAATGAGCTAAAGCTCACTAGACAGTACATAACAATAAAAGTTCAGTATGAGTTGGATAGTAATAGATTTGGTTTGAATCGAATGTAATAATGTCTGCAATTCACTTTTGGCACATTTTATTTCGCAAACAAGTAAATTGTTTACAATAACCTTGGTAAATAAGAGGAAATGATTAATAGACGAATGTATAATGGAGATAAATCAGAAAAACAATTATAGTACAATGCTAAGGTTAGAAAATGTTGTTATGTACCATCAATTCAGATCTGACCCATAGCTGACCCTCCAGTGGATTTTCAGAAGCAGTTAATCACATGAGAGAAGATTGGCCATCTTTCTCCCACAGAGTAGCTGGCATATTCAAATTCTATGCCTTTGGGTTAGCAACACAATTCCTCACCACTAGACAGTGGTAAATGGATATACATTCTAAAAGTTTTATATTTTGCCACAGATGTAAAAATTTTCCTAATAAAAATTTAGCAAAATAATTAAAATATAGACACCAGAATATACATAGAGTACAACCCTGTTCTTTTAGGTGTGTGGGTTTTGTGGATGTTTGTTTATTTGTTTGTTTTGTTTTGTTTTTTTTTTCATTATTTTGCTGTATCTAGGAGCTTGCCTGCTTTCCTCATCTCATCCTATATCTTCCAAGTCCATTCTCATACTCTCTTCTTTGGTCATAAATTCCATTTGTTATGTTTTCTCTCCTTTAGAACTTGTTGGAACTCACTAACTTTTCTAAAGCATCTGTGTTTTTTTTCTGCTGCCAAATGAGCTGCTTTAAACTGCACACTTTTTTCCAATCTGACTTCAAGAAAACTTTTAGAAACAGAGTCAGTTAACTTAGTTCCATCCACTCCCATTTTGTCTATACCCTTTACTTTATAAATCACAAGTGAAACCATGAAACATTGAGGAAAACTCAGTGGCATATGTTGCTGCTAATCTGTAAGGACTTGAGTTGCAAAACAAAACATACATTTTTAGATATCTGTAATTATATACTGAGAAGAAAGTGGTATAATAACTATTTACTATTTAGCTGTCTGTCATGAATTCTAATATTTTGCCACACCCTTACACAATCTTCTTCATAGTGGGCTCCCATTAATTTTAATTTTAGACTAAACAAATCAAGCAGTAAGTGGTAGACTGCTTTAATTATTGTTGTTTGTTGCTCCTATTGTCACAATTCTTCCTGTGATTAAACATTTATTAAGGCTTTCCCATATGGTAGGCTACCTACTCCAAATAATCAAATGTTTGAATGTGTTTTAGTGGCAGATATTAATTTCCTTTCAAGTTTGATGCTATTTATTTCTCCTTTCTATTTAATCAAAACCCCATTATTTGGCACACTTGGTTTTCTGGATTTTTTCTGTAAAACTATATCAGTGCTTGATAATAAAAGAAGGAACTGAACGTTATAAGATGTAAGTAGTTGCATATTTTAAAGACCTTGTGCCCTACGTAAAGGGTATACTTCTTTTTTTTTTCATTGAGGCAATCTAAAAAATAGTATGGGTGAAGATGTCTAATGCTATTTCTAGTTCCACTGTTTTCTCTACTTTTTCACTTCCCGATCACAACAAACTGTGGCTAACTCTGAAAAGAACAAGAATCCCCAAACACTTGATCATGCTAATGCAAAAACCTATACTTGGACTGGGAGGTAGCAGTCAGAACAGAGCAAAGAAACACTGCATGGTTCAAAATTGGGAAGGGTGTATGCCAGGAAGGAGAAAAGCTGCATCAATTGGAGGAAGATTCATCAACAATCCATGTTATGTAGATTGATATTATATGCAGATATTGTTTTTTGGTTTTTTTTTTTTGATCTGTTATAAAATCTCCATTTTATTGCTCCTCACTCCCCTCAAAAACGTAAAAGCAATATGCCAAGTTCTTTATTGGTTTCATTTCCTGCATTTGAAATACTCTTCAATGACATCCTTGGCCTGTGATTCTTTGCCATAGTCCTTAACAACTACACAACTGCAGCCGACTACTTTGCGGGGCTTTCCTTCTCGGTCAATTTTGCAGAGGCCTGCCCACTCCCCCAGTTTCTTACTATCATCAACCTTTATCAGGTTGATTTGGTGTTCAGCACAAAGGGCCTCTACTAACTTGACATACATAGGCTCATTACAGTTGGATGCAAGCACACATAGATGGGCTTGGCACCTGTCTCTGGCTCAAGACATCGAATTAACATTGTCCAGCATTGCCGAGGTACAAATGATGCAAGGACCTGCTGTGGGCATCCAACCAGGAGAGTGCCATTTCCACTGGATTCAAGTAGCCAGTCTACACCAAATTGAATTAGGCTGATGTAAATATAACTAATTTGTGAACCTTCTAACTATATTTAAAGTCACCTATTCAAACGCATGCAAATCATTTCGCCAATGTAACCAGGCTTGAAAACGACATATTTCTTGACATACCAACTTTAAATATATTACAACTTATAGTGATTATGACTTGAAGTAAGATTTACTGTGTTTTAACTCTTGTCCAATATCTCAATATTAACACTGAACCTACAGATTCATATGCAGATATTGTTATGACACAACTCTGCTTGCTGAAACTGAGGAGGACTTGAAGTGCTTGCTGCAGAAGATGGATTGCAACCTTCAAAATCTCAACATCAAGAAAACAAAGATTCTCACCACTGGGCTGATTCGCAGCGTCGTGACAGACGGTGAAGAGATTGAGATTGTTAACAGCTTTCCTTGCTTGGGTCCACAATCAACACTCTTGGCACCACCAGCCAGGAAATTAGACATATTACATTGGGAAAGTCTGCTGTTAGAGACCTCTCCGAAGTACTGAAGAGCAACAATGTCAGTATGGAGACTAAAGTGTACCTGATACAGGCCATGGTCTTTGCAATCACTTGCTATGTGTCAGAGAGCTGGACAATGACTAGGAATAATAGAAGGAAAATTGATGCCTTTGAGCTGTGGTGTTAGAGAAGAGTATAGAATATATACCATAGACTGCTAAGAGAATGAAAGATAATTTCATTCTGGAGAGGGATAAACCAGACTGCTCTTTAGACATTCTTTGACATGTTACAAGGAAGGACCAGTCCTTGGAGAGGAACATCATGCTTGGGAGGGTGGAGGAACAGCGCAGGAGAGGAAAACCTTCTATGAGATGGTTTGATACAATGACTGGGTTAATGGTGGTAGATGTGTTAGAGACAGTAAGATTGGCACAGGATCCAGCAGGGTTTAGGTCTGTTGTACATAGGGTTGCTGTGAGTCACAGGCGACTCAAGAGCACATTATAACAACAACAACAACAGTAAGATTTTCATTGTGCAAATAAACTGTTAAACACCCAAAATGCGCTAATTTATCCTTTAACTTTTCCAGTTATAGTGTTGTCAGTATTTTCTTACTTATATAGTTAGTATTACAAGTAAAATTTTTTTTTTCTCTTCTCTAACATCACAGTTTAAAGGCATCAATTCTCCTTCTGTCATCCTTATTCAGAGTTCAGCTCTCAGAAGCATAGCAAGAGATCAGAAAGAATATGACCTGAATCAGACACACATTGTTGTTGTTGTTGTTATGTGCCGTCGAGTCGTTTGCGACTCATAGCTACCCTATGCACAACAGCCCTAAATCCTGCTCTATCCTGAGCCAACCGCACTGCCTCTGACACACCCATCCCGATTACCCCAGTCACCGAATCAATCCATCTCATAGAGGGTCTTCCCCTCCTGCGCTGTCCCTCCACCCTCCCAAGCATGATGTCCCTCTCCAAGGACGTGTCCCTCCTGGCAACATGCCCAAAGTAAGACACACATTACTCCTCAATAATTTGGAGAGGTCCTTAACTACAGACTTTCCCAGTACAGTGTGTTTTCTGACTACCTGAACACTTCTATGAAGCATGTCAATTGTGGACCCAAGTAGGATGAAGTTGTTGACAGTTTCAGTCTTTTCTCCATCTGTAGGGTCATTCTGGTGCACTAGGGTTACTAGTGGCCATGAATATGTGCAAAAAGACTTGGCTACAATGAACATTGACATTCTAGGCATTAGTGAGATGGGCCAGTTTTGGGCACTTTGAATCAGATAATCTTAAGTCAGTATAGAGACTAAGGTGTGCTTGATCCAGGCTATCATCTTCCAAATTACTTGCTATATATCAGAGAACTGGACGATGACTAATGATTATAGAAGAAGGATTGATGCCTTTGAGTTGTGGTAATGGAAAAGAGTATTGAACATACCCTGGACTGCTAAGAGAACAAACAATTCTGTCCTGGAGAGAGTAAAACCAGGTTACTCCATGGAGGCAAGGATTTGGAAGCTTTATCTCACTTATTTTAGGGATGTTGCCAGGAGAGATCAGTCCTTTAGAGAAGGATATCATGCATGGAAGATTAGAGGGGTCAATGTAGAAGATTTAGGATGAGATGGATTGACATGGATTATGGCAGGGGTGTCAGATATTTCAGAGACGGTGAGGTTGGGACAAGAGAGGACAGAAGTCAGAGCCATTGTTTGTAGGGACACCAAGAGTAACAGTCAACTCGAAGGTACATAACAACAATCACATAGATCTCATTCAAAAAACAAACAGAAAATAACCAACACCAAAACCCAAACACCCCATTGCTATCAATTGCTAATTTTCCTTCAGGTTTCTAAGGTTTTAAATTGTATGAGAAATTAAATTGTAAAAGAAATTATATTTTCCACTCAAAGACACTGGTAGATTCAAGTCCTTTGAGTGAGTGATGTAACTGTCTATGGACTAGGCCACCAGATTACCCTGTTTTGATAAACAGATGAATGTATAGACTGTGCATTTCTAGATACATTAATTAAAGTTACCTTTCCTTAACATAATTTATAGGAACCTGAGAAACACATGACTAAAATATTTGAACTGAGATTTAAATATTTAAAGATAAGGAAATTAGAGTTTGTGGTGTTAAGATTTTATTGTTCAAAATCGCTTCCCTAGCCACTGACTGACTGTGCCATGTGTTTGCGCGGTAATATGCAACCAGGGTGTGTTAGTCAACCCAGAAGGGGATTGGCTAGTCTCTTCATTAAATTAAGTAGATACAGCCGCAGAATTGGATAACATCACCACCAGCAATGAAAAAGCAAGTTAGGGAGCTGGTGGCCCGGTGGCAAGAAGCTGTGTTGCAATCCCAAAGGTGTGCAGTTCAAATCCACCAGATGCTCTGTTGGAGAAGGATAGGCAATCTCATCCTGTGCCAGTTGCATCTGACTCAACAACACACAATAACAACAAAGAAAAAGCAAGTTAATTCAATAAGCCCTTTGGGGTCAGAGATTCTTATGCGAGTCAGATAGGGCCTATGAGAGCTAAAGCCATAATAGCGGCAGCAGAAAACAACAGATCTGGTGTGAGACAGAATGGACAATGGCACTGCTACCACATGGAACCAGAACTAAGAAACTGCTCAAGTTTGTTGGGCACCTGGGTGGGTTGGGTGAGAGAGCCATAATTGGCAGGACTGAGAGCTTTGCAAGATTGGTGTTTGGATGAGTGGCAAGTGTGGAATGGGTGGCATGGGAGGGTTGTCTGACCTCATGGAAATTTCTTCTGTGTTGTGGATTTTGTTTACAGGGATTGTTCCCCTTTGAGGAGTGAGTGAAAGTCAGATATGACAATGTCCAAATGGTCTTTCTTCTTTTTACAGAGTTCTTAGGTAGAATATGTTCTAAAAAAATCACAGATACATTGATACTCATAAATCAATATGGTATTAAATACACACAAAATGGTTTTATTGTTTTAGAATATATAAAATGCCTTTGATGTTTTTAATATAACTAAACAAAAAAATGTGTGTGTGTGTGTGTGTGTGTGTGTGTGTGTGTGAGTGACTATGTCCAGCTTTTGATTACCACTAGGAAGGACAAACCAGTCTTCACATTTTCTCCCTGAGTGATTATGTTATTTTTGTTATTTTCATGTGTTATCAAATTGACTATGACTCATAGCAATCCCTTTGAATAAAAGACCTCAAGCCTGCCCTATCCTGCAGCATCCCTGGTAAACTCAATTCCACCGCTGCAGTCACTGTGTTAATCCATCTTGTTGAAAGTTTTCCTGTCTTTCACTTACTCCTAACTTTTCCAACCATGATTTGTTTTTCCAAGGACTGACCCCTCCTAACAATATGCCCAAAATTTGTGAGATAACGTTTCACTGTCTTTGCTTTTAAGTAATATCCAGGCTTCACTATCACCAAGATAAATTAGTTCTTTTGACAGTTCATTAGTGTTATCCAGTATTTTTATTCAACACCACAAATCAAAGATATTGATTCTGCTTCTGTCTTTTTTATTGTCCAGCTTTTAGATACAACATATGAGCAAGAGCCAATGGTGATAAAGGAAGAAGTCAGATTGCTTTGAAAGATTTGGCTAAGAATAAGGTCCCAGGAATAGATGGTATACCAATTGACATATTTCAACTAACAGATGCTGCCCTGGACGTGCTCGCCAAGTTATGCCAAGAAATCTGGAGAATAACCACTTGGTCAACTGACTGGAAGAGATCAATATTTGTTCCCATTCCAAAGAAAAGTGATCCGATAGGGTGTGGAAATTATCGAACAATATCATTAATATCTCAGGCAAGCAAGATTTTGCTGAAGATTATCCAAAAATGACTGGAACAGCAAAAACCAAAAGTGCAGGCTGTGTTTAGACAGGGCCGTGGTACTATGGATATTGTAGCTAATGTTAGATGGATCTTTGCTGAAAGCAAGGAGTACCAGAAAAATGTCCATCTTTGTTTCATTGACTGTACAAAGGAATTTGACTGTGGCTAGCTCTGAGAAGAATGGGAATCACAGAACACTTGATCATGCTGATGCGAAACCTATGATTGGACCAGGAGAGAGTCATCAGAACAGAGCAAGGAAACACTGTATGGTTCAAAATCGGAAAGAGTGTATGCCAGGGCTGTATCCTGTCTCCATGCCTTTTCAATTTTTATGCAAACAGGTTATCTAGGAGGCTGGGATCTATGAGGAGAAATGTAGCATCAGTATTTGATGAAGAATCATCAACAATCTGCATTATGCAGATGACACAACCCTGCTTGCTGAAACTGATGAGGGCCTGAAGCACTTGCTGTAGAATGCCAAGGACTGCAGCCTTCTATATGGATTGAGGCTCAATATGAAGAAAACAAAGAGATCGAGATTATTCACAGTTTTGGTTTGCTTGGATCCACAGTCAACACTCTTGGCGCCAGCAGCCAGGAAATTAAAAGAAGTGTTGCGATGGGAAGGTCTGTGGTTGGAGACCTCTCCAAAGTGCTGAAGTGCAAAGATGTCAGTCTGGAGACTATGGTGAGCCTGATAATTACCATGGTCTTTGCAATCACTTGCTATCCATCAGAGAGCTGGACAATGACTAGGGATGATAGAAGGAGAATTGATGCCTTTGAGCTGTGGTGTTGGAGAAGAATATTGAATATACCATGCACTGATAGGAAAACAAACAGATTTGTCCCGGAGAGGGTGAAGCCGGGCTGCTCCTTGGAAGCAAGGATTTTGAAGCTTTGTCTGACATACTTTGGACATGTTGCAAGGAGGGACCAGTCCTTGGAGAGGGATGTCATGCTTGGGAGGGTGGAGGGACAGCGCAGAAGAGGAAGACCCTCTATGAGATTCAGTGACTGGGGTAATGGGGGTAGGTGTGTTGGAGATGGTGAGATTGGCACAGGATAGGGAAGAATTTAGGGCTTTTGTACAGAGGGTTGTTATGAGTTGCAGGTGACTCGACAGCACATATTAACAACAGCACAGCAACAACAAAGTTTCAGATATATAGGAAATAATTGTATTATAATTATTATCTTAAACATAAAAAGTTCATTCTGTACTAATTCTTTTGTTTAAAATATATACAACCAAGTATAAACACACTCAATTTAGGTTTCTTTTTTAATATTCAGTTCAATGACAAACAATATTAGTTTGTGTCCTCACTCACACCATCTCTCCCTATATTATTTCACCTCTATTAACTTACACTCTCTCTCCCCTTAAAGTTTCTATCTATGCTTTGGGTTACTGCTATCAGTTTAATTTCACATAAATGATTTTTTAAAATAGCATAATGGTTAAAGGTAATTTTATTAAAACTATTCTAAACTGTTGTTCAAATTTTAAAATTATCAGATGGAATAGTTATAATCCAAAATTTTAAAAGTATTTCTAGAGAATATCTATTCAGTAACCCATAGGATGTCAGTGTATACAATAAGCTTGATTTCTCTGAAAATTTGAATATTTGGTTTTAATTTTTCCCCAGTTTTTTTGTTATGTTTATTTAATTGAACTTTAATTAAGACTTTTTAGTAATTGTAACTACTAATTACTCTAGTCTCATTGAAAATGGATGGCAAATAGTAGCAAAAATTATAATTTTCATTCATTGTTACAATTAGATCCGTAGTCTACATCCTACTTTCATTCTTCTGTCTTTTTTAACCTGTTGTTCCAGATGAATACACACAAATTATGGTCACTTTCAAGCTTCTAAGATATGAGACACTACTCACAGAAAAGTTGATTTAGTTTTATTATGTACCATTGAGTTTGAACTTATTAATTGCTGATCCTCCTGTGATTTTTAGAGGCTGTAAATTGCACAGGGGAAGTTGCCTATGTTTCTCTTGCAGAGACGTCATTGGATTCAAGTCTTTAGATTGGCGGGGCAACTCACCAGCAAGGCCCGAGAACTCCCTTCAAATATACCTTAAAAATATTGAGCCAGTAGATTCCATAGACTCATGAAATCATGACAATAAATCTTTGAACAATAAAAGAGAAATTCTATGCTATGTTTATTTATATCTAAAGCAACTCTTATGACATTTTGTTAGACTCCATCAACCACTCCATAAGAGCATAAAAATTTACAATATGGACATTTAAAAGAAGGTTCCTATGATTTAATCAAATCTGTGACAAAGAGTTGTTGGTTTTTGGTTTTTTTAAATTATATAATTCTCTCTTTGCCATATCATCCCTTTCCCCTGGTACACATCTTAATGATATCAGTTGTAATAGGTGAATTATGTAGTCAGTTCCTTTATACTAATGTCAGAATATGTGTCAAATTAAGTACAGGCATATTTACTAATATATACTGGACAATTTCATGTTTGTTTGGTTTTTTTTTACCACAGCAAAGATGGGGTTTTAAACTCTAAGTAGTGTTCAAAAATATGCAAGCACAACACTTTGCTTGTGCATTCATCAGTTGATGGATCCATTTTACTGCTGCGAATAGTGCTGGGACTAAGACTGATATTCCTGCACATGCTATTGTCATTGCTTTTAGGTCTCTAGGGCAAATATATGGCACAGACTATTTATATTATATAGTAATTCTATTTCTAATTTTAAGAAATCACAAGCTATTTTCACAATGTTTAATTTTCTTTCCCATTAGTAATTAATAAGGGTAACAATCTCCCCACATCCTCACCAACATTTATTACTTTCCATTTTCTACTCATTGTCATTCCACCAGGGGTAAATCATAGATTATTGTAGTTTTGGTTTCCATTTCTCTTATGAAGAGCTGGCTCATTTTTATTACATAGAGCAAAGCTTGACTAAAATGAGTGCTTTAAAGTTATCACAATATTCACCTGACAATTAATACATCAACTTATCTTTCCAATATAAATTAAAAATACCTAGTAGTTGAAACTTTTGCCAAGTATTATTACCATTGTATGACAATAAATGTGGGAGTTTTAATTAAGTGAAAGATTTCAAAGGTTAGTATCAGGCTGAGATTTTCTTGGAAAAGCGTAAATTTTCATGATTGGCTGGAAAAAAAAAGGAATGTTGCTAATTTGCTTAGCAAGAAACAACCTCACATCAATGGATAATTGGCAAAATAAACCTGGTGTTCAAAATGGCTATTTGCCAAATTAGAAAGGTTCTAAAAAGGAAAATTATTGTACAACCTTCTCATTTTTATTACAGGAATACAAGAAAGTATATAGTCTGTATGGTCCACAGCAAAACAAAAATAATCCTTTCTACAAAAACAATAAAACAACTCAAACACAAAAATTCCACTACCTGCCCTTACACATTTTCTTTCCTTGTCTTCAATTAAAAAAACCCAGAAATTAAATTTTTAAAACGTTTTGTTTTGTTTGCTTTAGTATTTTGTATTATCTATGGACTACTGGGATTATGGAGGGGAGAAAATAATGTTAACTAGACAATGATTTCAAGGAAGGATGATCAACCTCTACATATTAACACAAAAGACATTTCAACATTTACACTTGGAGTTAAACATTGCAGGAGTCAAAAAGTGATTTGGATTACAGCTTTAGACTTACAAATGTATTTAGAAAAGGTAAAATAGAAGGTATATATCATTAAACAAACAAACAAAAATCTTTTGGAGATTGAAAAAAGTCATTCCAGTGTTAGCAATCTGGAATTTTATGACATTGCTGAAGAGCTCATTCAAATGATAAGGAAACTCTATCTACCACTTAACTACTCTGTGACATTCAGCACTTAATATTACTAAGTCTACGGCACATAATGATAGCAACAACTATTACTGGTAAAGAAAATAAATAATGCTTTGCTTCACAGTATCTTGTTAGAGTGGATGAAATAATTGATGGATATATTATATAGATATAGATATAGATATAGATATAGATATAGATATAGA
>NW_006399806.1:12866570-12869822 GCF_000299155.1 Elephantulus edwardii | reverse complement strand
ATATCTATATCTATATCTATATCTATATCTATATATAGTACAGGGAGCTCTGGGGGCATGTTCCTTAGGCAGCAGTGCTGCTAACTGAAAGGCAGTGCCTCTCCGGCAGTTCAAATCCACAGTGACTTCTCAGAAGAAAGATGGGCAATATCCTCTCATGTGATTTACACCCTCAGAAAACCTGCTAGAGAGTCAATTATGAGATGATTCCAACTTGATGGCAATGAGTTTGGATTTTTTTCCCTTTAAATATATGCTTTTATTTTAAGCTGTGGTGCTGGAGAAGAGTATTGAGTGTACCATGGACTGCTAAGAAAAGAAACAGATTCATCCTTGAGAGGTTTAAACTGGACTGGTCCTTGGAGGCAAGGATTCTGAGGCTTCCTCTGGCATACTTGGGACATGTTGTAAGAAGGGACCAGTACTAGGAGAGGGACATCATGCTTGGGAGGGTGGAGGGACAGTGCATGAGAGGAAGACCCTCTATGAGGTGGATTAATTCAGTAACTGGGGTAATCGATTGGCACAGGACAGAGCAGAGTTTAGGCTGTTGTACATAGGGTTGCTATGAGTCACAAATGACTCCCTGCACATAACAACAACAACAACAACATTAGATGTTAAAGCATATGTTGTTATTTATTACCATGATTATTATTACCATGACTATAATACACAATAAAATTACATATAGAGAAGTAATAAAGAGAAATCTATCAGTAATCAATAATTGTTGCTGTTATGTGCCATTGACTCAGGTATTCTATGTACAATAGTGCTGAATCCTTTCTGCTTCTGAGTCAATCTCACTGACTCTGACACACATATCCCCATTACTCCAGTTGCTGTGTCAATTCATCTCCTGTGGGATCTTCCTCTCCCCTACTTTTGCGAGCATGGTGCCATTCTCCAAGGATGAGTTTTTCCTGGCCATGTGTACAAAGTATGTGAGAGAGAGCTTCAAAACCCTTGCATCCAAGAAGAAATTTTGTTTCACCTTCTCCCAAGATAGATCTCTTTGTTCCTTTGGCAGTCCACAGGCATCAATCAAAGATATCAATTCTTCTGTCATACTTCGTCATTGTCCCGCTCTCTGATGCATAGCAAGTAATTGTGAGGACCATGACCTAGATCAGGGGCACCTTAGTCTCTAGACTGACATCATTACTCCACAGTACTCTGGAGAGATCCCTGACATGTTTAAGAATTTTTCAGCAATGGATTTTGTGTACAATAAAGAATATCCTAAATAACTAAATCTTAACTTACCTAGGACTCTTGGTGTCACAATGTTTTTGAAAAATTAGCAGTTTAAACCCGGAAGGTTAAGTATTCTGCTTCATAAAGATTTACAGCTTCAGAAAGTCAATAAGGCAGCTCCACCCTGTTTGATAGGTACATTATCGTATTGGAATCCAGTTAAGGGCAGTTGGTTGTTAGGTGATGTTAATTTGACTACACGTCATATTAGAAACTAGCAACTCTATAAACAACAGAACAAATATACCTATCTTGAGCCATCCTATCAACTTCAAACATCGTTGAGTTTAGACTTGCAATCACTGTGTCAGTGCATTCGACTGTGGTGTGGGTCTTCCTCTCTTTAAATAGCCCTCTACTACTTTTTCAAGTGCTGTTGTATTTTATCCAAGGACGGATGCCTCTTGACAGCATTCCCTAAATATGGGTGATGAAGTTTAACCATTTTGGCTTCAACGCAAAATATAAATCCTTAACATGTTAAATAAGATTCTTCATCCTAGGCCCTTTGGCTATTATTTTAAGCTTTCAAAATATTACTGTCTCTTTTTTATTTTAAATTTCATTCACCAATATAATGAGCTGCTTGTATTTTATCATGCAGTTTTAGATAGTGGATGAAAAAATAAAATACCATCTTGTTCTTTACTAAATAGTTCCAAGAACCAATTAACTGCATGAAGCACAGCTTCCACCACATAGAGACCGTGGCGACTGCCTGCTTTTCCGACGTCTCTGATCAGCATCACTATGAAATGTCCTGTATATATAGAGAAAAGAAATGTATAAAAAATTATCAAGACATTTAAAAAGATCAGACTTACTGATAGAGAGTAATGGAATTCCCACGATGATAGTCTTTAGAAATCCTTCAAGTTTGAACTGAAACTTCCTTCATGGATCAGCTAAACAGTAGACAAGCTTGTAAAGTGACTAATAACACCCACAAAAAATGCATTTCTCAGGACACTTGACGGTATTTTAAAACACCAAAGAGCATTTTTTGCAAAAACAAAAAATTCAGAAAGTAGGAGAGTCATGAAAGCAGGACAATCAGAAATTGGAAATCCGGGGAGGATATGAAAAAATCCTGTTACATGCAAATAAAATGTGTATGAATTGCTGAATGTTGTTGTTGTTGTTGTTAGGTGCCATAGAGGTGAGTATGACTCATTGTGACCACGTAAACATAAGACATGAAACTTGTAATTGTCATCAACTGTTACACTTGAATCTATTGCTGCAGTCACTGCGTCTGTCTCATTGAGTCTTCTTTGCTTTTGCTGACTTTCCACTTTCCCAAGCATGATGTCCCCTTCCAAGGAATAGCTTCTGGCAGCATGTCCAAAGAATAAGAGACAAAGTTTTGTCGTTTTTGCCTCAGGGAACACTCCAGATGCACTTTTTCTAAGATAGGTCTCTTTGTCCTTTGGGAAGTCTATTGGAATATTCAGTACTTTTCTCTAACATAAGGATCCAAAGGTATCAATTAATCTTCTTTTATTCTTGTTTATTGTCCATCTCTCAGATGTGCATAGCAAGTGTCCCAAAAGAACATAGCTTGAGAACAATTTAAAGAACAATATCATAACATCACATGAAAAGAAAATCTTGCTGAAGATTAATTTAAATTGGCAAGAATAGTATACTGACAAAGAATTTTCAGATATTCAAGCTGAATTCAGAAGATACCTTGGCATAAGGGATATCATGGATGATTTCAAATGGATCTTGGTTGAAAACAGAGAATACCAGAATGATATTTCCTTGTGAAGTTATTATTATTATTATTATTATATCTAACCTCGAGTTGCTATAATCAAGGATGCTGTTGGCAGAATGTTAGATGATCCAGGAAGTATTAAAAGAAGATGGAAGGAATATACTGAGTCACTGTATCAAAAGGAATTGGAAGACACAGAAGAATTTCATGAAACAACATATGAGCAAGAGCCTATGGTGATGAAAGAAGAAGTTCAGGCTGCTTTGAAG
>NW_006399806.1:12864695-12865195 GCF_000299155.1 Elephantulus edwardii | reverse complement strand
ACCATAACAAATATGTCTAACTTTAAGAATAATGGGAACAAGAGAACACTTAGTTGTGGTCATACAAAATAAAAAAGAACAAGGAAACACTGATTGATTTGAAATCAGGAAAGGTGTTGTACCCTGACTTGCCCAATTCAGTATATCTTCTAATCTCCTGGCTGCTGGTAAGAAGAACATTGATTGTTGATCCAAGTAAGATACTAATAATCTAATATTCAAATGGCTATACACATCAAAAATCTTCTCCAACAGGGTAAAAAGAAAATCCATGGACTGAGAAAAAGCTTTTGTTAATGGCATATCTGATAAGGGGTTTATATCTAAATTTATAGAATACTCCAAAACCTCAACAAGAAAAATGTTAAAAATCCAATCACTGAGAAAAACTGGATGAAATATGTTTACGGCTTGAAGTCTATGGGGGAGAGAATAGTCTAAAAGTATTATATTTTAGGGCATTATTTTTATCGTAGGAGTATGCAATGAGGGTTGTAGAG
>NW_006399806.1:12862884-12864390 GCF_000299155.1 Elephantulus edwardii | reverse complement strand
AAAAAAAAAAAAAAAATACTAGCAAGATTGCAGAGAGATTGGAACTCATATTCACTGCTGGTGAGAATGTAAATTGGAATAACCACTATGCAAAGTGGTCTGGCTTTCTCAGAAAGTTGGAAATAGAAATACCATTTGATCTAACAATTCCACTCTAGGAACATACCCTAATGAAACCAGAGCCATAACTCAAACAATTATATGCACATCCATGTTTATAGCTGCATTATTTACAATAGCAAAGAGGTGAAAGCAAACCAAATGCCCATCAATAAACTAATAGAAAAACTATGGTACATTCACATAGTGGAATATTATGCAGTATTGAAAAACAGTAAAACATTACACAGCATGGAGGAGCCTTAAGGACATTCTAGTAAGTGAAATATCTCAGTCACTAAAGAATAAATATTGGATAGCACTGCTCTTCTAATATAGAGCAGATGTAGGGGATTTGGAGAGGGAATGGGTAAGGGATTGATAGATAATAAACACCACATTGGAATAGATGAGGGAAAGAACTGTTTGAAATGAATATATTATTATACACTATATGTATGAGAATGGTTTGGAATAAAGAGGGCATTTAGGGCGACTTTAGGTGGGGAAAAAAGGAGGAAAAATGTGCAATAATGAATACATTAAAAAAAAACTTTAAAAATTAAAGGTAAGCTGAAGTCATAGACAACGTCAATTCTTTCTCCATCCTATAATTTTCACAGTCTATTGGATCACTGATTTTGGTAATAGGAACTAATATGGAACTCTTCCAGTAAGTTGACTGATTTTCTGTATTTGTGAGAAGAGGGTGGTAAAGGTGTCCAAGGTCACATCAGCTTCCTGAAGCACCGCAAATGGCATTTCATCAAATCCTGAGGATTGATCTTCTTCTTCTTTTTTTTTTTTTTTTGTCAATGCCTTTAATGCAGCTTAGACTTTTTTTTTCGGTACTATTGATTCTTGATAATATATTACTTCCTAAAGTGGTTCAGCATTAGCCAATTCATTTTGGTACAGTGAATCTATATATCCCTTCTATTTTTTTTTTTATGCTTCCTGAAACGTTCACAATTGAACACGTGGACTCCTTCTGTATTTTTACTTGAAGCTTGAATTTTTTTAATAGAAAACTAAGTTACTTTGTAAATTTTTATTCACACTATAGTAAACAAACAAGGAAAAAGTCAATAAGATGAAATCTCACACATCATAAAACAGTTTTGAACTTTTCAAAATGAATTATATATATTTTCACTCCCTTCGTCTATCACTACTTCCTGTTCAAAATGCCTATATAAGTTCATCCGACCGCTAACTATACTGTTGCTTTGTCTGCTTATTCAATAATGCCCTGGGAGTACTTTCATGCATTCATTCTTTACATTTTTCTTTGCTTAGCACGGTAAGTGTTCCCTTTAAAGAGCTATGTTAGAGGTTATTCTTCCATTTCTCAGTAATAGCAACAATGATTATGCTGTCCTTGTTGTTGTTGTTGTTATGTGCCAT
>NW_006399806.1:12861069-12861754 GCF_000299155.1 Elephantulus edwardii | reverse complement strand
GCAGTTCTCTGCTGATTTGCTGTTCTATATAGTTTATGCTGTCCTAGAACAACTAAAATAGTAAGATATGCTTCCCTTTTTGAAAATTATTAAGAATATAAAGAGTCTGTAATATTGAAGTGATTTCTCAGGATCAATATGCAATTTTTCCCAGAGTGGACTATAATTCAGAGTTTCTGGTGAATTGTTTCATTAAGAACTAGTAATAACATCATATTTTCATATGTGAAGATATATCTACTGTTGAATATGTAACATTAACCTAGACTCTTCTAAAGTGATAATGGGTCTACTTTAATGTATATCACTAAAAAATGTAGATTCTCTTAAATGTAGAAGACTTTTCATGTTGATTTCAGCTACAATGGATTTCCTGCTGAAGAAACTTTTGTATTTACTTTTAGTATTAAAGCTTAGTTACACAATCATGCCATGCTTGAACAACAACAACAAAATGTATATAGTACTTTGAAAGTGGAAAATGAAATATCAATGTACTCAGTTCCTCATTACTGCCAAATCAGAATAGACTTATAAATGACCATACAATGAGTTTTCAGGGCTATAAATACACAGGAAGAGATTTCCCATTTTTCTCCTATGATTGATCTCCAGCTGACAGATTTAAAATTCCTTTCTTTGGGTTGGCAACATAATTCCTTTACACTAAGCCCCTGAGTGTCCT
>NW_006399806.1:12848920-12857543 GCF_000299155.1 Elephantulus edwardii | reverse complement strand
ACTGTGGCTGACTTTGAGAAGAATGGGAGTCCCAGAACAATTGATCATGCTAATGTGAAACGTATACTTGGACCAGGAGGCAGTCGTCAGAACAGAGCAAGGAAACATACATTTTACATTTTGCAAGAAGGGACCAGTCCTTGAAGAGGGACACATACTAAGGAATGTGGAGGGATAGAGCAAGAGAGGAAGACCCTGGATGAGATGGATTGACTCAGTGACTGAGGTAATGTGGGTGAATGTGAGGGACCCTTCGGAAGGTCAGGGCTTAATGTCACTCTGACTATGTTCCAGGAACTGCTCTCCATCAGCGTTCTTTGAGCCATTTACCATTAAAGGGTTAAGCACTCTGAGTTAAGTACTGAAGGCTATGAAATGTTTCCAAGGTTATAAGGTTGGGCTGCAAACAGTGTCAGCACATTCCTTAGAAAACTTTGAGTCAACAGTTTTTTTTATCAGATTTACTTTACCATTGCATTCATAAGTCAAAATATAGTGAGAGAACACAGGGTCTTAGTTAATCAAAGATAACTTGCTTAAGCCCAAATATTTTGTGTTTTTTCTGTATGCTGAAAAATGTGTATGTGCATGTCTGAAGATGCCTTTTCCCTACTCTATTCTTAGTAACTGTAATTTTACAATAAATATGAAGTTTAACTCCAAATGGGTGCTATTTGCTTGATAGAGCTGTAGCACTTTACACTCGATTTATTCTCATGGGTTTCTGCCTTAAACACATGTACGTTTGACTCAGTCATGCGTGGTGTTAACTTAAAAGTTGGATTTTTTATCCCTTACATTTCTCCCCGCCTCTGGTTTCCAGAAATTTTAATTGCAGACACATGGTCTTGGAGATCATCGGTAGGACTAGAATAAGGAAGAGAGTGTTTCCCACACTAAGCAATAAGACTTGAGGAAGACTAGAGCAAGAAGCTGGCAAGAAGAAGATCTTGGTGAGAGCAAGACCCTATTTAGAGCAAAACCCTTGTGAAAATTAGACCTTGGTGGTGAGACCCTAGTGATGGTAGTAGAGAGGTTGTGGTATTGCTGGGGAGAAGCAGCAACAAGATGTAACTAGAAACACCCTGAGGTAAAGGCCACAGTAAAAATTGTTGTTGTTTTTGCCAGAGGATGGCAGGAAAAGTTGACTGCTGAAATGAAAGTGGAGCCAGGATTAATTGAGAATTGGTCTTTGGAGTGTTGGACTATAACCTGGACTAACATTGGGTGATATTATTTGCCTCTCCCATTCTCCAACTTACTTCCCTAATAAACTCCACTCTTAGTACCAAAATTGTGAGTAAAAACTGTGAGTCAACAATGAATATCTGACATAAATGATTGATAGAAAAAATGCAACAGCATGGTGGCGGGGGGAAGGGTGCTGTGTCTGACCAAGCAGACAACTATTTGCTGCTATGGATATTACTGATGGAGACAGTTCCCCTTTACAGAGTAGGTAGACATCAGACTCAGCCATTGTCATCCTCACATGTAACTGTTCCTTTCTCACTCTGTCAATTCTTAGCACTCTGATGGCTTCGTGGTAAAGAATTGCCCTGCCAGTGCAAAGGTACATGCTTCAAATTCATTAACTGTTTTGTAGGAGAAGGATGAGCAATGTCCGCTTGTTTGAATTACTTGTTTGATAACCCACTGAAGGGTCAGCTGTGAGTAAGGTTCTGACTCAATATTACAGAACAACAACAAAAGAGTATCACAACTCTCTCTATATATTTATACATACATATATAGCGTGCTTGGTAGGGTGGAGGGACAGCGCAGGAGGGGAAGGCCCTCTATGAGGTGGATTGATTTAGTGACTGGGTTAATTGGGATGGGAGTGTCAAAGACAGTGTGATTGGCACAGAACAGAGCAGAGTTTAGGGCTGTTGTACATAGGGTTGCTATGAGTTGCAGGCGACTAAACAGCACATAACAACAACAAACAACATATATTTATACATACATGCCATATATATTTATATATACATATATAGTTATGTACATATATAAATCCATGAGATATATCTATAGATGAGATAGAGACATATGATAGAGACAGAGTGAAACAGATACAGAGATAGAGAGACATACACATGTTTTGTATATATGTCGTTGAATGCCACTGAGTTGGAACCAACTCATATTTCTCATTGTTGACACTTCAATAAACCATGAAAAATGCACAATTAACATGTTGATGGTTTTTCCATTTGGGCTTTTTGGCTACTTTTTTAATTAAAAGATTCAAACAGAGAGATACTAATTGTTAAAAACATAATAACTTGATAGAAATCCAATTACATCCATGAACCACCTGGCTTATATGGTTCTATATAGTCATCTTTGAGCTCCAGTGTCTTAGTTGGCATATAATTCGAATAAAGCAGTTGATCTGATTTAGGAAAATGGGAAATTTCTTCCTATGTGATAAACAGCATCTGAAAACTCATCAAATTGTCATCTCTCAGTTGATTACAACCTAATGGTGATAACAAAGACATAGTTAATACAAAAAATATGCTTGAAAATGTAGAGAATCATCAAAACAGAGGAAGACTTTCAATGAGATTGACAGTTATTAAAAGAGTGAACTGAGGAGAAAGGAGTATGGCAGAATGGCACATGTTTTCAGTCTTTTGTTCATTAAAGTCACTGTGAGGCAGAGTTGATTTTATGGCCTCTGACAGCAACATCCATGTTTTTTAATGGTACATGCAACACTAAACAACACGAGAATAACAACTTAGATTATTCAACTTCTGAAAATTAACAGGTGTTGAATATTAGGAGAAAAGGAACAAGTAGGATAAAATAAAAAAGAAATACTCCTTCAATAATTTCTTCTAATAGTAAGCTGATGCCAGCAATTGTTGTTAGGATCTGTCAAGTCAAGTACGACCCTATGAGCAACAGACCTGAACCCTGTCCCATTCTGTATCATCTCTACAATCTCTAACACACTAGAATCCATTGCTATGTCTATCCATCTCACTGTGAAGCTTCCTATCTGACGTTGGTCCTCTACCTTCCCAAGGATGATGTCTCTTTCCGAGGAACAGCCTCTTCCAGCAACATGTACAAACTGTGAGAGATGAGGCTTCACCATCTTTTGCATCCAAGAAACAGTCACACTTTTTCCAATAAATATCTGTTTGTTCTTTTGGCAGGCTTTGGGATATTCAGTACTCTTCTCCAATACCACAAGTCAGAGGCATCAATTCTTCTGTCATCCTTTTTTACCGTCCAGTTCTCAGATTCATTACAAGTGATTAAAAAAAACAACAACAAAAAACAGAACCCAAACACCAAAAACAACAAAAACAAACACATGGCCTGACTCAATCTTAAAACTCCTAGTTTTAAGGCTGCTGTTATTAGAGGTACAACACACAACTATCAGCTTATTATACAGTAAATTATTCACACGTAGTTAATTACTTTGTATTTTAGTTGTGCATATGCTTGCTTGTTTGTTTTGTGCTTCCAGTGCAGCACTTGTCTGCCAGTTGGCTGAGCTGTTATAATTTATGAGTTGTTGTGATCCTGGAATTTATGTCACTGGTGTTTCAAATGTTACAAGGTAATGATGAACAGCTTGCGACAAAATTCTTAGATTAACCCTATCTAGGAAGAATTAGCCATTCACTTCTGAAATAACAGGCCTTTGCAAACCTTACAGAGGAACTTGGAGAGCTACAGTATTAGAGGTAGAGCCTAGATGAGAAGTCACTAAACCCTGAGGAAGAAACAAGTGCAAATAATCATTAATAATAAAAACTCTCTACATACAAAATATAAATGTATACCTAATATATAAGTATAAATAAATAAAATAAAAATATAAATATAAACCTAAGTTGTAAAAAAATGAACTGGAATGTATAAAGAGCTACATTCTAGGCATTAGTGAACTAAGATGGAAGGCCATGGGCTGTTTTGAATCAAGTAATCACATGATTTATTCTGCCGGCAATGTGACACTGAGGAAGAATGGTGCTGTATTCATAGTTAAAAAACGCCCCAACAATTTCAAGATCTACCTTAAAGTACAATATTCTGAATGATAAGATACTATCTATATACATACAAGGAGGCTCTGTTAATATGACTATTATATAAACATATGCATCAACAACTAAAGCAAAGGAAGAGGAAAGTAAGTATTTCTATCAACTTTTGCAGTTTAAAGTTGACCAAACATATAATTCAGATGTAATCAATATTTACTGGTTACTGGAATGCAAAATTGGAAACAAAGAGGAAGAGATAGTGTTGATCACATGGTTAATGATCATGGTCTTGGTGACAGAAATGAGGCTGGAACTCTAATTGAATTTTGTACATTCAGTGATTTTTGCATGGAAAGAGGGAGGAGGAATTTGCAATGATTAATCCTGGACTTCATGCAATTTACTTCTACAAAGTATGAGTTCAAAAGCATTTTTTTCAGGACTCTATATTATATCCAAAAGTAACTTAATAAATCTTTCATTTAATTCAGGTCAAGAACTGTGGAGGAATTTCCAAATAATTACTCATGGAAACTTATCTAAACCCAACAATTTTACTTTTATTTGAATCACTTCGTATACCTCTGATGCTATAATTCAAACTGAAATTTCTTACTTGGATTGTAATCATGTCTTCCAAATTATATACTTGTTTTCAGGTTTGCCCATCTCCCTACTGTCTATTTACATCATAGAGCCACAGAATGATTTTTTGAAATATATGTCAGACCCTGACACTCAGCTTTTGTTGTCATTGTTAGATGTTGTCAAGTTGGAACCAACACATAGCTAACTCTTCAATGAGTTTACAGAAGCATTAAATGACTCCAAAAGGAGATTGCTCAACTATCTCTTTTGTAGAAGCTTGTGGATTCAAACCACTTGTCTTTGAGTTTGTAGTGCAACTCTTCATCACTGGGTAACCAGAGTTTCCTATAATTTCTTTAGAATTATCAGTGTTTTTCTAAATTGATTAAAAGTATTAAAAGATAATTTCTTTACAATGACTTGATTAGTTTTCTAGTGTAGAATAACTTTCCACACATTCAGTGTCTTTAAGTTTTCTTTGTCAAAACTTTAGACACTGCTTAAATAGTTGTTTGCTTCTGAACCTCAGTATACTATAGTCCATATTGAAAAGGATTGCAGACCCAGTATATATTAAAATGAAGAATGATCTTATTTTAACCTCACTCAGGTGGTTGATGGAATTCATAAATTTATATCCATAAAACTGTGATTAAAACAAGAATCTATATGTAGGTAGTAGCTTTGTTACCCTCTCCATGCATAGAATGTCTTCCAACATGGCAATTTTCAAAGTCAGCATTGAAAAGAGAAGATTTATGTGTTAGAAATGTGTGTGTGTGTGTGTGTGTGTGTGTGTGTGTGTGTGTGTGTGTACAACCATAAATGTTATCTATAGTATATAAACGATAACTATCTAACGTGCTTTGTCATATCTAGATCAACTTAGTAGTAAATAGCAACAGTGGTTTTGTCCATCCTCAAAGGAAAGGGATTATTTAAAGCATAACCATAGAGTCACCTTGTTATTGTTGGTTTTGTGCATTATTGAGTTCGAACTGACACATAGCTGACAAGTTTTCAGAGACAGTAAATAGCAGTGGAGAAGATTCTCCATCCTTCACCCACAGTGCACTAGTGAACAGCACGCATTTGGAATTGCAGTGCGATTTCTTATTCACCTTAGGGTCTATTTATCACACTGTACACTGTTTATTCAAATTAACTTCCTAATATCCCTTTGTAGTTCAGTCTGTACCAGCTGAAATGCTTCCTTGATGTTATTTGAGCTACAAAGCAAACTTCTACTTCAAAGCACTTATCAGTAATCCTTCTCTTTGGTGGAAAACATAAATATGATAGGCTCTTGGCACTACATTCCTATTTCACCTCAAACAAAGTTTGCCAAGGACAGTTTTTTGCCCCCAGTTCAAAAAGCAGTAATTCTATAGAAATCATCAGTCTTTGACAACTTATTACTTTTAACTGTTTCCCCCCCTTCCTTTCACAATATTTTTTGTTAACTACAGGATCACTACTTGTTATTGTTGTTGTTATGTGCCATTGAATTATCTGTGACTCATGATGACATTATGTACAGTAGCCCTAAACTCTGCTCTATCTTGTGTCAATCTTATTGTTTCTGACACATCTACCCCCATTTTCTCAATTACTGAATCAATCCATCTCATAGAGGGTCTTCCTCTCCAGTGCTGTCCCTCTACCCTCCCAAGCATGAGTCCCCTCTCCAAGGACTTCTCCTTTTTTGCAACATGTCCAAAGCATGTCAGATGAAGCTTCAGAATCCTTGCCTCCAAGGAGTAACCTGGTCTCACCCTCTCCAGAATGAACCTGTTTGGTCTTCTAACAGTCCATTACATATTCAATACTCTTCTTCAGCACCTCAGCTCAAGGGCATCAATTCTCCTCCTGTCACCCCTAGTCATTGCCCAGCTTTCTGACACAGCATGGAACTGCAAACCAAGAACAATATTTATCATATAGTATGCTTTCAATAAACACTGCATTGTTTCTGCACATTGTTTGAGAGACTGAATTCGATCAAAATAAAAAGGCCATTACTGAGACAGAAATGGTGTATGTTGTAATACTCTGTAATATTATTTTTTTAAAAATTAGTTATTAAAAATTCTTTTTCATGTGAATTTCTACTTTAATTTAGATCATTTTGAGTTGAGCTTCTGAAAATTAATTTATCTACTGTACTAGTGTGTTTCTCTCAGAGGTTCTCTTGAAGGAAGACAGACATTGAATAGATCCAAGTGGAGATCCAACCATACAACTTTGCAGAGAATCTTTCTTATGATAAATATTTGACAAGTCTGAACTAAAGTAAATAGTTAAATGCTAGCTTTATAATGATATTTTCATTTGTATTCATAAAGATACTTGAAGTGAATAAAACAATCATAATGTTGTTATGTGTCAAGTCACTTGAGACATAGTGACCCTGTGTACAACAGCCATAAATCCTAGTCAATCCTGTGCCAACCTTATTGTTTCTGACACACCTATCCCCATTGTCCCTGTCACTGGGTCAATCTATCTCATTGAGGGTTTTTATCTTTTGTGTTGTCCCTCTACAACCTCAAGCATAGTGCCCCTCTCCAAAGACATTAAGTGCCCAAATTATGTCAAATGGAGCTTCAGAATCCTTGCCTCCAAGGAGCAGCCGGGTTTCACGCTCTCCTGGATGAATCATACAAAATTGTAAATTAAGCTTATGTATTCTCATTCAAATTTAAAAAGAGTATTTATTAAAATAGATTACATTTATTTAAAAGTAATGTAAAAGAGCTCTTGTTACTATATAAATAACTACAAATTGACTTCAATTCAGTTTGCCACTGACAATGGATTTACACTTGATGACAGTGTTGGTTTCATTTGGGGAAAAAATATTTATTGCCATTGGAAACACAATGAACATACACACCTAAACTAAGATCTGGAAATCCAAAAGGAAGAGATACTATGCTAATTATTTTAACTCAATTGCAATATGTGTGACTTGGCTACAAAAAATGTTCCTGGGGGGGAAAAAAGTTCCGATTATAAAGTTGATTAGATCAAAGGTTAAATTAATGATGTGTTAAGATATTAAAATATGTTGCCAAATATATTTCCTGGAGAAAATGGGGATTTGTATCCAGATAAAATTTATCCATACAAAGAGACATATCAATACAAAAGTGAGACAAGATCTTGCATTTGATTCAATTTTAGGTTTTACTGAAGTTGACTTTCCCTGTGCAAAAGGAAACAAGCTAGATTTTTCTTACAATAATCAACACAGAGGAGAAAACATTATAACAATTGCAATAAAATCTTCAGAGGAAAGGATTATTGTAAGCACTTAAGATGATTCTTGATATTCTGTATTATATATTGTCCTTCTCAAAATTAACTTTTATTGAATCCCAACACACTAATTATATCAGTTGTGTGTGTGAAAATAATTATCTGAATGTAACACAGTCTTTGAAGACCTTAGAAAAATGTTCTCAAATTTTCTGTTGTCATGTTTTCCTGGGGATTGGGGGTAGAAGGGAGGGATGTAAAGTGTATCCAGCGGTAGGTGGTGGGGGCAAGGGTTTCAGGGGTGGGGTTCCTTTGCGGGTTTCAGTACAGGAGGCAGGTGCTGGGGTCCCTGATTCCAGTCACTGTGAGATACACATATACCTCACAGTCTTAATCTTTGTTTTTGCCTTTTTCTTTTCTAAAGGATAACCTTCAATAATGTATAACAATTTTATGTTTTATTTTAAAAAATTTACATGTTCTAAGTAAAATTTTTCTCCTCAATACTGTGACTATAGAGAGCTTTGTGGTATAGTCCATAAGTCCATGCACTGCTAACCCCTAAATAGCACCTTCCTGTTGTTTCAGATCTATCAACAGCTGCATGAAAAAAGTTGCACAGTCTCTTTCCATGTGATTATTTATTGTCTCCAAAACTCTCTGTATGGTGCAACCCCTGTGGAAAGCAGTATGGCGCTTTCTCAAAAAGTTGCAAATAGAGATACCATTTGACCCAGCAATTCCACTACTGGGAATAT
>NW_006399806.1:12816543-12847950 GCF_000299155.1 Elephantulus edwardii | reverse complement strand
ATTAATATACTAACTTTTGTCTTTTGTATATATAAGGACTGAACCTTATATTTTTCCACTTAAATGTGGAATTTTTTTTCCTAGAAAACATTCCTTCAGCACTTAAATCACTTGCTATGTTGTGGCACTTATTTTCTCTTCCATTGATTTTATTGTTTTTCCTAATACTTGTACCAAACTCTCAGGTTTTCTCACTTTATATTAAGATAATAAATAATATCATTTCTACTGATTTATTATATTTCATTAGCACATTGACTTCATCAATTTTTGAGGCGCAGATTTGGATACTTTTGAAATATTTGCCTATATCTAAATTGCATCTGTATTGAGAAGTAATAAGGACATTATTTTTAATTAATCTGACCAGTTTTACTTTATTACCAGAGAGCTTATTCCATTCACACTTACTATGTTAGGCATGATGAGCTTTAGCCTATTATTTGGCTTTGTTTGCCTGCTTGTTTGCTTGTTTGTTAGGGACATAATTTTTTAGGAAAGCTTAACTGCTAAAAGTACAGGGTGAAAAGTTACAAGTTAAATTTTCATAAACAAAACCAGAAAAATTATAAACAAATGGTGAGTAATAAATCCAACTATATATGAAAAAATTAATACAAATAAATTAACTTACTCTAAGAACATAAAATCTGTTAATATTTGAAAGGCAATTGATTGAAATAGGTTTATCAGTACGCAGAAAAGTAAAAATGGCTTTGAACCTAAGATGACTTTGCTTTTCAGCCAAATAAGGTAACATACTGTTTTAATTCACTTGTCTAAATTATTGGCAAATTTCTGCACAGTAAGTGTATTTACTGTCTGTGTGCTTGGGACTGCGATGGTTTAGGAATAAAAACTGAGCACTGAGTGGGTTAGAAATCAAAATATTTTCTGTGACATCAGATTTTTATACTATATAAGAATTTTATTAAATAGATATATCAAAATAACAAGTATAAGATAAATTTTCATACGCTGCATTTTTTATTTGAATTAGATTGCTGACCAGCAAGTAATTTCTAAGAGTACAATCATTCTCTTTTTTAAATCTTTATTACACTGTCTCTGAGTAAAAGATTTTCTGTTCTTGTATTTTTAATTTTAACAAAATGCATAATAGTTTGCCTAGATTATTGTTGTTATGTGCAGTCGAGTCACTTGAGACTCATTGCCTAGAAAGTTAATAAATAAACCTTTGGAAAAAAAATACTTTTTTTAACATTTAAGTATTTTATAAAAACCACAGATCATATAATGTCGATAAGTTAGCTTGAAAGGTAAAACTAAAAAAAAAAAAAAGGTAAAACTAAATCCCGGCCCAACCTAACAAACTGGAAAAATTTTCCTCAAAGATTTTTATAGGTTCAATACCAACATGGTAGATTAGATGGCAGATCACTTTAAGGATAGATGTTAGGCACCAGTAAAATCTACCCAAAGAAATTGTGTAGGTGCATAGGACTACCCATTGGTACCCACACTTAGTCTCTAGAGAATTAAAAAGAGCACTGACATTTATGATTGGAGATTGAGGTAAGAATATACTGTAATATTTAATAAATGTTATATACCTTCCTCAGGATTATGTCTACTACATTGAACCATTGCAACAACTTTGTGAAGCATGTAACATTATTTTTTGTATAGTTTCGGTGAGGCTTAATATTAAGTTCCAGGTTACACAGTTAATAATTTTTTTAATTGTTATATTTCACCCAAATCATAGTTGACCCTCAGCAAGTTTTCAGAGGATGTAAATCACATGCTGTGCTGTCCCTTCTCCGTGCCAAGCTTGATGTCATTCTCCAAGGACTGGTCCCTCTTCACCATGTGTCCACAGTGTATGAGATGGCGTTTCAAAATCCGAGCCTCAAAAAAAAAACCACCAAAAAAACAAAAACCAAACAAACTAGGTTTCACCCCTCCAAGATAAACTTAATTGTATTCTTTGAAGTCCATGGTATATTCAAAACCATGGTATATTCCAACACCACAACTCAAAGGCAACGATTGTCCTCTTGTAATCCTTAGTCATTGTCCAGCTCTCTGATGCATAGCAGTAATTACGAAGATCATGGCCTGGATCAGGTGCACCTTAGTCTCTAGAATGACATGGTTACATTTTAGTACTCTGGAGGGGTCTCTAACAGCCGATTTTCCCAATGCAATTCATCTTTTGATTTCCTGACTGCTCTTGCCAAGAACGTTGATTGTGAAGTTGAGTAAGCTGTAATTGTTAACAATTTCAACCTCTTTTCAGTCTATCATGGTGCTGCCAATTGGCCCAGGGGTGAGAATCTTTGTCTTCTTGATGTTCAGCTTTAAACCACACTGAAGACTACAGTCCTTGACATTCTGCAGCAAGCACACTAGGTTCTCCTCAGTTTTCAGCAAGCAAAGTTGTGTCATCTGCATAACATGGGTTCTTGATGTGTCTTCCTCCAATCCTTATTCCACATTTCTCCTCATAAATCCCAGCCTCCTGAACAATTTGTTTTGCATATAGAAAAAAAAAAGCTATGGATAAAAAGAAAGCTATGGATACAGGACACATCCCTGACACACTGTTTTCCTGATTTTGAACCATGTAATGTTTCCTTGCAATGTTCTGAGGCCTACTTCCTTGTGAGTATACGTTTAACATGAGCACAATCTGAGATTCCCATTCTCCTCAAGGTTAACCACAATTTGCAGTGATACACACAGTCAAATGCCTTTGCATAGTCAATGAAACACAGATAGACATTCACCTGGTATTTTTTACTTTCTGCCAAGATCCATCTGACATTGGCAATAATGTTCTTAGTGCCACAATCTCTTCTAAACCCAGTTTACATTTCTGGTAGTTCTCTGATGATGTACTGTTCCAGTTGTTTTTGGATTCTCTTCAGGAGATTTTGCGTAAGTGTGACATAAGTGATATTGTTCAATAATTTACACACTCTGTAAGATCATTTTCTTTTAAATAGGCATAATTACTAATTTATTCCTGTCAGTTGGACAAAATTGTGTTCCAGATTTCTTTGCATAATCTGGTGAGCATGCCCAGGGTGGTATCTGTTGAAATATGTCAGTTAGTATTACATCAATTCCTGGGTCTTATTTGTTACCAAGTCCTTCAAAACAGCCTGCACTTCTTTCTTCATCACCATTGCCTCTTGATAATATGTTGTTTCTTGAAATTCTTTTCTGTAAGCAGATTCTTTTTGGTACAGTAACTCTTTATACTCCTTCCATCTTCTGTTAATGCTCCCTAGATCATTCAACATTTTGCCCATAGTTTCCTTAAGTATTGCAACTTGCAACTTGAATTTGTTCTTTAGATTATTTAGCTTAAGAAATGCCAGTCTAGTTCAGCCCATTTGATTTTACAACTCCAGTTCCTTGCACATTTCATTATAATACTTTGCTTTGACTTCCCTAAGTGTCCTTTGATATTTTTCTATTCAGCTTTTTAACTTCTTGATTTCTTCCTTTGTTTTAGCTTCTCAGTGCTCTAGTGCAATATTCAGAGGTTTCTGATATCCATTTTGTTTTTTCCCCCTTTTTCCTCTGTCTCTGTAATGCCCTTTTGCAATCTTGCTGGAAGATATTCTTTATATCCTCTCACAGTTTATCTGATCTTCATTCATTAGTGTTCAAGGCCTCATACCTGTTCCTGAAATGGTTTTTAAATTCAAGTGGGATAAAGTCAAGATAAAATTTTCATTCCTGTCAATTTAATTTTACCTTCTTGAGCTTTGATTTGAACTTACATATGAGTTGGTGGTAGTCTTTTCCATAATCAGCATTTGGCCTAGTTTTCACTGCTGATATTGAGTTTTTAGAATGATTTTTTTTCCGTAGAAGTAATCTAGTTAATTCCTGTACATGCCATCAGGCGAAATGCATGTGTGTAGCCTGTGTTTAAGTTTCTTATAAAAGATGTTTGAAATGAATAAATCATTTATTATGCAGAATTCTATCATTCTATCCCAGCCTCATTCTGTCACCAACTCCATGTTTTCTGACTACCATTCCTTTTTCCTGGTTTCTAACTTTTGCGTTCCAGCCACCCATTATTATTAATAGATCATGGTTGCTTGTTCTATTGATTTTTGGCTGCAAAAGTTGGTAGAAATAATCTCTTTGTTTCTCTTTGGCTATGGTTGTTTGTTGCATAAATTTGAATAACAGTGATATTAACAAGTCTTCATTGTATGTGCAAGTATGGCTATTATCCTGTCATTCACAAAACTGTATTTCAAGAAGGATCTAGACAGTGCCTTTTTAACTGTGAAAGCAGCCCTGTTTTTCCTCACCTTTTCATCACCTGCACAGTAGATCATACAATTCAAAACATCCCTTGTCAATCTATCTCATTTCACCATTACCTGAGCAATGTCAATATTTATATATTCAATTTCTTTGTTCCTACATTCTTGCTTCCACATTCCAATCATTAGTTTCTACTTATAACTCTTCCTTCTCCTTTTTGTTTCCAAATTTAAGGGCTCAGCCTCAGTTGCTATATCTGTTGGTCTACTTTAAGTGTGCTCTATTGTACATAGGGTTTTCAAAGGCCTGTTATAATTCAGAAGTGGATGGTCAATCTTTCTTTCTAGTCTGTCTTATTTGGATGCTTAGCTTTCAAACAATATCTGACAGAAAAAAAACCCAACAACATTTTACTGAATGGAACAGATGAAAGACATGTTCTCTTACAAAAATAAATACATTCAGTGTCCCCTTCCTTTCCTCTCCTGGTATATATGTCTTGGCCCTTCCCTTTCCCTGCCATATCAGTATCTCTTTAACTCTTACCCATCCAGCTCCTTCCTCCCCCAGCCATCCCTTGATATGATGGCTTAGGCCACAAGTGTCTTCTGTGATGTCTTATGCCTCACGCAGCTGCTGGTCTCTTACTCTGATGTCTGTCTACCATTTAAGTGGATTTAAGTCCACGTCCCATGTACCAGCTTCAGGGAAAGATTTTTGTTATAAATATAATGAACGACTGCTAGAATTTTGCAGCTCTCAATTAAACAAACTTCTTAACACTTAAATTTCAAGTGTCCTTGATTATCTAGTAATTTCTTGTAATAAAATTTACCTGAATGTCTATCTAAATTTGTGTCATAAATCTAATAATAGATTACTATATAGTTACTATATATATATACTCTCTCTCTCTTGATATATATATATATATATACAGTATACATAGTTATGTTGTTGTTGTTGTTGTTATGTGCCGTCTAGTCGCCTATGACTCATAGCAACCCTATGTACAACAGCCCTAAACTCCGCTCTGTCCCATGCCAATAGCACCGTCTCTGACACTCCCATCCCAATTATCCCAGTCACTGAATCAATCCACCTCATAGAGGGCCTTCCTATCCTGCGCTGTCCCTCCACCCTCCCAAGCATGATGTCCCTCTCCAAGGACCGGTCTCTCCTCACAACATGTCCAAAGTATGTTAGATGGAGCCTCAGAATCCTTGCCTCCAAGGAGCCACCCGGTTTAAACCTTTCCAGGACAAATCTATTTGTTTTCCTAGCAGTCCATGGTACTCTCAATACTCTTCTCCAGCACCACAGCTCAAAGGCATCAATTCTCCTTCTATCTAGTTATATATATAGTTACTAATAATATTAAAGGCAAATCATAGCTTTCTTATATATAATCAAAACCTTGATTTAAAGTGTATGGACGTTAGCTTCACTGCATTGTGGCAGAATGATGAATGTCATTTCATTAATAGTTTAATAATGGAATCTAAACTTGTTTTACAACAGATTAGTTTTTATTCCACTTATATTATTTTGATTGTCTTTTGTTGTAGTTAAAATTTACATGGAAGAAAAAATAATCCATGGAAGGGATCAGATATGAATTAATTGCAAAAGGAATCTATTGAAAGAACACTTTCAGAGCAATCACTCAGATAGAAGTGCTATGTCTTCAGGTGGTATCACCCAGAATATGAACCTTATTAGGAATTTGAGAATGAGAGATATATGAAGGAAATACTTCCAGGAAGAATTAATTAAAAACCTGATGAGAAATAGTCCTTCAGGCTGCTCAGAGCTTGTGTTCCATTTTACCAAAGGAACTGAACTTTTGTATCATAACGTCTGTCAGTTATTGCTATTGCAGGAACCTTCTAGATAGTCTCAGACACTTTCAGATCTCAAAATTAGCAGGAAGCTCCAGGGGTCAAAACATTCCTTGAGAAAAGTTGTGGTATGAATAATTCTAAGCCAAGCAAAGAAGATATTAATTAAAGAATAAGTGCTTGCAACCTGTAGAAAATCCTTAGAAGCAAGGATAGGGAGAATTCATATGACAAACTTTAAACATGTTACCACAATGGCCAATCCTTAGAGAAAGAAGTCATGATTAGTAGAGAGTCAGTAACAAAGAAAAAGGACCTCAATAAGATTGACTCATTGGTTAAGTGCTATGTTACTTATGTCTTTGTTCTCTTCTCTGGGCTGGTTACAATCTGTTTGGCCTGCGGAACAGTTTGGAACATGGACAAATGAAATCCTAGGTTTTACATAACACAAGTTTTGCAGACAAAAGAAGTAAACACTTTTAGGCTGTAACCTAGATTTCAAAAGGAAAGATTAATAAGTCTCTTTATTTTTTTCAAGTCCTCATCTTCAACTGAAGGTTTATAAAAGTTTGCAAGATTGTACCTATTCCTTCAAGATAGTACTTAGACTAGGTGGTGGAAGGGAGAGGCAGAAAGGGAAGCAGAAAAAGCCCACAAAAGAAAATTTTGTTTAACTGGGCTGAGAATGTGGCCACATTGTCTTCAATTACAGTCCCAAGTGGACATTGTATGGGTTGGATATGCTGAGTAGGACTTACCAATGTATAGATTCACCGTAATACCTAAACTGAGGGAGGGAACCTAAATAAAATAATAATGAAAATTTTAATTTCACAAGTAATGGTATTGAAAGTGTAAATAGGGAAAAGAAAAAAAATCTGCAAAATCTGAATCTGTGCAATATCTTAGAATAAATAGAATACTATAAATATTATCATTTTATAATAATGAATGTACATGCATATTAATACCTTCAACATTTTCCTCATTTATTTTTAAATATTCTACAAACTACTTTCTTAAAAGTTTTTATAAATCTATTTACATGCTTAATTATCAAGATAATTACTTTTAAAAGGCTCATTTTGGCTCATTTGTTCAGTGAAATGCAGTGATGTAAACTGTTCTATAAGAAAACAATGACATTCTTTTACTCTAAAGTAACCAGTGTCTTTCAGTGACATTTGTATTTTGTAACTGAAATAATAAATCATCTAACATTTGATTATCTGACAATTTGAATTTCTTTTGTAAAGTTTTACTATATGTTATTTTTAAAAGTCAGAATTCTTAGAAATGAAACGTTAGTCTGTACTATTCTACATAAAATTAATCTCTTAAATTGTGTTTAGATAACTGGATAATTCAAATTGTCTTTTGTAACTCAAATCACTTGCAAAATAATAATAAAATCTGCAATACACTTTACAAAATGAAAAATGTTTTTATTATAATGTTTACCCCTTGGCATTAAAAACAAACAAAAAAAATCAAGCATGTCAGCACTTTAATATGAGGCATTACAAACAATAAATGTTGTTCAATAGCCCATAGACTCTATTCTATGTGAATGTCATATGCAATGAATTAATGGTTTATCACCTATATTCTACTATGAGCTAAGCAAAAAAAAAAAAAAAAAAAAGAGTCATCTTCAATGCCTGAAAGTCTATTTAAGTGTGTCATTTTGTGTATTACAGAGAGCTAGGCAAGTGATTAAACCTTTACTATTATACTTATCATAATTTGATTTACCTAGCAACATACCAATTAATACAGTTTTGCTTCATTTACTATAAGATGTAACTTCAAACACCTATTATGGGAAATAGCCAGAGAACACTTTATTATCAATATGACTACAGCTCAAAAAAACAAAAAAAAAATCCAATCATTTGAACCTTTGATTTTAAGTAGAAAGACTTGAAGTGCAGCTAATAAGATTTGTTTATTTTTATAACAGTTTATATTTATAGGGAAAAAATGTAAAAATACAAATGAAAATTCCCATGTATTCTGCACACAATTTCCCCAATTATTAATGTTTGGCATTAGTCTGGTACCTTTATCATGATTAATGGATGATAATAACAATTTAATACTACCTAAATTTCACATAATAGACTTTCTTTAAGATTTTTTGTCATCAAAGATATTACATTGGAATAATGTTACCTAACCATAATAAAAAATAGAACAAAATTCAAGACTATTATGCATTTAGATAGACATTTAAGAGATATAAACCTACACACATACATACACACATATATGTAAAGCGTACACATGTACTTTGTGGTTCTTTGTGAATATATAGATGGAGAAAAGATTGAAACTGTTAATTACTTTATCTTATTTAGAAACATAATCAATTCAATTAGTACCATTGCTCAGGAGATCAGGATATGTATTGCACTAAGAATGTCTGCAGTTAGGGAGCTCTCCCAAATTATTGGAAGCAATGAAGTTAGCGTCAACGCTAAGGTTAGCCTGATCTAGATCATATTCTCTTCAATTACTTGCTATGCTCCTGAGAGCTGCACAATGAATCAAGATGACAGAGGAAGAATTGATGCCTTTGAACTGTGAGAGAAGAGAACAGAATAGTTCAAGAACCGCAAAAAAGACAAAGTCTTGAGGAAGGTACGTCCAGAGTTTCTCATTGGAGGCGAAGATGGAAAAGCTTCATTTCACATACTCTGGGTATGTTGCTAGGAAAGGCTATTCCTTGGAGAAGGACATCATGCTTTGCAAGGTGGAGGATGGTGAAGAAAAGATTCAATCAGATGGATTGACATAGTGACTGAACTAAACAGCTTGAGTGTGTCAGTGATAGCGAGGATTAAACAGAATAGGAACAGGTTCAGTGTTCACATCTCTTGTTCATAGGATCACCATGAGTCATACTCAACTTCTCAACACTCAACAAAGACAACATATATATGTTTTACCAGTGAATCTATTATGAGCCAGAGTGACTCTATTGGATAGAGAAGAATTCCCCAAAGGGCATTGGTATAAAAGTAAAGGGAAATAGTGGTCAGTGGCTATCTCAAGTAGTCTAGATCAACACTGAATGGACTCCTATTGAGGAACTGAATAAATGTATTCCCAACTAAAATTCGTTCTTTGATTGTTTGTGTTTTCTATATATGACTGAAGGAAAAGTTTGAAAGATTCTACTTACCCCAGAAGAGGGGTCAACTGATGCTTAGAACTGAAGCTAAGCATCAATATAATGCTCATTTCCTCTCTTCACATTATTGTTTTTATTGAGGACCATCAAGGTGACTATAACTAACAACGATTCTATGAACAATGAGTCAAAATTCTTCCCTATCCTGTGCTATCTTCATTATCTGAGCCCACCTTCACAGTCACAAAATTAGTCCATCTCAATAAGGGTAATATTCTCTTTAGCTGACCCTCGCCCTTACAAGTATGTTGCTCTCCAAGGACTGGCCTCTCTTAACAATGTATGTGAGATGAAGCTTCAAAATCCTTTCCTCCAAGAAGAGCCCTGGTTTAATTTTCTTCAATATACGTATTTACTCTTTTTATAATCCCTGGGATATTCAGGAATTTTCTTTGAGGACAGAATTAAAAGAATCAGTTCTTTCATCATCCATAAGTATTGGTCAACTGTGAGATGCATATTAAGCAACTGAAAAGATGTTGATGTATCTTAGTTTTTAAACTGGTAGCTTGGCTTTTCAGCACTTTGGAGAGGTTTCTTGCAGCAGAATTTCCTACTACATCTTATGACTTCCTAGTTGCTGGTACCAAATATGTTGATTGTGGATCCAAGCACGATTGGAAGCGATTGACAATATCTATCCCTTCTTTATCTATTAAGATAAGAAAAATATTTGTGTGTGTGTTCTTGATGTTAAAATATAACTCATATTGAAGACTGTAGTTTTTGGCCCTGTGAAGCAAAGGCTCATCTTAAGCAAACCAGGTTGTGTCATCTGCATAATACATGTTGTTGGTAAGTCTTTTTCCAATTCTGATGCCACATTCTTCTTCATACAGTCCAGCTTCTTGAATGATTTCTTATGCATATAGATTAATAGGTATGGAGAAAAGATACAACCCTGACACATACATTTCCTAAACCATAAAGTATCCCCTTGCTCTGTTTGCTCCACAGCTTCTTAATCTAGGTACAGGTTTGCATGAGAATATCTGAAGATTCTTAATTTCCAATGTTTCTCAATTTTATCTAGTTTGTTACGATCTGACCATCAAATTCCTTTACATAGCTGATAAAACACAAATAAACATCCTCTTATATAAAATGCTTTCATCCGGGATCTGTCTGTTATCAGCAATATCACTAATGTCCCAAATTTGTTCTAAATACATATTACATTTCTGGCAGTCTAGTCATTTTTTAATGCTTTTATTTAAGAGTTTGCTTTCATATGATATTATCCAAAAATTTCTCCATTCTTCTGGATTACCCCTTCTGGGAATAGAAACTAATATCTATCACTTATAATTGGTAGACCAGGCAACCGTCCTCCAAATTTCCTGGCTTAGCTTGGTGAGCATGTCTACAGCTGTATGAGCTTGTTGAAACATGTAAATTGGTAATCCATGACTTCCTGTGGTCTTATTTTTTGCTAATTCCTTCAATGCACCTTGAAATTTCTTCATCACCACTGGTTGTTGATCATATACTTCCTAAAATGATTTTATATCAAACAATTCTTTTAGGTAAATGATTCCGTTTATTCTATATTCTTCTGATGCTTCATGGATCAATCAGGACCTTGGCCATGGCATCCTTCAGTATGGAGACTGAAGGTTTACATTTGTTTTTTGGCTCTTTTTTCTTGTGAAATGCTAAATATATCTTTCTCTTTTTTCCCCAGCTCCAGCTTTTGACGGCTTAGCTCCACAATCAATACTCTTGGTGGCAGCAGCCAGGAAATTAAAAGACATATTGCAATGGGAAAGTCTGTTGTTAGGGACCTCTCTAACGTACTCAAGAGCAACGGTGTGTCTCTGGAGACTAAGGTGAGTCTGGTACAGGCCATGGTCTTTGCAATCACTTGTGCGTCAGAGAGCTGGACAATGACCAGGGAGGATAGAAGGAGAATTGATGCTTTTGAGCTTTGGTGTTGGAGAAGAGTGCTGAGGGTGTCGTGGACTGCTAAGAAAACAAACAGATTCATCCTAGAGAGGGTTAAACCGAGCTGCTCCTTGGAGGAAAGGATTCTGGGGTTTTGTCTGACATACTTTGGTCATGTTGTAAGGAGATACTGGTCCTTAGAGAAGGACATCATGCTTGGGAGGGTGGAGAACAGGCACAGGAGGGAAAGGCCCTCTGGGAGATGGATTGATTCAGTGACTGGGGCAATTGGCATGAATGTGTCGGAGACAGTGAGATTGGCACAGGACAGAACAGAGTTTAGAGCCGTTGTACATAGGGTCGCTATGAGTCGTAAGCGACTCGACAGCACATAACAACAACAGCTTTTGACACATTCCTTCATAATATTTTGCTTTGTCTTCTTGCACTGCCCTCTGAAACCTCCTGTTCATCTCTTTTCCTTTTTTTTAAGACTAAGTCATAGCTTATTATTGGTTGGAATCCAAATGGAAGACTCAACAGTTCAAGTTCACCAAACTGTCCATAAGATAAAAATAGACAATCTCCTCTCTTAAAAATTACAGCTTCTGAAATTCAGTGGAGATTTTCCATGTGTTGGAATTGACTTCATGCTTTTGGTTGACTGATTTTCTCCTAAAGTGATCACTCCTTCTTGCTCTCTAATAATGTCGTCTGTTACCATTTTGCATCATAGTTGAAAACTTATCATTTCATTAAAAAAAAGACAGGAAATATCTATTTACTATTTGCTTTATTTTCACCACTACCCCCTCTCTCTATTCCCTTTCATGTACAAATTTATTGAAACATATGTTTGTACAGGCTGCCAACAATTCCTCATATACTTGTCACCAGTTAAGCCTCTGCAGAGAGGCTAAGCTCATCTCTATCCTTGCTGAAAAATCTAAGAAAGAGTTTTGTTTCTTATCTTTCAGTTTTGTTGAAATTGGCACTGTTGGCCTTGCTTCATGCTGAAAACAGTCTTTTCCCCTTGGCTTCTATTACTACACATCCCTTGGTTCTAATTTTACATTTCAGGGACTGAAACTGTTTTGAAGACATCTCCCTATGCTGTAAAAATATAAATCTATATCTTTTGTCAGAAGAATCATTATATGTTTTATGTGAAAGACCGAAGTACCTTCAAACTTTAAGTAAATGTCTCTCTTCCATTTAAACATAAAATTCCATCTCCTTCTGAAACAACTGAATTTATTTCCGAAACTATCATGAGAATTACTGCCATAAAGACTTTATTGAATTATAAAAGTCATTAAAAAGCCTGGTGGTGTAATGTCTAAGTAAGTACTGGGCTGCTAACTGAAAGATCTGGCAATCTGAACATACTAACTACTCTGGAGGAGAAAAGACCTGTTAATCTGTTCCCGTAAAGATGGCAGTCTTGGGAACATTATGGTCAGTTCTTAATTTCTGGTGGAATGACTATGAGTCAGAAGTGATTAGGCAGTAACAGTAGCTCAAAATTAATATGGAGGATTTGTCAATAAAAGATAAATATACTTTTTAAATTGAACTATACTTAAGTTTTTAAATACCAAAACTCTAAAGTATGCAACTCTAAGGTATGCCTGATCTAGGCCATAGTCTTTATAATTGCTTGCTATGCATCAGAGAGCTGGACAATGACTAGGGATGATAGAAAGAGAATTAATGTCTTTAAACTTTGGTGATGGAGAAGAGTTTTGAATAAACCATGGACTGTCACAACAGGTTAATCCTAGAAAAGGTGAAGCCAGCCTGCTCCTTGGAGGCAAGGATTCTGCAGCTTAGTCTGACATAGTTTGGGCATGTTGCAACAAGGGAATGGTCCTTGCAAAAGGACATCATGATTGAAAGGGTGGAGGGGTAGAAAAAGAGAAGGAGACCATCAATGAGATGGACTGATACAATGACTGCAGTAATGACAATAGGTGTGTCAGAGACAGTAAAATTAGCACAAGATAGAGCCGATTTCAGCCCTGTTATACAGAGGATTGCTGTGAGGCACAAGTGACTTGATGGCACATAACAATAACAACCACAACTTTAGTAACACTAGTGTTAATTTTCATACATAGCCACCCTATCTCCTTACTCATTGCTTTTGAGTTAGAAAAGATTCATAGCTGACCCTCCAGTGGATTTTCTGATGTTGTAAATTGCAGGGAAAAGATTGTCTTTTTCCCATTGAGCCACTGGTGAATTGGAACTACCAGCTGATACAGTTTTAGATTAGAAGCCAACTTTCCTATGGAATGCATCACAATAGCCCTATAGGACAAAATAAAACTATCTCCTTGGGTTTCTTATAAGGTAAATATTTATGGAAACAGACTGTTACATTGATTTAACTATTGTCACAGAATAATGAATAGGTCAAAAGACCTGACCATTCTTGTTATCAAAAAGTGCTTTAATTAACTAGCATTAATTTAGTGTGGGACTAGCAAGACTTTCTTTTTAGCTATTACTTTTTAATTTTTTTTCTTTCTTTTTAGGGATCCCTGGTGACTTGTCATTGATTGTGCAAAATTAATCATTCTATCTCCAGCTTCATTTCTCTCACCGAGCCCTTGTTTTCCAACTACTGATTCTTCTTCTCTGTTCCCAACTTTTGCATTCCAGTCACCCATTATTATCAATGCATCTTGATTGCACGTTCAATCGATCTCTGACTGTACAAGCTGTTATAAATCATCTATTTCTTCTTCTTCGGCTCTGGTTGTTGGTGCCTATAAATGAATGATAGTGGTATTCACGGGACTTCATTGTACGCATATTGTCACTCACAATGTTGTACTTCAAGACAGATCTAGAAATTACTTTTTTAACTATGAAAGCAACTCCATTTTTCCTCGCCTTTTCATCTCCAGAGTAATATATCGTATGATCGTCTGACTCAAAATGCCCATGCCAGTCCATCTCATCTCTCCAATGCCTAGTATGTAAAAATTTATGTGTTCCATTTCTTTCTTAACAATGTCTAATTTTCCTACATACACTGTTCTCACATTCCATGTTGCAATCACTAGTATCTGCTTACAACTGGTCCTCTTCCTTTGTATTTCCATACCTGAAAGCTCAGCCTCAGTTGCCCTTTCTGTTATCTACATGTGTTCTGTTGTACATACGTTTTTTGGAGGCCTGCTATTTCAGAAGTGGATGGCCAATCCTTCTTCCTAGTCTGTCTTAATCTGAATTTTCAGATTTAGGAGCATCTGACAGACAAGCGATTTATAGAACAGTAAATGATAAATCCCTCATTGTGGAGTTAACCATTAGTTGAAATCTGGAGAACAACCACTTGGCCAAGTGACTGGAAGAGATCTATATTTGTTCCTATTCCAAAGAAGGGTGACCCGACAGAGTGTGGAAACTACAGAACAATCTCACTGATTTCACATACAAGCAAGATTTTACTGAAGATTATCCAAAAACGACTGGAACAGCACATCAACAGAGAACTATCAGAAGTCAAGGCTGGGTTTAGAAGGGGTCATGGTACTAGGGATATTGTAGCTGATGTTAGATGGATCTTAGCTGAAAGCAGGGAATACCAGATGAATGTGCATCTGTGTTTCATTGATTATGCAAAGGCGTTTGACTGTGTGGATCATAACAAACTGTGGCTGACTCTGAGAAGAATGGGAACACCAGAACACTTGATCGTGATAATGCGATACCAGTTATACTTGGACCAAGAGGCAGTCGTCAGAATAGAGCAAGGAAACACTGCTTGGTTCAAAATTGGGAAAGGTGTACGCCAGGGATGTGTAATATCTCCATACCTTTTCAACCTGTATGCTGAACAGATTATCTGAGAGGTGGGCTCTATGAGGAGAAGTGTGGCATCAGGATTGGTGGAAAGATCTGTTAACAATCTGCGTTATGCAGATGACACAACCCTGCTTGCTGAAACTGAGGAGGACCTGAAATGCTTGGTGCAAAGGGTCAAGGACTGCAGCCTTCAGTACTGATTGAAACTCAATGTCAAGAAGACAAAGATTCTTACTACTGGACCAATTGGCAGCATCAGGATGGATGGTAAAGACATTGAGATTGTTAACAACTTTAGTCTGTTTGGCTCCATGGTCAACACTCTTGGCACCAGTAGACAGGAAATCAAAAAATGTATTGCGATGGGAAAGTCTGCTGTTAGGGACCTCTCCAGGGTACTGAAGAGCAATGATGTCACTCTGGAAAGAAGGAGAATTGATGCCTTTGAGCTGTGGTGATGGAGAAGAGTATTGAATGTACCCTGAACTGCCAAGAAAACAAACAGATTTATGTTGGAGACGGTTAAACCAGGCTGCTTCTTGAAGGCAAGGACTCTGAGGCTGCATCCGACATACTTTGGACATTGCAAGGAGGGAGAAATTCTTGGAAAGGGACATCATGTTTGGGAGGGTGGAGGGATGGCATAAGACAGGAAGACCCTCCATGAGGTGGATTGATTCAGTGACTGGGGTAATCAGAAAGAGTGTGTCAGAGGCAGTGAGATTGGCACAGGATAGAGCAGGATTTAGGGCTGTTGTACACAGGGTCGCTATGAGTCACAAATGACTGGACAGCACATAATAACAACAACAACAACTTGTGGCTTAGTGGTAAGAAGTTATGTTGTAATCTCAAAGGCACTGGATTCAGTCACTAGTGTCTCTGCTGAAGAATGGGTAATCTCCTCCCTTTCAATTAATTGCCTCTGAAACCTACCATTGATTCAGCTCTGTGTTGGTTTAGACTTGATGGTACACAACAATAAAAAACAAACTTCACATTTAAGTAAATTTTTTCACTTTTAAAAAATTATTTGTTGATGTTATGTGCCATCTTATCATTTGCAACTAATAGCAACCCTATATACAGCAACCCTACAACCTGTTCTGCCCTGTGCCAATCTCACTGTCTGCCACACCCACCCCGATTACTCCAGTGACTGCATCAATCCACGTCATAGAGGGTTCTCCCCTCCTGTACAGTCCCTCCAACTTCCCAAGCATGACATCCATCTCCAGGGATCACTCCTTGCAACACGTCCAAATTATGTCAGACGCAGTCTCAGAATCCTTGCTTCCAAAGAGCAGCCTGGTTTAATCCTCTCCCAGGTGAACCTTTCATTTTCTAGCAGTCCATGGTTCATTCAGAACTCTTCTCCAGCACCACAGCACAAAGGCATCAATTCTCCTTCTGTCCTCCCTAGTCATTGCCCAGCTCTCTGATGTATAACAAGTGATTGCAAAGACCATGGCTTGTATCAGACTAACCTTAGTCTCCAGAGAGGCACCATTGCTCTTCAGTACTTTGCAGAGGTCTCTAACATCAGACTTTCCAATCGCAATACGTCTTTTAATTTCCTAGCTACCGGTGCCAAGAGTGTTGACTGTGGGAAAAGCAAAGTAAAACTGTGAAAAAGCTCAATCTCTTCACCATCCATCCTGATGCTGCCAATTGGTCCAGTGGTGAGAATCTTTGTCTTCAGCAAGCAGGGTTGTGTCATCTGCATAACACAGATTGTTAATAGATCTTCCACCAATCTTGACACCACATTTCTCCTCCTGGATAATCTGTTCTGCACACAGGTTGAAACGGTATGGAGACAGGAAACATCCCTGGCATACACCCTTCCCAATTTTGAACCATGCAGTGTTCCCTTGCTCTGTTCTGACTGCCTCTTGGTCCAAGTATAGGTTTCACATTAGAGCGATCAAGTGTTCTTGGATTCCCAGTCTTCTCAGAATCAGCCACAGTTTGTTATGATCCACACAGTCAAATGTCTTTGCATAGACAATGAAGCACAGATTTACATTCGAATCTCTAGTATTCCCCGCTTTCAGTTAAGATCCATCTAACATCAGCTACAATATCCCTAGTACTACAACCCCTTCTAAACCCAGCCTGGACTTCTATAATCCAAGATGCTTTATGCAGAATTTTAAACTATCCAGGAAGTATTAAATGAAGATATAAAGAACATACTGAGTCACTGTATTGAAAGGAATTGACAGACAGAAGAATTTCATGAAACAACATATGAGCAAGAGCCTATGGTGGTGAAGGAAGAAGTTCAGGCTACTTTGATGGAAATAGCAAAAAATAAGGCCCCAGTAATAGATGGTATACAAATTGACATATTTCAGCTAAGAGATGCTGTCCTGGACGTGCTCACCAAATTGTGCCAAGAAATCTGGAGAACAACCACTTGGCCAACTGACTGGAAGAGATCTATATTTGTTCTTATCCCAAAGAAGGGTGACCCAACAGAGTGTGGAAACTATAAAACAATATAATTGATTTCACATGCAAGCAAGATTCTACTGAAGATTATGCAAAAATTACTGGAACAGCACATCATCAGAGAATTGCCAGAAGTATAATGTATAAATTAAAATAATGTTACACATGGTATATTTAATAAAAATATTATTAAATGAAGTATAAAACTAATTTGGCATCACAACATCATTTTTATTGTTGCCAATTGATATTTATTTTACTTTTTTTCTGAATCATTCATAGCTTAGAAGTTTTGTATTTATGCTTTCTCTTTTCAGCCTCTTTTCTAAATTCTTATTCACTTTCTCTATTCTACCTGAACTGATTTCTTTGGGATATATCTTATATTCTAAGACTTTATATATTAAAACTTTCCGGAGTTTTATCCCAATATTATAAAGATATTTGGCTTACTATATAATTTAAAAAAATGATCCAGGAAGTATTAAAAGAAGATGGAAAGTGTATACAGAGTCACTGTATTGAAAGGAATTGGCAGACATAGAAGAATTTCATGAAACAACATTTGAGCCAGAACCTATGGTAATGAGGGAAGAAGTTCAAACTTCTTTGAAGAAATTATCAAAAAATAAAGCCCAGGAATAGATGGTATATCACAAGATGTATTTCACCTAACAGATGCTGTCCTGGATGTTCTCACCAAATTATGCCAAGAAATCTGGAAAACAACCTCTTGGCCAAGTGACTGGAAGAGATTTATAAAAAATTGGGAAGAGTATATGCCAGCGATGTGTCCTATCTCCATACCTTTTCAACCTGTGTGCAGAACAGCTTATCTGGGAGCCTGGGCTCGGAATTATGGCATCAGGACGGGTGAAAGATCCATTAACATCTCGCAGTATGCAGATGACACAACCCTGCTAGCTGAACCTGAGGAGGATCTGAAGCGCTTGCTGCAGAGGGTGAAGGACTACAGCCTCCAATATGGATTGAGGCTCAATGTCAAGAAGACAAATATTCTTACTACTGCCATGGTTTTTGCTATTACTTGCTATGCATCAAAGAGGTGGACAATGACTAAGGAGGACAGAAGGAGAATTGACGCCTTTGAGCTGTGGTGCTGGAGAAGAGCATTGAGGGTACCATGGACTTCTAGGAAAAGAAACAGTTTTATCCTGGAGAGGGTTAAACCGGGTGGCTCCTTGGAGGCAAGGATTCTGGGGCTCCGTCTGACATACTTGGGTCATGTTATAAGGAGAGACCGGTCCTTGGAGAGGGACATCATGCTTGGTAGGATGGAGGGACAGCGCAGGAGGGGAAGGCCCCCTATTAGGTGGATTGATTCAGTGACTGGGGATATCGGGGGACTGGCAAAGGACAGAGCAGAGTTTAAGGCTGTTGTACATAGAGTCATTGTGAGTCGCAAGCGACTCAAGGGCATAACAACAACAACCACATACATTATACTAAATTAGAGGGTGGTTGTTTGTTTTGGGTTTTTGGTGGTACAACTTTTTTAAATCCAGTTTCCTGAAAAAAGAACCTGTTCTTGTATGAAATAGTGCAGTAACAAAGTGAGAAAAATATATTGTCAAGAAAGTTTTCTTTGATCTCATTACCATTGAATCTGTTTTTACTCATTACTATCTTCTATCAGATTTCAGGGACTGTAAACGATGACAGGAGGATAAAACCTATCTTTCCCGTGGCATTACTGGTGTTTTTAATCAAAGGAGAGAGGTACTCCGCCTTCTGGTTAGCTTTCTGGTTAGTATTATGGAATATGCCACTAAAGCTCTATGATTAGAAAAAAAAATTAAATTCTGAGTATTTTTCCTATGATTTTTTAATTATCATCCTGGCAGTTTCTTTTATGCTTGAGGTCTTTGTTGTAGTCATTGTTCAAGTCTGGAGCTGATAAGCCACTTAACCAAATGCATATTGGACAAAATAGCTCTCTAAATACAGCCATAGTTTAAGCATATATACCATGCAGGGTTTATTCCAAGAGTTTTAAACTACATTTTGAAAGCAAATTACTAAGTTTGTCTTCTGAAATATCTCTGAAGGGGGTTGAAGAGCCAACCTTATAGTTAGTTGATTGTTGTTGTTTACCATCAAGTCAGAATCTCCCAACAGCTGAATATCCAGTGAGTTTTCAGAGGCAATACATGTCATGCAGATTGCCTGTCTTTTTCTGGTGGAGAAGCTGGTAGATTTGGACTGTTTCTCATTCAGTCAACAGTACAATTCTTTGTCACTCGACCTCCAGAGCTCTCTGTAGTTTAGACGCCAAGAGCTAAACCATTTGTATCACTTATACTCAGAGATTCTTAGATTAGGTCTATAGGCCATGGTTTATCTTATTCTTCTTTTAAATGCAGGAATTAATTAGCCTAAGTGGTTTCTAAGGTCTTGTTAAATATTGTATACTCTTTTCTAACAAATAAGATAAAATACTACAAATAAATTAAAATACAAATTTCATATAATTTACTCTATTAATAGCATCTAAAATTTAGCTGCACAGAGAATGATTCAGATGAGAGCGTCTGAAATGAGAGCAATCTAGTCTGAATCCTAGATACTTCATTTGTAAGCTTTGTAATTGTTAGAACACACTTTAGATCTCTCCACTAGCTTTCTCAAACATCATTTGGGAATTATGATAATTGTAAAACAAATTAATCAATTATTTCATGCTTTGCTCACTGAAAGGTGTGGCCGGTGTCACTTTTCTTTTGACAATGAATCACCTGTACTGATCAATTAGTAACCAGTAAACTGAAACTGAAGCAACACTTTATGTTTTTCCAGCATAGATCTGAAAAGGCTAAAATGTCTTTCATGCATTTTGTGATTTGGTTATAAGTTTGTTGTTTTTTTGTTTGTTTGTTTGTTTTTGTTTTTTATGTGTGGAGGCCCTATAGTAGTTTGCAAACTTTAGTTATGAGAACCTTCACTGAAATTTCATTGCCAATTTTTATCTTTTTTAACCAATCTGCGGACTTTCTTTTTACTCCTTTGAAGAAGGTTTTGGATGCACATAAGGATTTTATTTTAGAAAATCTCTCATCAATTTATTCTCTCCATTTGGTACATTTTTGGCTATATTTGCAAGCTTATTTATGCAATATGGTAGGGCTTCTAATTTTTTTCCTATTTTGTTTCTTATGATCTTTATGGGTTTGAGTTTTACCCCTAGGTCTTTGATCTGCCTTGAGTTGATTTTTGTGTACGATGCGAGATGTGGGTCATGTTTTAGTTTTTCACAGGTAGATGTCTAGTTTTGGCAGCACTGTTTGTTACAGAGGGTGTCATATCCCCTTTCATGGATTTTGCTATTTTGTCAAATATCAATTGACCATAGGATGATGGTTTTGTCTCTGGATTCTTGATTCTATTCCATTGATCAATTAGTCTGTTTTTATACCAAAATCACATTGTGTTGATTACTATGGTAGTTTACTGTGTAGTATATTTTTAGCTCAGAGAGTAAATACCTCCTACTTTCTTTTCTTTTTCTAGAAACACATGAAGAAATGTTCAAAATCACTAATAATGAGAAAGATGTAAATTAAAACAAAAATAAGATATAATCTCATCTCAGCAGCAGTAGCAAAGCTTAATAACACAGCTAAAAGTTGGAGTGAATATTAAGACATTTGAACTCTAGTGCATAACTGGTGGGATTGTAAAATGGCACAACCACTATGGAAGGCAATTTGCTGTTTCCTCAAAAAGCTGAATATAAAAATTCTGTGTGACCCGGCTATTTCACTGCTAGAAATATGTTCTAATGAAATAAGAACTGCAACATTAATGGAGATATGGACACCTGTGTTTATAGTGTGTTATTCACAATAGAAAGAAAATAGAAACAACTCAAATACGCATCAACAAACAAATGCACTGAGACATTGTGATTCATCCACATTATGAAATATTATACACACTAAAGAATGATTTTGTGAAATATTATATAACATAGGAGAGTCATGCTGAGTGAAATAAATCAGTCACATAAGGACAAATACTGTGTAAGACCACTGTTGTGAAAATAGAAAGATAACTGACAATACATGGATTAATGTTAAAAACGGCAAGGGGAAGGAGAGGAGGGGAGCAGCAAAAGGAGAAGGGAGGAAAAAAAGTCACTGAAATAGTAGAGGTTGATGGGTGGAAGAAGGTGTGAAAGAAAGGGAAAAGTTCAATGAAACTTGAAAAGACAGGGTGATAATAGACCCAGATAAATGGTAAATTATTCTACAAAATACAATGTATATACATGCATGTTCAAATAAAACACAATATACATAAATGAAATAAAATGTACATGGATGATTGTATAAAACAAAATGTACATATATGGAATACAATGCATATGAATGAATATATGCAAACCAATGTTGTTGTTGTTTTTTAAAGTCTATAATGCCCTCATTTGGTTTCCAAGTTTGGTTGGTAGAAATCAATCCCAATATAAGAATTACAATTATAAAAAATAAATCTTACCAGGTAGATGACTGGTTTTTAACTCCATCAACTCTAGGATGAATGCCTAAGCTGTCCTTCATTTAGGGAGGTAAGAAAAAGGGAGTTACCTAGAGTCCAAATGAGAAAAACAAATATTCATGTAGACTTTCCACTCAAGCAAGGATACAGTGGACTGGCAGACACCATTTTGAGACAGGGTAGAGTAGGAAGGGTTACAACAGCAGGAGAAAGACAAAGACACCATGACTTTTTCTCACCACTGCAGGCAGATTGGTGGATAATGTATATACACAACACAATAGAATCCGTGTAACACACTTTCAGAAAAAAAAAGCAATGGTGTTTGCTTGCCATGTCGATAGACTAACAGACTGGGAGACAAAACTTGTCAGATACAAAGTACCCAGGTATTCACCACATAGAAAAGACCTGAATGCAGTGAAAACCATTCTTTTCCAACCAACACCACCCTCCACACTACTATACTCATCACATACTATCAAATATTCTCATGTTGATAGTCACATCTTATTCTATAATCAACTAAGAATTTGCAAATTTTATAATGCCAAATTTTATCATGTTTGGAAAGGTGTGTGATCATCAAAGGAGGGAGACTTTAAGTGAGATGAGTTTGAGTTGACACAGTGATTGTACTGGTGAGATCAAGTGTGTCAGACAGGATGAGAATGGAACAAGAGAAAGCAGGTTCTCTCTATATCACTCAAAAACAACATCAGCCCTAGATGGTGACTCTTAAAATCTGAAACTCCATCAACCCATCAACCGTGTCACAATGATAAGGGACAAAGAGGATGCTATATAGACACAATAGAAACTGCCTTACAAATTCCGAGAAGAATCCCACAAAATGTCAAGGAAGCAGCAGTCAGGATTAAATCACTATTTTTTTAAGAAAGCTAATAAAACCCCTTTCTCCTGAAAAAGTACAAGATTATAGATTTAATAGACACCTTAGAGAAAGGAAGGCAGAAGATTTATACTAACTTGTAATTCCAAGAATCAGTATTCATAAATGTACAGATTATGGAAGAAAAAATTGAAGTCACATGTATAGAAGTACAAGAATATTTTAAAAAATTACAAAACAAAAAGGGTATAAAAACAGAATACTAGAAACAAAAATAAAACATGAAAATGCAGTCCAAGTAATAATATCAACATTACTGAAGTTTTCAACATGGGGGAAGAACAGGATACAGAGGAGAACAGAGAGTCAGTAAAACAAAAGGCAAGATCCTCAATGAAAACCCAAAAGAAAAAGCAGACAAAGAAAAGATAAAAAGAAAATGAAGTAAACATGAGAATCAAATAATATGACATCAAATGAAACAATTGATATATGATTGGAATTCCAAAACAGAAAGGGAGGAGGGAAGGTGCTGAAAAAATTGTGGAAGAGGAACTAGAAGAAAATTTTGAATGTGTCACAAAAAACCAAACCAGAACAAAACAAAACTCAAAACAACAAGAAGAACAAAAAGAAAACAAAACAAAACAAAAAAACCCAAGCCACATTCAAGAAGTTCAATGAACACCAAAAATATTAGAATCTAAAAGAAAAATGGCAAGACATAGGATAGACTAATTTCCCAATTTAAAAAACAAGGATGTTGTTGTTTTGTTGTTGTTAAGTGCTATCAAGATGCCTGCAACTCAATGACCCTATTTACATCAGCCCTAAACCCTGCTCTATCCTCTGCCAATCTAATTGTATCCAAAACACCTACCCTGATTACCTCAGTCACTGAATCAATCCATCTCACCGAGGGTCTTCTCCTCCTGCACTGTCCCTCTACCCTCTCAAGCATGATGTCTTTCTCCAAGGACTGGTCCCTCCTTGAAACATGTCCAACATATGTCAGATGAAGCTTCAGAATCCTTGCCTCCAAGGAGCAGCATGGTTTAATCCTCTCCAGGTTGAACCTGTTTGTTTTCTTAGCAGTCCACAGTAAATCCCAACACCACAGCTCCAAGGAATCAATTCTTCTACAATCTCTAGTCACTGTCCAGCTCTCTGATGCATAGCAAGTGATTGCAAAGACCATGGCCTCTATCAGGTGCACCTTAAGTCTCCACAGTGAAATTATTGCTCTTTGGTACTTTGGAGAGATCCCTAACAGCAGACTTTTCCATCACATTACATCTTTTAATTTCCTAGCTACTGGTGCCAAGAGTGTTGACTGTGGAGCCAAGCAAACTAAAGCTGTTAACAGTCTCAATCTCTTCACCATCCACCTTGATGTTTCCAATTGGCCCAGTGGTGAGAATCTTTGTCTTCTTGCTATTGAGCCTCAATCCATATTGAAGGCTGCAGTCCTTGACCTTCTGCAGCAATCACTTCATGTCCTCTTCAGTTTCAGCCAGCAGGGTTGTGTCATCTGCATAACGCTGATTGTTGATGAATCTTCCTCCAATCCTGATGTCACACCTCTCATACAGCCCAGTCTCCTGGATTATCTATTCTTCATATAGGTTCAAAAGGTATGGAGATAGGATGCATCCATGGCATACAACCATCTCAATTTTGCATCATACAGTGTTTCCTTGCTTTGTTCAAGACTGTCTCCTGGTCCGAGCACACTTTTCACATTAGCACAATCAAGTGTTCTGGGATTCCCTTTCTTCTCAGAGTCAGCCACAGGTTGTTGTGATCCACAGAGTCAAATGCCTTTGCATAATCAATGAAACACAGATAGACATTCCTCTGGTATTCTCTGCTTTCAACCAAAATCCAGATAACATTAGCTACAATAGTCCTAGTACCATGACCCCTTCAAAACCCATCCTGCACTTCTGGCAGTTCTCTATTGATGTGTTGTTCCTGTCATTTTGGATAATCTTCAGCAGAATCTTGTTTGCATGTGATATAAATGATATTGTTTGATAATTTCCACACTCTGTTGGATCACTCTGTTGGAATGGGATCAAATATAGATCTCTTCCAGTTCAGTTGGCCACGTGGTTGTTCTCCAGATTTCTTGATGCAATTTGGTGAGCACATCTAAGGCAGCATTTGTTAGTAGAAATACATCAATTGGTATACCATCAATTCCTGGGGTCTTATTTTCTGTCAATTCCTTCAAAGTAGTTAGAACTTCTTTGTTTATCATCATAGCTCTTGCTCATACACTGTTTCATGAAATACTTCTTTGTCTGCCAATGACTCTGTATACTCTTTACATCTTAAAACATTTTCTAAAGAAAATCAAAGACAATTATCTTCAATATGTATTACATCTCAGCATCAAGAAGCCAAAAATCCTCACCACTGAACCAATAGGCAACATTATGATAGATGGGAAAAAAAAGATTAAAATTGTCAATCATTTCATATTATTTGGATACATAATCAACACCCTTTGTATCACCAACTCAAGAAATCACGAGATGTGCTTCATTTGAAAAACTGCTGTCAAGTACTTCTTAAAATTTGTTAAGGGAAAAATTGTCAATTTAAGATGTATCTGATTCTAGTCATTGTCTTTTCAATTATTTGCTATGCATCTGATAGTTGGACAATAACTAAGGATGACAGAATAAGAATCAACACCTTTGAGTTGTGATGTCAGAGAAGAGTACTGAAAATCTTATAGAATGACAAAAAAAATGTTTTGGAAAGAAGTACAGCCAGAGGACTTCTTAGAGATAATGGTGGTGAAAATTCACTTCATATACTTGGACATATTATTAGAAGAGGTCAGTTCTTGGAAAAAAGGAATTTTGTTTGGAAAGGTGAAGGGTCAACAAATGAGAGGAAGACCCGAAGTGAGATGAGTCTACACAGCAACTGTATCAATGAATTCAAGTATATAAGAGATGATGCGGATGGAACAAGATAGGATACACTTCAGATCTGCTTTCAATAGCGTTGTTACAAATCAACTCACCAGCACCTAATAACAACAATGACAATAAGAGACTTAAAAACACCACTGTCACTAAAATTCAGGTCAATTTGATAGATTCTCAATGAAGAAGCAGAAAAATGAAGCTATACAACTAGTCAACTTGAATTCAGAGAATGTCACCTAACAAAAACTCATTACTTTTTTGCTTAGCTCAATATGTTTTCAAGAATTGACCATATATTAGGGCACAAAGTAAGCCTCAATAAATTTCAAATCATTAATATAATGCATCTTTTCTTACCATAATGCAATAAAACTAGAAATTAACAACAAAGGATAGAATAAAGAACACCTAGGTTGATCATGACTGATTTTGTAAGGTTGTTGTAACTCATGGTCACCTTGGGGACACCTAACAACAGCAACAATTTCCCGTGATTATTATTAAAACAAATAACTAAAGATATGAAAACTTTGTGTTTTGTGTGGAAGACACTTAGTCTTCTGCTGTGAGGAAGTATTAGGACAAGTTTAATAATGAGAGTTTTACAAAATAGTTTATGGTAGACAGAGCATACATATGATGCCATCCATATATACAAGAAAGAATTTTAGATGGGCAAAATAATTAGTTCTATTTCGAACGTTGTAACTCCACAACTGAAAAATTAAAGAAAAAAAAAAGTTCCCTGAGCTTTGTTTTCTTTTTCTGCTAAATCGAGATAGTTAAGCCTTACCCTTTCTGCTGCAACATGTTCTTATGGGGTTAAATGGGTATATTATACACAAAATATGTAAGTAGTAGCAGAAAAGAATAGTGATAGTAATTGTAGCCATCGAAGCAGTAGTGCTAATAGCAGGAAATAACCTTTATGGAAGAAAACATAAGGACTGCAAGCATTTTACAGAAAATGAAGAGTTGTAAAGAACTCTTCACAGGTATGTGTTTGTTTTTGTTTTTTTTTTTTTCCATTCAAAAGTAGCAGCAATAAAAGATGTAGAGAATTACAGAAATAATACTAGAATCAAGAATGTATATGATAGGAAACTACTAGATATCTAGGGAGTCCTGGTGGCCTAGTGGCTAGGGAAATGTATCTCCAAATTAAAGGGTGGCTGTTCGAATCCACCAGCTGCTCCATACTGGAAATAAATGGGCAATCTTCTCCTGTGTGAGGTCTATAGCCTCTAAAAACCTGATAGAGGAACAACTACAACTACAACTCCAATAGGATTCAACAGCACAAATTGACAAGTACAAGTCTAGGAATTTGCAGATTAATTTTTAATGATATTTTAATTAGGCAATTCACAATTGTCGTTGTTATGTATCATTGGGTAGCGTGTGACTTATAACCATCCTAAGAATAACAGCTCTGACTCCTGTTCTACTTTGAGTCAATTATATTGTCTCCAACACACCTGTCCTCATTACTCTAATCATTAAGTCAATCCACCTCATCCAGAGTCTTCCTCTCCTGCACTGTCTCTCAACCCATCCAAGCATATGTCCTTCTCCAAGGACTGGTACCTCCTGGTAACCTGCCCAAAATATATCAGACGGAAATTCAAAATTCTTGCCTCCAACGAGAAGCTTGGTTTCACCCTCCCCGGGACGGACTTGTTTCTTCTCTTAGCAATCCATGGTATACTCAATATTCTTCAGAAACACAACTCAAAGACATCGATTCTTCTTCTATCATTCTTAGTCATTGTCTAGCCCTCTCATGCATAGCAAGCAATTGTAAAGACCATAACATGGAGCATACACATCTTAGTCTCTAGACTAACAGCATTTCTCTTCAGCACTGTGGAGAGGTCTCTGATGGCAGGTTTTCCTAATGCAATTAATCTTTTGATTTCTTGGCTGATGGTACCAAGAGTGCTGATTGTGGAGCCAAGTAAGCTGAAGCTGTTAATAATCTCATTCTCTTTTCTGTCTTTCAGTTAGTCCAGTGGTGAGAACTGTTGTTTTGTGATGTTGAGCTTCATTCCATATTGAAGGCTATAGTCCTGGACTTTCTGCAGCAAATGCCTAAAGTCCTCCTTAGTTTTGGCAAGCAAGGTTGTATCATAATACATAATACAGTCTGTTGATGAGTCTTCCACTTCTTTTGCAACATACTTTCTCATAGAGCCTAGCCTCACAGATGATCTGTCCCACATATAGATTGAAAAGGTATGGAGATAGGATTTATTCTTGGTGTACAACTTTCCTGATTTTGAACCATGCTGTGTTTCTTTGTTCTGTTCTGATGACTGCCTCCTGTCCAGCTGTTATTTTTGCATAAGCACAATCAAATGTTTTCAGATTCCCATTCCTCTAAAAGGTAGCCTCAGTTTGTTGTGATCCACATAGTTAAAAGTCTTTGTATAGTCAATGAAGTCACAAAAGAACAATTACTGCATGGTGCCACTGCTGTAAAATAGGACTGACCTCAGGGTTGGGGGAGACTGAGAAATATGGGTTCAATAATGTATACTGCATTGAAATAGATGTGGGAGAAAACTGTTTAAAAGGGATATGTGATTAGGTATTTTTGTCATAACAGGAGTCCAGAGCGAAGTCTGCATAGTGGAGTGGACCTGAGGGGAGGGATTGTAAAACAATGAAAGAATTTTTCTTTTACTTTTCAGAGGGTAGTGTAATGGAGGGGAGGGTTGGAAGTGGAGAAAAGTACAACCATGAATGAATGGAAATCCAAAGTCTCTGCAAATTTTCATTGAAATTAATAATAAATTAAAAAGAGCATTTTTAGGTATTGAGAGTTGGACTATGAATAGGATGACAGAATAAGAATCAATGTCTTTGAATTGTGGTGCTGGAGAAGAACATGCCATGAGCTGCAAAGAGAGCAAACAAGAATTTCCTGGAGCTATTAAAACCAGATTGTTCCTTTGGAGGCAAGTATTTTGAAGCTCTATTTAATATACTTTTGGCATGTTGTCAGGACACGCCAGTCCTTGGAGAAGAACATCATGCTTAGAAAGTAAGATAATCAGCATAAGAGAAGATGACCCTGGATTAGATGGATTGACATAGTGGTTATGGCAATGGAGGAAGGTTTGTTAGAGATACTGTGATTGGCAAGGTTGCCATTATTACTTCATGGAGAGGATACAAGTTTTAGAGCCATTGTTCATAGGATCACTGAGCCATAGTTTAATTGATGGTACATAACAACAGGTTTTGAGAAGGGAGCTCTGGTGATTTAGTCTGTAGAGAGCTGAGTAACTAATCCAAAGGTCAGAAGTCACATTTCTCTGATGGCTTGCTACTTGAGAGAGCAATGAGTTTTAAGTTTTTAAGGTATTAAGAAAAGAAATTTAACTAGATAGACCATATTGGGCTGTCTCTTTGCTTTCTAATATGCAAAACAACCATTGTAGTGACAAAAATCTTAATTTAGTAGAAATTAAATTAAAAATGTGTTAGTCTTTCTTCTATAGGAAATTGATTACTTACTTTTTATTAATTATTTTTATTTTATATTGATTTAGATACAAAATTTGTATGCATTGTGTTTCACTCAGTCCACTATTCACATTGTGTTTCATGGCATAATTACCACACATTGTATTTTGTAAACTTAGTCACCATTGAAAACAAACTCATAAATCCTATGTCCTAGTATATAAACAGTTGATTCCTCAACCTAAAGTCAGAGAGTTCAAACCTACCAGTTGTGCCTTTGGAGAAAGATGGAAAATCACTTGTACACTTTACATCCTTTGAAATCTTGCTAGAACTTTAGCCATGAGTTGGTCTGATCTGATAGGAGTGACTATGAGAATACATATATTGTTTTTCAAATTTAAAGAAGAGAAAATTTGCTTACTTAACTATTGTTATAGAAAGTATATTGATCTAAATAGACAGTTTTGTAAAAAGGCCAACCCTTAGCAAAATAGAAATAACAAGTACTGCTCCAAGTAATTTGCTGAGGGCATTTAAGACAGCTAAAAATATGTTAAGAGGCAGGTTTAGTAAATGAAATGACTAATGGAAGTTTCAAATTTTTATCTTGGCAAATAGTAGAGTGTTTTTGATTTTGTGTTATTGGGTTTTTTTTAAGTTTCATTTATGCTTACTTTTATATATTACTTCATGTTTGTTAATTAAAGCAATGAATAAGGACTTCCATGATAGAATAAATGGACTGAGATAAATATGAACTAGCTATGTGTTGGATTATCCATATAATATTACACTTTGTTAGATCCCTAGAATTTTGACATTTTAAAAGAAGCTGGTGGTCTAGCTGTAAAAAGTTACACCATCAACCGAAAGGAATGTCATTGAAATCCAGTAGCTTCTCTGAGAGATAAAGATAGGGAAGCTTCTCTCCTCTGTTGTGTAGCCTCTGAAAACCCATTGCATGATCACATAATAGCAACAATAACATACAATATGAAAGAAATAGACCCAACCTTTTTTTAAAAAAGGAGAGTAATCTTAAATTATAGAAAGCAGTTTTGTGTGTTCTTAGCAAGTTAGGAATAAACATACCATTTGATCCAGCAATCTCACTATAGATACCATACCCAAGAAATAAGATATGCAATATAAACAGATATAGATACACCCAAGATCACTACAGCTTCTTTACAATTGCAAAAATATATTAATAACCTAACTATCAATCAAGGATGTACAGAGAAGCAAACTGTGGTGCATTAACCCAATGGAGCATTATGCAACATTGAAAAACAGTAAATAGATGTGCAGGGAGTGACAAACAGAGAATGAGGCACAGGAAGCAAGCAGGAGAGTAGAAAATTGACTGAGAACTAATATTAAAACAATTAGTTTGGGAGCCACAGGAACAGTGAGCTGCAGTGGAACCACCAGCTGAACTTCTATGGGACCCACCCACCAAAACCAAGGAGGACAGTGGGAATTTGACTGAGTTTTCTTAAGCCCCGCTAACCAAGAGCTCCACCAACTCAAACCCCCCTGGGTGAGGGCCATTATGCGAGAGCCGGACAGTTGAAATTTGAATGAGATCCCCATATGTGTCCACTCTGTGCCTGTGCCTGTCTCACACCTGTTCTTCCCAGGACCCATGCCTCCATGTCCAGTCAACTAACTTGCCTTTAATCCAAAGCACCTTACTCTGAATAAGGTGCAACAAGAGGTTGCTATCACAGGGCCTGAACTGAACCTTCCCTTGGGTCAGAAGTTTAGAGAGAAACACAGGCAGATTAGGTGACCCACCTTCTTCTAAACAGTGACTTCAGATCAAGAAGCTATCATCGTCTCAGGCATGAAAAACTCTACAAGAGTAATGTCATGTAAGAAAGCAGAAGATAGAATGATAGAATTCTGCACAATCAATGACTTATTCATTTCAAATACATTTTATTAGAAAAACTAATGCAGGTGTAGTACTAATATGCAAGTTCAAGGTGAAGCTGAGGAAAATTAAACTAAATTCACAGGAACGAAAGTATGACTTTGAGTCTATCCCACCTGAATTTCAGAACCATCTCAGGAACAGATTCAAGGCCTTGAACACTAATGAGCAAAGACCAGATGAGTTGTGGGAGGCTATAAAGGGTATCCAGGAAGAGTGCA
>NW_006399806.1:12794489-12815714 GCF_000299155.1 Elephantulus edwardii | reverse complement strand
TGAATCATAACAAACTGTGGCTGATTCTGAGAAGAATGGGGATCCCAGAATGCTTGATCTTGTAAATGAGAAACCTACACTTGGTCCAAGAGGCACTCGTCAGAACAGAGCCAGGAAAAACTACGTGGTTCAAAATTGGGAAGGGTGTACACCAGGGATGTGTCCTGTCTCCATACCTTTTCTTTATTTTTTTATTATTATTGGTATGTTTTAATGAATTTTGGGGTATATATAAAACTATAAATGTAAATAAACACTGCGCTTACCAATAAATAATGGAGTATACATAGCTATCAATCCCCAGAATACAGATGTCAACGTGATGTAGTCTTGACAATTACCAGACACCACAGATCACTACCAGAACATCACTTAAGTTTATTTCAGATTTAACAGCAATGTTAAAATTGACAAGTTTAATTCTTTACTGCACCAAGTAAACTTAGCCATTTAAGTATTTTTAAAGTTACTCCCTCCAAAAAAACTGAGGAAACTTTTCCACCACCATACACCATGGTTTCTGAGAGTTGTTTGGTTTTTTTGTGTGTGTGGTTTTTTTTTTTGAGGACTTTGGATTGATGAGTAATCTGCTATGGGGATATTTCAGAATTCTTCCTCCCCCCCAAATAAAAACTAATCCAAACAAATGATATATTGCATAAATTTCTCTACAGATTCAGTTGGTCAGAACCTAAATGCAATACCATACAATTTTTACCTATTCACACCACGGTAAAAATTATCTGTCCTGAAAAATATGATGGGCACATTCTGTGAATTTACAGTTAATTACTAGTTTACCTCAAACAAGCCAATTTTTATCATATCAAAATAAACAACTCCATACATTTTCAACCTGTATGCAGAACAGATTATCTGGGAGGCTGGGCTCTATGAGAAGTGTGGTGTCAGGATTGGTGGATGATTCATCAATAATCTGTGTTATGCAGATGACACAACCCTGCTTGCTGAAACTGAGGAGGACCTGAAGCACTTGCTGCAGAGGGTCAAGAACTTCAGCCTCCAATATGGATTGAGGCTCAATGTCAAGAAGACAAATATTCTCACCACTGGACCAATTGGCAGCATCAGAATGGATGGTGAAGAGATTGAGACTGTTCACAGCTTTAGTCGGCTTGACTCCCCAGTCAACACTCTAGGCACCAGTAACCAGGAAATTAAAAGGGAAAATCTGCTGTTAGGGAGCTCTCCAAAGTTCTGAAGAGCAATGGTGACTCTCTAGAGACTAAGGTGCATCTGATACAGATCATAGTCTTTGCTATCACTTGTTATGCATCGGAGAGTTGGACAGTGACTAAGGAGGATAGAAGGAGAATTGATGCCTTTGAGCTGTATGCTGGAGAAGAGTATGGTGGGTACCATGGACTGCTAGAAAAACAAACAGATTCATCCTGGAAAGGGTTATACTGGGCAGCACCCTGGAGGCAAGGATTCTGAGGCTCCATCTAACATACTTCAGACATGTTGTAATGAGGGACCGGTCCTTGGAGAGGGACATCATGCTTGGTAGAGTGGATGGACAGCACAGGAGGGAAAGGCCCTCTATGAGGTAGATTGATTCAGTGGCTGGGGTAATCAGGATGAGTGTGTCAGAGACAGTGCCATTGGCACAGGACAGACCAGAGTTTAGGGCTGTTGTACATAGGGTGACTATGAGTTGCAAGCGACTCGACGGCACATAACAACAGCAACAATGCAGATGTACACATGGATTTCACCTGATGGCATGCATAGCAATCAGTTCAATTACATCTGTAAAAGAATCATTGGAGAAGCTCAATATTAGCTTGAAAACTCGGCCAAGTGCTAATTGTGGAATAGACCACCAACTACTAATACACAAATTCAAGTTGAAGCTAGGAAAATTAAATCAAGTGCACAGGAACCAAAATTTGACCTTAAGTCTATCCCATGTAAATTTCTAAAGCATCTCAGGAACATATTTGAGGCCATGGACATTAATGAGCGAAGACTAAATGAGCTGTGCAAAGATACAAGAATATCATGCAAGAAGAATGCAAAAGGTCATTAAAAAAACAGAGGAGGAAGAGAGATCAAGAAGGATGTCAGTAGAAACTCTAAATTTGCAATTGAGTGCCGAGAAGCCAAAGCAAATGGAAGAAATCAAGATATTAAGAGTTGAACAGAAGATTCCAGAGGGCAGTACAGGAAGACAAAGCATTACATTGAAATGTGCAAGAAGCTGGAGTCAGAAAATCAGAAGGGTTGAACTCACTCAGCATTTCTTAAGCTCAAGGAACTGAGGAACAAATTCAAACCTTGAATTGCAATACTTAAATATGCCTTGGGTAGAATATTATATGATCCAGGAAGTATTAAAAGAAGATAGAAAGAGTATACAGAGTCACTGTACCAAAAGGAGTCGGTGGACACAGAAGAATGTCATGAAACAATGTATGTACAAGAGCCTGTGGTGATGAAGGAAGAAGTTCAAGCTGCTCTGAAAGAATTGGCAAAAAAGAAGTCCCCAGGAATGCATGGCATACCGATTGACATATTTCAACGAACAGATGTTGCCCTGGATGTGCTTACCAAGGTGTGCCAATAAATTTGGAGAACAACAACCTGGCCTAATGACTGGATGAGATCTATATTTGTTTCCATTCCAAAAAAAGGTGATCTGACAGAGTGTGGAAATTATCAAACAGTATCAATGATATCACATGCAAGCAAGATTTTGATGAAGATTATCCAAAAATGACTGGAACAGCACATCAACAGAGAACTGCTTGAATTGCCTGCTGGATTTAGAAGAGGCCTTGCACGAAGGTTATTATAGCTAATGTCAGATGGATCTTGGCTCAAAGCAGGGATTACCAGAGGAATGTCTATCTATGTATATTTCGTTGACTTTGAAATGGCATCTGACTGTGTGGATCACAACAAACTGTGGCTGACTCTGAGCAGGATGGGAATCCCTGAACACTTGATTGTACTTAGGCGACACCTATACCTGGACCAAAAGGCACTCTTGAACAGAGCAAGGAAACGCTGCATGGTTCAGAATTGGGAAGGGTATGTGTCAGGGATGTGTCCTGTCTCCATATCTTTTTAATCTATATGCAGAACAGATAATCTGGGAGTCTGGGCTCTATGAGGAGAAGTATGACATCATAAGTGGAGGTAGATTCATCAATAGATCTACGTTATGCAGATGACACAACCCTACTTGCTGAAATGGAGGAGGACCTAAAGAGCTTGCTGCAGAACATCAAAGACTACACAGATTTTAATATGGATTGGACCTCAGTATCAAGAAAACAAAGATTCTCCCGACTGGGCCTATTGGCAGCATCATGATGGATAATGAAGACATTGAAATTGTTGACAGCTTCTGTTGGCTTGGCTCTACAGTCGACATGCTTGGTTACAGCGACCAGGAAATTAAAAGATATATTGCATTGGGAAAGTTTGCTGTCAGAGACCTCTCCAAAATACTGAAGATCAATGATGTCTGTCTGGAGACTAAGGCGCTCCTAATCCAGGCCATGGTCTTTGCAATTACTTGCTATGCATCGGCAAGCTTGACAATGACTAAGAATGATAGGAGAGTTGATGCCTTTGAGCTTTGGTGTTGGAGAAGAGCATTGAATATATCACAGACTGCTATGAAAACAAACAAGTTCATCTTGGAGAGGGTGAAGCCAGGCTGGTCCTTGGAGGCAAGGATTCTGAAGCTCCGTCTGACATACTTTGAACATATTACAAGGTGGGATCCGTGTTTGGAGAGGGATGTCATGCTTGGGAGTTTGGAGGGACAGCATAGGAGAGGAAGACTGTCGATGAGATGCATTGATTTAGTCACTGCAGTAATGGGGATGGGCGTATCGAAGACAATAAGATTGGCAAGGGGTAGAACAGGGTTTAGGACTATTGTACATAGGATCTCTATGATTCACAGGTGACTCGACGGCACATAATAACAAACAATAATAGCACCAATCCAAGGCTATAAATCACACATAAGGATATTGTCCTTGTTTTCTCTCTTGCAGTCTGGTGGATTTAAATCACCATGGTTTTATGTAAGCTGTGTAATTTATGCCACGTAAGATTTTGCCACCAGATCTCCATAAATATAAATTTAGGCGCCATGAGTTTGAACTTTTAAAAATCTTCCTCATTTTGTCATTTAGAAAATTATGGGATTACCTTTGACAAATATAACATGTTGTGTCATTATATGCTGTCAGATCAGAATCAACTCATATCTCACATATTGTTCAGATATCAGAGGCAATAAATCTTTCTTCTGCAGAGCAAGCAGTTTATTTCAACCGTGTGCCTTTGAGATTGCAGCACATAGCCTCTTACAACGAGGCCACCAGAGTTTGCCCAAAATACACACCTGAAAATTAGATCAAAATCCAGGCCAAATATCCTTGCCAATCCTCTTTGTCCTCAACCTGCTTGCAGATCCTATTAATTTTCTTTTAAGTCCTACTTGTAACTCTTAACTGAGAAGATAAAAAATGGAAAAGATGAAGGTTTCTCAAATAATCCAGTTTACAAAAATCAGTATAAAATAAGATATAGTTCCAAGCATAAAACATAGTAACTCTCTATTCTTTTGATTGTACTAGTATCTGAAACAGAGTTGAACAGAAAGAAGAAAAAGGGTTCTTTCTGACCTCCTTGGTTCAACTCCCACTCCTCTTATTTACATTTTAGTGGATGAACAAATTTTTCCTCAATCTTTCTGCTTTGAATCTCCACAAATCTATCTCACTCATGTTAAAAACAGCTTACTTACTTCCTTTTGTTTTCCAAAATATAATACTTGCTCCATTGCCTGAGTGATGCTGACAACAATTATTTTTAAATGGACAAAACTGCAGTAAGGCAATTGCAAGCATTTTCTACATTTCTTCAAAGCAATTATACATAACAGTGCAAAATATTACACATTTAAAATTAGATGCATATATGCTATCTTTACCTAGACTATAAATAGGCCTGACACTTTGCTATCTATACAGCAGTATTACTGAGAATCAATTTAAAGATTTAGCACAAGAAGATACCATGATAAATGCATTACCTTAGTTACTTGAGGCATCTGTGACAGAAACACGGGAAGTGGGTATCTTTAAGGAACAGAAATGTATTTTACTGTTGTATGAGAGTTAAAAATGCAAGTAATAATCCCAACAGTGTTGATTCTTTCTATTTTAGGAAGGCCATATGTTCTTTGGTTCCTTTGTTTGTTGCTAATCCTTATATATCATCTCTCTTTCCCCCTGTGTGCCCATGTCTGTATCTAGTCTATCCTTATTATAAATAGATGTGATAAACTTAGAATATGTCATACTTACTATCTAATTTGGCAGCTCTGGCAGCCACCTGTCAAGAAGTTGCACTGCCCACCCAAAGATGTCAGTTCGAATCCACCAACTACACTGAGAAAGAAAAGTGCCAATCTGTTCCTGGGTAATTTACTTAATAAAAACTCATTGAAGAATCAGCTATTTGTAGGCCTTAACTTCAAGACACATAACAATGTCATCAAAATCTAATTAAACAGAAAATCCTTTTCCTAACCATAATTATACCCACAGGAGCATGGACTAAGAATTTGACACATATTTTACAAAGACACAATTCACACCATAATTGACACATAAGCTATATCCATGGATACTTGTGGTGTTTTTTTTTTTAGTATCTTTCAATGAAACTACTTCTATCAGATTAATATTTGTTAGAAGTGAAAATCTACTGCCAATAAAATATTGCAATTTTTTCTACTTGTTAACAAAATATGACATTGTTAGTATCAGTGCAAACAAATATCTACTGCTCTAGATCACGTACAAGTGGAGAAGAAGAGAAAATCAAGAATAAAACTGCAAAATTGTCATCAGATTTTTTTAGGAAATCAACATTTAGACTCAGAGTAGAAAGTTTCTCATTAGATAACTCAAAAGGTTGATATAATTTTTGATGTCCTATTATTTCAGAATTGAATGTTCAATCTTTCTTTATAGTTTTCTGACTCGAAGAGATCCATATTTATTCCCATTCCTCATAAAGATGATCCAAAAGAATGTATAAATTATAGAATAATATCACCAGTATCAAGGGAGCTCTAATGGCCTAGTGAAAAAAAGCTGTGCTGTAATCAAAAGATACGTAGTTGGAGGCCACCAGCTGCTCCATGGAAGAAAGATGGGTTATCTCCTCCCATGCAATTAAGTGCCTCTGAAAACCAATCTGAGGATTAGCTACGGGTCAATTCTAACTCTGTAGTAAGCAACAACAACAACAACAACAATAACAATTACTAATATCTTGTGCAAGCAAAATCCTGCTGAAGATTATCCAGGGATGACTAGAACAGAACATCGACAGGGGACTGCCAGAAATATAAGCAGGATTTAAAAGAGATTGTAGCACTAGGGTTGTCATTGTCAATATTATATGGATCTCAGCTGAAAATAATGATGTGTATTTGTGTTTTATTGATTATACAAGGCATTTGATTGTATGGGTCACAGCAAATTGTGGCTAACATTGAGGAGAATCCAAGAGTACATAATGGTTCTCATGTGAAATATATACCTAGATCAAAAAGTTGTAGGAACAGAGCGATAGGAAACTGCATGGTTCATAGTCAAGTAAAGAGTGCATCAGGAATATATCCTTTCTCAATACTTTTTCAAGCTTTAAGAAGAATAGTTCATTTACGTAAACTGGACTTTTTGAGAAATATATGCCCTCACGAATGACAAAAACCTCATAAACAACCTGATGATAGGCAGATGACACAACCTCTCTTGCCAAAACTGTGGAGGGCTTGACGTATTTGTTGTAGAAAGTCAAGAACTGAAGCTTTCAATATGGATTACATCTTAGCAGCAAGAAAACAAAGATTCTTACCAATGAGCCAATAGGCAGAATTATGATAGAGAAAAAAATTGAAGTTGTTAATGATTTCATCTTGCTTGGATCCACACTCAACATCCTTGGCACCAGCATTTAGGAAATCAAAAGAGGCGTTGAATTGGGAAAATTTGTTTGTTTTCAAGGAGCTCTCCAGAGTGCTAAAGAGCAATGCCATCAGTCTAAAGACTAAGATGTGCCTGTTCCATGCCATGCATGGTCTTCTTAGTTGTTGCTTAATATGCATCTGAGATCTGGACAATGAGTAAGGATGACAGAAGAAGAATTAATGCCTTTGAGCTGTGTTGCTGGAGAATGGTACTGGACAGCCAAGAGAACAAACAGGCTTGCCTTAGAGAAGATGAAACTAGGATGCCCCTTGGAGGCAGGGATTTTGAACCTTTATTTCACATACTTTGGGCATTGTAAAAACAGCAAGAGCCACATAGGAATGGCCATATCTGACCTTTACTGACTTTACAAAGGGTAACTGTGCCCATCAACAGAATCAATAACACAGAATAAATTCCTATAAAGTCAGGCATGTCTCCCATAATTCCTTCTACTCACCTCAACACCAATCTTACTCTTTTCCTGGGTCCAAAATTTGATGTGATAGCTCACAGATCACACAGAACCATGTTGAGAATGTCAAAAGTTTATAATCCAGTTTAGTAGCAGAATACTGTCAGGATAGCTTCTGAAATGTGCGTGCAGGGAGCTCAGCCTTGAGTCTCATGGCTTTAATCTAGTGTTACAAAGTTTTCAGTACTCCCAATATTGGCCTTCCCCCATACCTTCCAATAAACTTGGGCATAGGGTTTTAGCTTACTTCTGGTTGTGTCCCTCGGTGGCAAGGGGTGTAACAGTCAGCTCTATCTCATGTCAGGTCTCTCTGATCCTCTTCTTTGCCTGTAGCTGCTGCTGCTGCTTCTTTTGGTGTAGCTAGAGCAAGAATTTCTGGGCCAAAGGATGTATGATATTGTCTTGTTTCTTCTTCCTCTTCTGTGTCAGTAGGGAAGGTTTTGTCCTACTACAATAGCAGCTCAATTAATTGGTGCACTAGCCAATCCGCTTGTCGATTGTAAGACTGGCCAATCCCCTTGTGGAATGGTGAGATAGTCAATCACCTTGTGGATAAACTAATGTGCCCTATTCTTATATTCCCACCCATTCATTTGGTCAAGTCATATTTAATGGCTAGAAAATAAAAGCTCCACATGCATGTTGTCAGGACAGACCAGTTGTTTGAGAAGGACTTCATTATTGGAAGAGTAGAGTTCTGGTTGCCTACTGGCAAGAACTTGTGCTGTAATCCCAAAGGAATGAGGTTGGTGGCCACAAACAACTCCATGGAAAAAGGATGAACACTCTCCCATGATATTAACTGCCTTTGAAAACCCGCCTGAGGGTCAGCAATGGGTCAGTTCTGACTCTACAGGATACAACCAACAACAAGAGTTCAGCACAGTAGAGGAAGACTCTGGATGAGATTGACCCAGTGATTGCGGCAATGGGGCAAGGGTGTCAGAGATGGTAAGGTTGACTCAGGATCAATTTACTATGAGTCATAGTCAACTCGGTAACACATAGCAACAGGAACGATACAAAATCCCGTTGATGTTGAATTGAATGAACACATATCTGAGCTTCCATTCATATTCTAAGACTGTAAATCAGGGGAGGAAATTTCCCATCTTTCAACCAGGGAAGCTTCACTGGGCTAATATCATTCTCTACAGACTGATCCATGAGAAATCCCTCTATTTGCTATGTTGTTATGATGTGCCATCCAATAGAAACCAACTCCTAGCTGATCTTTCAGTGGATTTGCAGAGACAGTAAATCACAAAGGAAGCAATTATCTTTTTTTGTAGAGCAGCTTTGTGATTTTTTTTTTTAATGTCTTTGAGTTGGCAGCTCTGCTCTTTATCCACCGGCCATCAAAACTCCATCTTTTTGCAATTGTATTGTCAATTACCTTTAGAGATTGAAACATATTTTGAGCTATGCATAAAGTAGAGGCTTAAATTTTCTCAAAAAAAAACAGAAAAAAATAAGATTTAAAAGTATAGCTTAAGGAAGACACATACATTACTTAAAACATAAAAAAGGATTTAAAAAGTGAGAGGAAGGCACTAGAACCACATGGATATCAGAAAGTAGATCAGAAGAAGGCAAAATCTTCTTAAACAAGGATAGATAAGAATTGACTTTAAGTTTCTACTGTGTAATAACAATCTGCGTTATGCAGATGACACAACCCTGCTTGCTGAAACTGAGGAAGACCTCATGAACTTGCTGCGGAGGGTCAAGGACTGGAGCCTTCAGTATGGACTGAGGCTCAGTGTCAAGAAGACACAGATTCTCACAACTGGACCAATTGGCAGCATCAGGATGGATGGCGAAGAGATTGAGATTGTTCACAGCTTCAGTTTGCTCGGCTCTACAGTCAACACTCTTGGAACCAGCAGTCAGGAAATCAAAAAGCGTTTCATTGTGATGGGGAAGTCTGCTGTTAGGGACCTCTCTAAAGTATTCAAGAGCAATGGTGTCTCTCTGGAGACTAAGGTGTGACTGATACAGGCCATGGTCTTTGCAATCGCTTGTTATGCATCAGAGAGTTGGACAATGACTAGGGAGGACAGAAGGAGAGTGGATGATTTTGAGCTGTGGTGCTGGAGAAGAGTACTGAATGTACCATGGACTACCAGGAAAACAAACAGATTCATCTTGGAGAGGATTAAACCAAGCTACTCCTTGGAGGCAAGGATTCTGGGGCTTTGTCTGACATACTTTGGACATGTTGCCAGGAGGGACGGGTCCTTGGAGAGGGACATCATGCTTGGGAGGGTGAAGGGACGGTGCAGGAGGGGAAGATCCTCTGTGAGATGGATTGATTCGGTGACTGGGGCAATCGGGATGGGTGTGTCAGAGGCAGTGCAGTTGGCACAGGACGGAGCAAGGTTTACGGCTGTTGTGCATAGGGTCGCTATGAGTCGCAAACGACTCGACGGCACATAAGAACAACAACAACACTGTGTAATGATACTACTTTATTGTTGTCTTTATTGAGTCAAATTTCAGTGTATCAGCCAAACACAGCCAGCCAGTAATTCTCCTTCAGAATTATTGAAGGCAGAGAGGAGTAACCAACTATAAGATATAAGCTGTGGTAAACATGACCATAGATCAGAAGTTAGACTCTAAAATAGGATCAGGGGACACATAATCTTTTTCTTTTCTTTTCTTTCTTTTTTAAGAGCTCCCTTACCTTTGTCAATTTTTATAATTGTGTTTTGTTTTTGTTTTAACTACCACTAGCTAAATAGATACCTAAACAATTGATTAAGTCCATAGGACTTTTCTGACTTCTACCTCTTCCTTTAAGCCTTTATTTCCAAAAAGTCATTAACAGGTCTTCTCTCTATCCTGCTAGAACTCTAGGACCAGTTAGCTATTATTATTTACCTTGATCACTGAAATAAGTTGAAGTTGTAAGAATAGCATGGTATTGAGTGGGTAGAATTTCAATCCATTGTACACAAGGATCCCTATGAATTGGAGTCAACTTGACCGACTTAGCAAAACCAGTCCTGGGATTTTCTTGGTTACACGATGTTTCCTTTCTAATACAGTGTTTTTATGTCATAGCGCATGCCCATTATGGTTTGTGACGAAAGCATTGGGTTTGCCATGACCTTCACTTTTAGAGTTAAATGAAATTAGACTGTATCAAAAGAAACATAAAATTGTAAAATTTTGTTAAAGAATTGAATTCTCTCTCTCTGTCTCTCTCTGTCTCTCTGTCTCTCTCTCTCTCTCTCTGTCTCTCTCTCTCTCTCTGTGTGTGTCCTGGAATATTCTATAAATGTCTTATGATAGTTTGAAAATCACTGCTCTAATCTAATGTATGTCAAAGATAAATTTTAGTTATGATGTTTTAGTTCCTAAAACTTTTCGCTTTGCCCTCTGAATTAAGTCTGGATTAGCACAAAATTAGTAGTTTCCAAAACCAAATTCTAAATAGATTAGCCAGACACATAAGCTTTTTGAGGATTTTGAAGATGTTGAGTAGCACTCGATTTCCTACAATATGTGGGATATGAGTTTAAGCTGTTTTCACTTACATAGTGCACCTAAAAAATTATTAAAACCAGTAGATTTCTAAGTAACTGTAATGTAACATTTTGTGACTATAAAAATACTTACTTCCCACTGCACAGGGCTTGTTATGATCTCAAATAACAGATAACACATTGTTCTGCCCATGAAATGCCCCTCAAAGAAATGAAAAAACACGTCTGAAATTTCAAGAGTGTTTATTATATTATTTTCCACTCATGGAGCCCCCGAATTTTCCCTCCCACTTGCTTTTATAGCCTCTTTTGAGTGCCCCTGTTAGGGCAGGGGGATTTCAATCATGGTTGATGGGTTGACTTTTGATGGACTGGCTACTTTGCCCGCCTTTACTTCTTTTGTGTCACGTAGACACTAGTTAATTCCTTACTTTTCAAGGACAGACCAGGCTTTACCTGGGCCACTCGTGTTTGCCTTAAGCTAAGAATTTTTATGGCCCGCTTCTGCCTCTAGCGTTAATGGGGATTTATGAAAAATGGGGTTTCTGCTGTCCCTTCACATATAAATCCGTGTTGTACTATATAAGATTAATATGTGTTTTTGTAAGTAAACTCAAATAATAAAGTTAATATAGAAAATAAGGTGAAAAATAGTATGTCAGAGAACAAAAGTAGTACATTAAATTGAACTATAATTTTTTTATCTATGGTAGTATGAAGCTAAATTTTTTTTGCTAATAATTTTTATATTAGTTCAGAAAAAATTTCCGTGCAATTATAATATTCTTAATGTCGAAAGTAAGTTCATATAAGGTGGCATGTGTTCTTGAGAACCAAAATAGTCATGATTTTATTTTTAAGGGTCCAAATACCTTTGAAAAATCTCTGGACTCATTTTAACAGCAAAGTTAAAATAATTTCCAGTGACTTAAAACAAGGCATTAATCTGTAGCTGCTGCCATATTGATTAAATATATGTCAGATTGGACAGACAGGCCATGCAGCATTGTTTGAAGTACAACTTTGTTGACAGGTCAGTCATTGTAAAAAGTGGATGTCAATTCCTTCCCAATGAACCAGAGACAAGTTCTAGCATATTAGTGTTTTAATGTCTATTTTCTTACTAAGTATGCCTATTTAATGTATTACAATAAAAATAATCTTCTAAAAAGTATAATAACTTTTAAGAGAGTATGCAATCTAGGAGAATTAAAGTAAAATGACAGAAATGTAAGATAGAAGTGGGAGTTACACACACACACACGTTGTTGATGTGTGCCTTTGAGTCAGAACTGATCCAGATCTGACTCTCCAGTGGATTTTCAGAAGCAGTTAGTCCCACTAGAGGCAAGAATTATGAATCAAGATTAAATGTTTTTATTTATTATAGTTAATAATAGCAATTAAAACATAAATAAAGAGGGGAAAGAAGGTGGCCACTTTCTCCCAGGTTTGCTCCACCCAGGGCTGCTATGACCTGGTTGCCAGAGAGAGCATGGTGCTGTGTGTACGGGTGTTGTGGCAGTTTTGGGATGTGAAGGACTACTCTGCCTTCAGGAGCCAGGCAAGCCAGGCTTGGCCTAGGGTTTAAGGCAGCAGGGGGCTTCAAGCCCAAAAGGGCCCAAAGGCTGCAGTCTTTCATTGTTTTTGTTCAGACATTCCTCTAGGTCATATAGCCCTGGTGTACAAGTTGCCATACTGCGGTCACTTATGGTTGCTGTGAGGCCGAACATTGTGACACTGATGTGTCAAATGTGTTAATTGTTGGTTACCCAATGCAGACAGAGAGTTGGGTGGAGCTCCCCGATTAAAACAAGTTTGGAAGGAGGAGTGACATCCACTTCCATAATAGCTTGCCTCTGGAACCCTATGAACCTGGAGAGAGGATGAAAGGCACCCAAGCTTCGAGGACTCTCCTGCGTAGGGTGTAGGGTCGCTAGGAGTCTCCTGCAACTCGAGGGCACTTAACAATGACAACAACATTTCTGAACAGACAAGCTAATTTCTGAACAGGTAAGCTAAAAATTAAAAATAATTGACCTTCGGAAGTGCTCCTTTTGCAAACAATGACCCATAAGAATAAAACTTAGCATGCATTTATACATTTGAAAATTATGTTGCTTCATGATATGCTATGAATCTCTTTATTAGGATGGCAATAAGAAACATACCTATATAGACATGCATAACTAAAATGTCAAGATTTTTTTCATCGCTTTATCTTGTCAACTCAGGTAAGTGAGTAATAATACTAAAATTCATTGCTCTTGAGTCAAAACCAAAGTATAGCTGACCCTCCAGGAGGTTTTCACAAGCTAGGAGATTTCCCATCATTCTCTCTTAGAGTTGTTGGTGGATTCCAACTGCCAGACAGAAATATACCACCTTTGGGTTGACAACACAGCTTCCTATCGCTTTAAATAATAATAACAGCTTTAATATTGATATAATATTTATAGAAAAAAAGTAAAATATTGACTAAGAATATGTTTCAGAATGTGTTCTTTTTACTTTAAATTTCTGAGAAAGAGCACTTAAACTTGGACACATTCTGAATATATAAATCTCAGCAATTGGTAGTAATGAGTTGACATAAAATTGGGACAGATCATGGTCTGAGGTCATATTGCATATTACTCATTATATGGATATTAGGGCATTGAGAATATATGCCCTAAATTTAGTTTTGGCATGCTGAACTTTAGAGCTAATTGATAGTATAGAAAACCAAATCTTCAGATCTTACTAGGGCACATATTTTGACTGAAATCTCACTACTGGGAAGCAAACAAATACAGAACGAATTGCCAAGATTAATACGTATTAAGGTTTTAGGCTGGCCAGTTAAATATTGTGTTAAATAATTAAAGCCTTTCCATAAAATAATCTGCTCTGTAAATAGGGCAAATTAATATAACCTGAATCTTTATTTTAAATCACAATCACTTCAGGGATCTCATGAAAATTATGACTACATCTATGGATGCAGAAGTCAAGATATCAAAATACAAATTGCACAGAGAAAATATGTTGCCAATGACTTCTTTAAAGTGCTGAAAGGCGAGGATGACATCTTATTTTAATGAAAGTTTACAGAGACTTTGGATTTTCATTTATTCATTGTTGCACTTTAGTCCCTGCCCCTTTGCCCCTCCCTATTAGCCCTTCTTTTTGAAAATTAAAAGAAAAAATTCTTTGTTATTCAGTCCCTCCCCTCAAGTCCACTCCTTTATGTTGCTTAGTTCTAGACTCCTGTCATAACATTGATATCTAATTATATATCCCTTTTAAACAGTTCTCTCCCCTATCTATTTCAATGCAGTATATCTTATTTATCCCATTTTCTCAGTATACCCCCAACCCCTATGTCAGTCCTCTTTTATAATAGCAGTGCCATTATGCCATATTTGGGTTTTTGTGACTGAGATATTTCACTCAGCTTAATGTTCTCCAGGGTCACCCATTTTTGTGTCATATTTCATGAGTTCCTTGTTTTTCGATGAAGCATAGTGTTCTATTGTGTGAATATACCACAGCTTCGCTATCCATTTGTTTGTTGATGGGCACTTGGGTTTTTTCCAACCCTTTGCTATTGTGAACAAAGCCGAAATAAACATAGGTGTGCATGTTTCTGTTTGGGTGGCAGTTATCGTTTTTTTTTTAGGGTATATTCCCAGTAGTGGAATTACTGGGTCAAATGGTATTTCTATTTCAAATTTTTTGAGAAAGCTCCATACAGCTTTCCATAGAGGTTGCACCATTTTACAGCCCCACCAACAGTGAATAAGGGTTCCGGTTTCTACACAACCTCGCCAGCATTTGTTGGTTGCTGTTCTGTTAAATTTTACTATTCTTACTGGGATGAGATGATAGTTCATAGTTGATTTGATTTGTATCTCTCTTAGAGCTAGGGATTTTGAACATTTCTTCATGTGTTTGTTGGCCATCTGAATGTCTTCTTTTGTGAAGTGTCTGTTCATATCCTGTGCTCATTTTTCAATTGTTTACCTTTATCTTGTTATGGTGCTAGAGTATTTTATAAAGGATGCCATTTTTAAGACTAAAATGCACCTGAGTTACACCACAGTACTTTCAAATTCCTCATATGTATGTGAAAGTAGAATAATAATTTAAAAAACCAAAGAATTGATGTCTTTGAATTGAGGTGTTGATGTAGAGTACTGAACATATTGTTGACTGTTAAGAACAAACAAATCTGTTTTGGAAGAAGTGCAGCCAGAATCCTTCTCAGCAGCACATATTTTGAATATCTTATCCAGAGGATCTGTTCTTAGAAAATGACCTCATGCTTAGAAGAGTAGAACCAGAAAATAACAGGATAGATTGATAAGGTGATGGTAATAATGGGTTTAAGCACAGCAAAGATGTGAGGATGCCATAGGATCAGACAAGTGTGTTGTACATATGTAACCATGAGTAAGAGTCGACCTAGCTGCTAACAAGGAGAACATTCTAGAAATGAGACAGAATGTTAATTTCTTTCAAAAGAAAAAATTGTCAAGTTCAGCTTGGAACAATATATTTTATAAGGAGAAAGAAAAGTATAATTTATTATAAACGATGTTTTTAAAAATTAAAAATATTTAATATCACCAAAGATAATAAAAATTTATCTTTATTATTATCGGAGATGTCTTTAATTCTTTTCTTATTTTCTTATTTTTTATTTTCCACTTACATTTGTTAGTTAACTCATTCTTTCATTCTTCACATAACATGGATTAAGGTTCTAGTATGTAAAAAAGTACTATCACAAGTCTTACCAAAGTCACTGCTGTGGAGACAGTAAATATTCATTGGGACCTTATAGGACAGAGTAGAACTGCTCTGCAGAGTTTACTAGAAAATTGTTAGAGAAAGTTACTTCTACATCTTTCTCCCATGAGTTGAATACCCAATATGTTCATTGGCAAGGTGATTGTCTAATCATTGTATGTCCAGCAAGCACTCCTATTCTGAGTATTGGGAGGGTGGAGGTGGGGGTAATAGAGAATTATGAAATATACCTTTAAGACTCTTTGTTGTTGTTGTTAGGCCTCCTTGAGGCTAGTATGACTTATAGTGAGGCTACAGGCAACAGACCTAAGCACTGCTCTGTTCTGCCTCATCCTGATAATCTCAGATACATACATTCAAGCCCCTTGCTGCAGTAACTGTATCAGTCCACCCATCTGAGGGTCTTCCTCTCCCTCACTGTCCCTCCCTACCTTTCCAAGTATTATGTTCTTCTTCAAGAAATAGCCTTTCCTAGTAACATGCTCAAAGTATGTGAGATGAAGCTTTACTATCAGAGGAACACTATGGCTGCACCTTCTCCAAGATATTATCTGTTATTTTGTTAGTCCTTAGGATATTCAGTAGTACTCTTCTCCAACACCAAAGTTCAATGGCATCAATTCTCCTGTCATCCTTATTCATTGTTCAACTCTTAGATGAACAACAAGTGAGTGAAAAGCTTAGTTTTCAAACTAACCTTATTGATCCCCATTAATTTGAACAAGTCCTTGACTACAGACTTCCCCAGTGCAGTAAGTCTCCTGATTTCTTGACTCCTGGTAATACATGGATTGTGGATCTAAAAAAGATGGAGTCATTGAAAGTTTCACGTTTTGTTGGTTTTTGTGTGTGTGTGTTTTTTTTTTTTTTTCATCTAACCTGCTCTTGCCTCTCTGTCCAGTGGTGAAGATTTTGAAACGAAATCTATGTTGAAGAGTTCAGTGTTTAACTTTCTGTAAGAAGTGCTTCAAGTCCTTTTTCCTCAATTTCAGCAAGCAAGGTTGTGTCATCCACATGATAAAAGTTATTGACGAATCTTCCTCCAGTTCTGATGCTACATTCTTCTTCATAGAGTCAATCTTCTCAGATAATTTTCTTAGAATGCAGACTAAATAGGTATGAAGAAAGAATGCTAACTTGATGCCCACTTTTCCTAATTTTAAATCATGTAATGTTGTCCTGCTTTGTTCATCTCTTGGTCAAGATATAAGTTATACACAAGCAGAGTTAAAACTTCTGGGATTCCTACTCTTCTTAATGGTAGCCTTAATTTGTTTTGATCCACATAGTAAAATGGTTTTTTTATATATATTTAATAAGACACAAAGTATAGTCTATTACAAAAAAATTACAATAAATTACTATATAAAATAGTGTTAGTGTAAGGAATGAATGAAATAATTGACACACTAAACATTCAGACAACATTTTTTTTTCTTCTTCAGTTGGCATCTTGTTGTGTTATCTCCACCATGTTTTCAGAAGCTTTAAATTACATGAGAGGAAATTGTCCATCTTTGTTGCCTGGAATATTGGGTAGATTCTGTGTGCTTTAGGATTAAAAAGACAAACTCATGGATTGACAAAAGAACAAAAAAATCTATTTTGGAGGAAGAGCAACCAGAGTACACCTTAAAGACAAAGACAACAAAATTTCCTTTCATATACTTTGGGCATGTTTTCAAAAGGGGTCTGTCCTTGAAAGAAAGACATGATGCAGGAAAAGTGAAAGATCAATGAAAGAGAGGAAGATCCTCATAGAGATGGATTGACACAATGAGCATGATGGAGATTATGAGAATGGGACATAATAGTGCAAGGTTCAAATCTACTATTTTTAGTATTTATAAATTATTGTAGACTTGAATATAGCTAACAACAGTAAAGACTGAGGAAAAATATGAGTCAGGGAAAACCCTAACAGTTGAAGTTCTCTCTAGATTGTTGATGAAGAGAAGGATTTTTTTTTTCTAAAATAGAGAAATCATTTTAGTCATAGTGAAAAGTACATTATAATAAGGCAAATAAGAAACCATAAAACGAACCATCATGTGTATTCATTAACTTTTAAAATCTTTAATAATTGCTTTCTATAAGACATTAGTGATGAACAGAAAATGGGAAGACTTAGTCTTGCTTCAAAGGGAATTAATGTGGCAGACCGATGAGTAATTTTAGTGATTACTTTATTCAGTGATCACTGCCAGAAGGTGAAAGTAAAAGGTCCTAAGAATGCAGAGCAAAATTCACGTAACTCAGTAGTCTCATCTAATTTAGTTCACAGAACATAGTTTAAAGAAAAGTAATGAGGGAAAATAGTCAAATAAAATGAGAACACAAAGCAAAGTAAAGCCACATTCTTTGTATGGCATAAAACACTAATATATTAAGTTTGGTAATAGATAACTATCATATATTTCAATGACTATATAAATACACATATATATGTATTTATATATACATTATATATTACAACATGTATATTATATATGTATATATTACAAATTATCTATTATTATAACATATATTTTATATATAATTTCCCTTGTTGCTCTTAGGAGAGGGCAAGGTGAAAAGGAAGATATCACAAAAATATTTTAAAGATTGTTGAATTTGTTTTCTCACCAATTTTTTTCTCTTCTTTGATTGTTCTTAAATTATTTATAAAATTAACTCCTTATAGTAGATACTACAGTTAGGTACCACAATGTCCTATATTTGAGTACATCTTTAATATTTATGTCACAAGGATAGGTTTCAAGTGAATTTGATTGATTTAATATCTCAACCATCTGCTATAATCCATGCATACAATTGAAATTTCTATATGATAAAAATATATTGCACCTAATAAATGAAAATGCACAGCTTCATAGAATTAAAAAGTTAAATTGATATTACTATCAGTTGATTACTAGAACTGATATTATTAGAAGTTGAATCTAGAATTGATATTGCCCGAAATTGAAAAGTTTCATAGAATTGATAAGATTAATTGTTATTGCTATAAGTTAAATAGAATTAAAAAGATAAATTGGTATCCTTGAACAAAATCATAGAACTGATAAACTACAGGACAGTTTTCTAGAAACACACTATCTTCTCACACAAATATACACTGAAAGCCTAAACCTACCTGTCACAAAAGAAGAAACTGAATAAGTTATCTGAAAAAAAAAACCAAAATACTATTACCACCACCACCAACATCCTAGCCCAATTTTGCCACTGTTACGGAAAGGAGATGGTATCTCCTTGTGGTTTTGATTTGCATCTCTCTTATTTCCAGTGATTTTGAATATTTCTTCATGTGTCTGTTGGACATTCAAATATCTTCCTCTGTGAAAATTCTTTCCATGTCTTTTGTACATTTTGTAATAATGTCTTTTTCTTGTAGAAGCTCAGGAGTATTCTGTAAATTTTCATTATGAGACTCTTGTCTGGCATGGTATTACCAACCGTTTGATCCTAATAGGTGGGTTCTCTTTTAATCCTGTTGGAAAATTGGAGAGGATGTGTTGAGATAGAAACTCTTATATATTGTTGGTGGGGTTATAAAATTCAACTATTCTTGAAGTCTGGCGCTTCCTCAAAATGCTGAACATAGAAATTCCATATCACCCAACAATTCCACTGCTTGGAATATACCCTGAGAAAATGAGAACTGAGGCACAAATGGAGACATGTACAACAACATTCATAGCAGCATTATTCACCATCTCAAGAAGATGAAAACAGCCCAGACCTAACCACAATGAAATGGATTGAGAAATTATGGTACATTCATACAGTGGAATACTATACTGCACACAAAGCAACGATTTTGTGAATTGTTACCTAGCTTGGGAGAGACTGGAGAGCATTGTGCTGAGTGAACTGATTCAGTCCCACAAGGACAAATATTTTATAAAAGCATTATTGTAGAGTGAGTATGAGGATCAAAAGGGGGGGGTGGAAGCAGAGTGGATTAATCATGGGGTTGTACAATTTGATGGGGCGGTGAGGGGATATTGGAAGAATCTGGTCTGAAAAACAATGTATTGGAACTTTGTAAATAAACTATTATTAAAAAACATAACTCACATAGATTATAACAAATTATAACAACAAATTATTATAGCAAATTATAACAACAGTGAATAGAAGAATTGGCATTAATTGTATTCAAACTATTCCACAACATGGAAAATAATGGAATATTCCACAATTCATTCTACCAAGTAATACGAAACCAAAAATACTAAAACAAAGCAAGTACTCCACTACAAAAGAAAATGATAGACCAATATGTCATTCAGTAGATGAATAGATAACCAAAGTATGGTACATATACACAATTAAATATCATGCAGAATTAAAAAATAACAATAAATCTGCAAAAAATTCCTAACAATGCTGAGCTTTGAAGACATTATACAACAAGAAATATGATGATAATAATAAGAGCAAATTATTATATGAAAACATTATAATATAAAATAAAGAATAAGTTTTGAGAAAGAGTGGAACATTGCTTAGTGGTTACCAAGAGTGGGAGAGGGAGGGTGAATAAATCACTAACTTGAGAGCACACAGATATTAAATTGGATGAAGGGAAATTCAGCTCAAATATAAAAAAAGACAATAACTTGTTACATTGTGTAAACAAAGGAACACACTTAGATACCAAAAAGAATGTAAGGAACAGAGGTATGAACAACTTAATACCTAGACAGTTCTGAAAAAAACATCAATATACAGTCATGAACTAGGCAAAAATGAAAAAACAATGAAGACATTGTTAAATATACAATATGGATGAGTCTAGAAGATGTTATTCTGAATGAAATAAATTAGTTACATAAGGACAAATACTTTATAAGATAACTGTTATTAAAATTTGATCAATGTTATTAAAAAGTTAAAGCTTAGAGAGAGAAGCAAATATGGTTATGAGGGAAAGTAAAACATTAATTGGTAGATAATAATTATTAGAATGAGTAAAGAGAATGACAAGGTAGAATGAATGGATGATCAGACATTTGTGTATTGCAATAATAATTGAATAATTGAAAGAATGCAAAAGGAACTATGCTCATGAATATAACTAGATTCAACAGAGCGTATTTCTACACATTTTTGTATATACAACAAATACTTCCAGGAATACTGTAAAGTATACAGGGAGATTTAAGGAAAAGAATCACTAGACCTTGGGTATTAAGATCAGGGAGTCTTGGGGGACAGTAAGAAAAAATGATACAACATATGTTGTTCTTATGAGCTGTCAAGTTGTTTGCGACTCATAGCGAACCTATTAACAACAGCCCTAAACTCTGCTCTGTCCTGTGCCAATCGCACTGTCTCTGATACACCAATCCCGATTAACCCAGTCACTAAATCAATCGACCTCATAGAGGGCCTTCCCTTCCTGTGCTGTCCCTCC
>NW_006399806.1:12786555-12792894 GCF_000299155.1 Elephantulus edwardii | reverse complement strand
CTCTTTAATATCTTGAATTCTTCCTTCTGCTTTGGCTTCTCTGTTCTCCAGTGCAATATTCAGAGTCTCTTCTGACATCCATTTTGGTCTTTTCTTCCTTTTCTGTCTTTGCAATGACTGTTTGCACTCTTCCTGGATGAAACACTTGATATCCTCTCACAGCTCATCTGGTCTTCGTTCATAAGCATTCAAGGCCTCAAACCTGTTACTGAGATGATTCTGAAATTCAGGTGGGATAGACTCAAAGTCATATTTTGCTTCCTGTGGATTTGGTTTAATTTTTCTCAGCTTCAGCTTGAACTTGTTTATGAGTATTTGGTGGTCTGTTCCACAATAAGCTCCTGGCCTAGTTTTCAGAGCTAATATTGTGCTTCTCCAGTGGTTCTTTCCAAAGATGTAATATATCTTATTCCTATACATACCATCAGGTGAAATCCATGTGTATAGCCTGTGTTTATGTCTCTTAAAAATGTATTTGCAGTAAATAAGTCATTAATTGTGCAAAATTCAGTCACTCTCCCCAGCTTCATTTCTGTCACTGGGTCCATGGTACAACATATACCAAGAAAATATTCTACATCTTAAGTTTTTAATGACTAGAATCTCAAGGTTTTTGGTTGTTGTTAGATACTGTTGAGTAGAGTATGACTCAAAGTGACCCTATGGACAAAAAAATCTCAACCCTGCTCTATCTTGAGCCATCCTCACACTTCCTGACACACAAGAGCCCGCTACAGCAGTCACTGTGTCAATCCATCTGATTGAGAGTCTACCTCTCCTTCGCTGACCCTCCACCCTTTCCAAAATCATGTCTTTCTTAATTTTATACTTCATATATTCCACATTCCAGTTACAAATGAGTGTTAAAGATATTTTGTTCTCATCATTTGAATGACTGCAAACTGGACAACTCATCTTTCTACACTGTATTGGACAATGTTATTTTTAATTAACAGAGTTTTTAAAGGAGTATTGTTTAAGAGATGAGTAGCCAATCCTGCTTCTTAGTCTATCTTAGTCAAGAAGCTCTATTGAAATCTGTTTACCTTGAGTGACCTCTGATATCTGATACCACAGTGGTAAAAGAGCCAGCATTACAGCAACACACATTACAAGAGTACAGCATACTAAAAATAAGTGCCATACCCACAAAAGCAAAATATAAAACAAATAAGTATACAAATAATAACCAAACATATGTGTCATGGGAAATAGAAAACAATCTGGTTGGTCCAACTGTGTATCTGCCAGAGCAATAGAATATTGGAGTTGACATGCCAGACCAGTCAGAGTGTCTACTCTTCTGATCAGTGAATGAGAGTTGTAGGCCTTAGTCAGCAGAGATAACTGGTATTGATAATTTTTATTCAGAAAATTATAAGATCTATTATTCTAGGGAAAAAAGTAAAAATAATAATTAAAAAGTATAATTTAGTGTGATTGTATCTGTCATAAGGAGGTTTTATAATCTCTGTCAAGAAAACACAAGGGTTTTTTTTACTAAAATGTAGAAACTGCAAACAAAAAAATATCATGTCAAGTTAATTATCTTTCTATCCAGAAAATTCCATACCTCATTTGATTAAGGTTAGAAAATTGAATAAAGTATAATGTTCTATCAATACATAGATTATGTGCAATAATTTGATAAATTTCAATGAATATACCTACCACAGATGCCTGGAAATGATTATGTAAAATGTAAAATGTTTAATAATGTTAAATGTTATTGTTATTATAAGTTGAAATACTAAAGTGAATGGCCTTTAGCAGGATAACAAAAAAAGGTAGTCTTTGAACAGTAGATGTGAGAGTCTCATATCATAGCATGTGTATTGTGTTACTTTCTGAGTGAATAGTGTACAGGCAGGTTACTTAAGTATGCTGTCTCATTTTACTCACTAAAATTTATAGAAACGTAACTGTTATATAAGTGAGTACAAAAAAGAGTACGTAGAGACTGGCATGGGGTCAGATACACAAAAGATACTCATTAAATTATTAGTCTATCTGTAATTAGTAGAGCTGTTACTATATCATCTTTTATGAAGCCTACATCTTTGAATACAGCATATGAATTTAAATAGTTACAGCAGCCCTATGTACAACAGCCCTGCTCTATCCTGTGCCAATATTATTGTCTCTCACACAACTACCCCTATTACCCCGGTTACTGAATCATTTCCTCAGATACAGATAATACGTTGGCTAAGAAAACCAAACTACCTCTTAGCAACTATATGCTCAAATATGTTTCAAGTTGGAAATTTTCCTGGTGTAATTTTGGATCTTACTCTGTCTTCTGGATCAGCAATTCTATCAAGGTAATATAGAATTAATAAAAAGTTTTTAGAGTCTGCAAAGATTGTATTTCTTCTACTTTAAAATGCATGGAATGCAAGGTTGCATGCATTGCTAAAATTAATACTGAATTTGTCTGAAAGTAGAGACTTAAAATACTTTGCACTACTGAGAAGTGTTTTCCAGGGTTTACAAGATAATTAAAATTCTGCCTAAACGTACATTTCAAATTGCTATATTTAAATTAAATTCATTTTAAATGAAGAGGCATAATTCTTTGTTTAACTAAAGCTCACTCTCACATTTTAGTGAAGAAATATCTCTGATGTCGAGTACTACGGAAATGCAGCTGTGCCTGAATAGGTTGAGTTTTAATTAAACAATCTATGTCCTTTAGCAAGTGAAAAATGAACTTATGGCAATATATTCGTAGTTAGACATCATAGTTTTATGTCTGAAGTCTGCTTCTGATAATGGATTGTTTGTGCTAACCGTGTCCACAAAGGTTAACAAAGAGATATTACAATATATTTAGATACAGAGATTCTAACAAAACCACTCAAAATGCTTTTTAAAAAGTCATATTCCAGTCAGTAGTTCAAATACTTATTTCTAAATCTTTGCTTATTAGCTGTACTTTAATTGATTTAGCTCTCTTAAAAGACTTTATCTAGAGAATGAAAGGATAGTTTTACATTTTAGAAAGCATATAGTATATAGGCCATGATCTTTTCTTAATGAATTCCATGAGATAAATCTATTTAGAAAAATGTGGTCTCTGTCTATTAATTGTAATTTTTCTAATGTTAATAGAAAGACTACAGAATATTTTTAAATTTTTAACAAAAATACAAAATAAAAACATATGTGCCATCTAGTAGTAAAAGTTACACTCAAAAAATCCAACACAAAATACAGTATTTACTATATTTTTAAACACTAACATATATTGTTATTGTTTTTAAATACTATTTTTTAAAATTTTATTTTAATAATTTTAATGAACATTTACAGAGATTTTGGATTTCCATTCATTCATTGTTACACTTTTCTCCCTGCCTACCCCTCCTCTTCCCCCCATCCCCCAGTTTGCTCCACTCTTTGAAAAAGTAAAAGAAAAACTCTTTCTTTGGTATACAATCCCCCCGCACCCCTCCCACCGCCCAGGTACACTCCCCTATGCACCTTTAATTCTGGACTCTTGTGATAACTGTAATACCCTATTATATATTGCTTTTAAATTATTCTCTCCCTCATCTGTTTCAATGCAGTATACATAATTTATCCAGTTTTTCTCAGTCAGTCAACTATGACTCATAGCAACCCCTTGGACAAGGGTTGAACTAAAATGATAGAGTCCATTGATATTAGTGTCAAAACAAATTCTTAAGAATTTTTCCTCAGTTTCTCTTATATCTACATTTCACAGTATGATATTCTTTTTGAAGCGCAAGCCCCTCCTGACAACATACCCCAAGTTCATGAAACAGAGTCTTATCATCCTTCCTTCCAAGAAGCAACCTTGGTTACATTTGCTGTAAGACAGATTTCTTTGTTATTTTGGGAGTTCATTAAGTATTCAGTATCCTCCATCTCCACAGTTCAAAAGCATCGATTCTCCTTCTGTCATCCTTATTCATATCCAAATTTAAGATGCATGGGAAGTAATCAAAGATTCCATGGTTTGGATCAGGCACACTAGTACTACTAATTTCAGTAAATACATGTGCATATCTAATATGTATAATAAGAAAGATCATTTGACCGTAAGTAGGGGTTTATATTATATGATACTGTCTTAATTGTTTTATGTCCTACTTATTTGTTTGTAGTAAACCTAAGAACTAAACAAGTCTCTGGCATTGATTTTTTTATGCGTGTGTGAGTTCAGGGAATCAAATTTATTTATTATTTATTATTATTATTATTATTATTCTAGTTTATGCACATAATTCTAATACCTTGTTTTCCAGAACAGAATCTTCCAATTTCCCCTCACTCCTCATTCATCAAACTGTACAACCCCATTATTAATCCTCCCTCCCCCTGCACATCCTCTTCCCTTTGTTTCCACCCTCCACCCTCCCTTGTATCTTTATACTCATTCTACAATAATGGTTTTATACAACATTTGTGCTTGTAGGACTGAAATTCTTCACTCAGCATAATGCTCTCCAGTACCTCCCAAGTTATGTAGTAATTTACAAAATCATTGTTCGTGCGTGCTGTGTAGTACTCTATTGTATGAATGTATTATAATTTCTCAGTCCATTTGTTTGTGATTGGACATCTGTACTGTTTCCATGTTCTTGCAATCACGAATGTCGATTCTATGAACATCGATGTGCAAGTCTCCATTTGTACCTCAACTCTCATTTTCTCAGGGTATATTTCAAGTAGTGGAGTGGCTGAGCCATATGGAATTTCTATGTTCAGTTTTTTAAGGAAGCACCAAAAGCCTTGGTCTCTGGCATTTTTAATATATTGATACAGCATGCATGTGTGTATATTCAATTTATAGTTATAGTTCTTATATAGTTTTATAGTTATAGTTCTTATGTAGTTTTATAGTTATAGTTCTTATGTAGTTTTATAGTTATAGTTCTTATGTAGTTTTATAGTTATAGTTGTTATAGTTAAATTAATTATACTTACAGCTATATGGCAGAAGAACCAAACTCACTGTCACTACATCAATTTTGATTCTTCTTGTTAGGTATTGTCAAGGTGACTGATAACAACAGATCTAAAGTGTGTCTACTCTTATTCCATCATTAAATTCTCTGCTGTGTTTAAATCTGTTGTTGTAATAACCATGTCAGTCCACTGTTGAAAGTCTCCCTCTTCTTCTCTGATAATCCACCTATTCAATTGTCATGTCCCTTTCCAATCACTGTGCTTCCTAAAAACTTGTGTTAAGTATATGAGATAAAAACTTATATTAAATGACATAGAAATTATAATAGAAATTAAATTAGTGTTAAAGTATTAGAAAGATGGTTCCTTATTAGAAATCATGATGACTAAAGGAGCTACTTCACAGGAGAGACTACTCAAAGTTTCATGACCTAATAATACAGGTACCGATTATTTCCTTCCTGAGAGTATAATAGTCATGGAGACATCATTTTAATTGTTCAAATGCATACAAATTTGCTACTGTAATTTGAAGCCTTCCTCTCAGATAGCTTCCATTATTTTCTCTAAAAAAATAATTCTAAGATAAAAGTAATATTTACTATATTGCCAGTGAAGGGAAATGTGTCTAGCAACATTTAAAAGGATACATGTTTAATGAAATATGCTAAGTGAGCAGAAGACCATGAAGCAAAATTTAAGATTCTAAGAATGTGTGCTATCTAGAAGCTTTATTGCCTTCTATTGAAGGCTATTTAAGATGTATGTTGAAAATACTGGTCTTGTATTAGGAATGGCATACATCTTTCCATACATTGAAAATAATGGTGATATATATGATAAGTGCCATTTTAGCTGTAGCGCAACGCATTCAAGCACTCTAAAAATGCAATGTCAAAAGATTTATTAAAAGCAGAATGTTCATCTAATAATGCCCTAGTCATTTTCTCTTCTAATCAAGAAGTACTTCTGGAGGTTAGAGAGCAGATTCACTTATTATCTGTTTTACTCAGAACTAAATTATGTGGGAATTGTTCATTTTTATGAGCAGTGGGTGTTTTCTGGATATGTTGGGAAGGATGTGCTAATGTCTTTGGCCACAGATTTAGCCTGTTCAATACATCTCTAATGTGTGCACTCAAATATCAATTCCTTAGAATGAAAGAATTATTTTCAAGGTTAAATGAGATAATTATCCCACTTCCCTGTTCATTTTGGCCCATTTTAGAATTTTTTTTTAGTAATACAGTAACTTCCTTAAGCAATCTTCACAAATCCTCGTTACTGTAGCAGTATGACCAGTTTTCCTTAATTACACTCTGAATTTTTCTGCTCTTGTCATAAAACATATGAGTATACAGATTCTTTTTTTTTCTATAATTATATTTTATTAATTTTCAT
>NW_006399806.1:12763266-12786235 GCF_000299155.1 Elephantulus edwardii | reverse complement strand
ATGTACATATCCTTGAAGATGTATCATGGGGGTGTTGCAACCTAGAAGACACAAATTTGACTAACAAGTTATAAGTACATGAGTCCAAAAATTAGATTCTGAAATATTATTTCCTTGACTCTAGATATTTACTTTTTTCAGAATAATTTCTGTCTTCCTTTAATGTCCTTTGTATTTATTTGTAATGCAATCAAAAACAACAAAAAGAATATACCTTATATCAAAACCATCGAATTTCTTAGAAGGAACATTCATTTCTAACAAGAATAAAAAGGCAAGAAGAAGTTCTAAAATCTCATAGGATGTTCTAGATCATAATTTTTTGAATCAGCAAAAAGGTTTATTTAACAGTAATCCTTTTCAACTATTAAAAGAATCCAAATATTGTGTTGGTGTAAATACTAATAAACATCTAAAGTTGGAAGTTCAAATTAAAGAAAGAAAAATGAAGCAAATACCTGACATGACAATCAAATATCAAAAACTATATTGAGTAAAGCTCAATAAAATAGTGAAGGAAAAGATAGCCAGGGAAGTATGCTTGTTAACTTACTATTATTATTGTTGTTGCAGTAGTGTATGGAAATTGTCATTTAATAACTTTTCAGTAACACATGTATAGAAATTACTTGCAATACATTCTTATCCAGGCAGACATTCTGTGTACTGTTCAGTAAGTAACAGTAAGATAAGTAATACACATCTGAATATATATCCCCATATACATTCCCAACCACAACTTAAAAACATTTTAATAAAAGAAACAGAGAGTAACAATATTATATAGTTTTTGTGGTTTGTTTTTTTTTTTTTTGCAGTTATGGGTTTTTTTAGTGAAATAGGATGGGAAATGGAGGAGCCAAAGAATATCACACAATGCAAGTCCAAGTTTAGTCCACCAGTCCCAATCCAGATTAACAGCAAGACACAATTCCTCTGTTAGTTCAGACAACATCTCAGTCAACACATAAAAATCTAGGTTCAAGAACTCATCAAATAAATTTGGGGTTGATCAGAAAAAAAAAATCTAGGTTCAGTTCATCAGCACAAATAAACCCCTGGTTTCCCCAGTCATACAATAAGCTTCATTTCAGATTTCCTTCAATCACACAGAAAGAAAAATCTTTACGTATGGCTCCATCTCCAGGGTTCCTCTGTTACACCTTTCCATAGTCACTTCACAGCAGTGCCACAGTCTCTTTACCATCTACTGTCTCCTTTTTCTCTACCATCATCTCTGATAGTGTGGACAATGCTGTCCTATATTGGTCCTAAAGTTGTTGTTGATTTACAGTACCATGTGTCCACAGTTAACGTAGCTGGAGACCATGCCCCATATGGGGCTAACACAATGGATAGAAAAGACAATTTTCAAGGATTCTGACACCACATATTTCTTAGAATATTTATTCTTAGAAAATTAGGTATCTGAGTAAACATAGTCAACTGTCTGTAATTAGTTTCAGATTTGAAAAAGTCTCATTGTAGTTTAATTTGTCATTGGAAACACCCTTTTACCTTTGTTTTATTTCTACAGTTCTTTAACTTTAAAAAAATGTACATTAGGAAACAAAGAACAAAACTCATAAAAGCTATGATTTGCACATGTGTACACACACTGACAGAGTAGATTAGATAATAAACTCATAATTTAAATAATAAAAATGCATGTTCAGTGGATATAGAATAAAAACTTAGACTGAGAATAACAAACTTGATCTAAACATCTCTTCACGAACACAAATGACACTAAAGAAAAGTAAAGAAAGCGCTACTTTTAACATGTTTTGTCTTTCACTTCTGTTAAATATTTATATCATAACTGAGTAATGACATGTGGTAATGAATGAAGGCTAGAACATAAATATCCAGAAATTTTGTTTCTGTTGTTGCTATTTTATTTCTGTTGTTGCTATTAGGTGCCATCAGTTCACTTCCAATGCATAGATTCTGAACAATACAATGAAACACTACTCAATTATGCTTACATGCCAGTATCTTCTAAAAAACTAGTATAATGTCTAAGTTGTACCAGATCTGTATGCATGTAATGAAGTTCTTAGTTTAGAACATTTAAATGGTTTATTATAAAATTGCTTTAGTATATAGTATATATAAGTAATATCATGAAATAACATATGAGCAATAGCCTATGGTGACGAAGGAGGAAGTTCAAGTTGCTCTGAAAGAATTGGCAAAAAACAAGGCTATAGGAGTTGACAGCACACCAACTGATTTCTTTCTTTTATTGTTTTTTGGCCTGTTAAATTAAGAAGTTCATATTTATTACTTCACTCTCTTATTTTTTTATTTAATTTAATTTAAATTTATTATTCATTTCAGTAAAAATTTACAGAGACTTTGGATTTCCATTCATTCATTGTTGCACTTTTATCCCCTCCCAACCCCCCCCCCCTTAGTACACTACCCTCTTGGAAAAGTAACAGAAAAATTCTTTCATTGTTTTACAAATCTTCCGCCAGGTCCACTCCACCATATAGATTTCGCTCTATACTCCTGCCAGGACAAAAATACCTAATCACAGATGCTGCCCTGGATGTGCTTACTAGGTTGTGCCAAGAAATCTGGAGGAAAGCCAGCTGGCCAAATGATGGAAAAGATCAATATTTGTTCTCATTCCAAAGAAAGGTGACCCAACACAGTATGGAAATTATTGAAGAATATCATTAATATCACATGCAAGCAAGATTCTTCTGAAAATTATCCAAAAACATTTGGAAAAATATGTCAACAGAGAACGGCCAGATGTGCAGGCTGGATTTAGAAGAGGTTGTGGTCCTAGGGATATTATAGCTAATGTTAGATGGATCTTGGCTGAAAGCAGAGAATACCAGAAGAATGTCTATCTGTGTTTCATTGACTATGCAAAGGTTTTTGACTGTGTGGATCACAACAAGCTATGGCTGACTCTGAGAAGAATGGGAATCCCAGAACATTTGATTGTGCCAATGCAAAACCTATACTTGGACCAAGAGGCAGTTGTAAGAACAGAGCAAGGAGACACTACATGATTCAAAATCAAGAAGGGGTCCAACAGGGGATGTATTTTGTCTCCGTACCTTTTCAAACTGTATGCAGAACAGATCAGCTGAGACGCTGGCTGTATGAGGAGGAATGTGGCATCAGGATTGGTGGAAGAATCAACAACAATCTGCGTTAGGCAGATGGCAAAAGCCTGCTTGCTGAAACTGAGGAGCACCTGAAACGCTTGCTACAGAAGGTCAAGGACTACAGCCTTAAATATGGATTGAAGTGCAACATCAAGAAAACAAAGATTCTTACCACTGGGCCAATCGGTAGCATCAGCATGGATGGTTAAGAGATTGAGATAGTTAACAGTTTTAGTTTACTTGGTTCCACAGTCAACACTCTTGGTAACAGGAGCCAGGAAAACAAGAGATGAATTGCATTGGGAAAGTCAGCTGTGAGGGACCTCTCAAGAGTACTGAAGAGCAATGACATCAGTCTGGAGACTAAGGTGCACCCGATCTGGGCTATATACTTCTCAATTATGTGCTATGCATCAGAGAGTTGGATAACTACTGGGGATAATAGAAGAATTGATGCCTTTAAGCTGTGGTGCTGGAGAAGAGTGTTGAATATACCATGGATTGCTAGGAGAACAAACAGGTTTGTCCTGGAGAGGGTGAAGCCAGAATGCTCCTTGGAGTCAAGGATTCTGAAGTTTCATCTGACATACTTTGGGCATGTTGCAAGGAGGGACTGGTCCTTTTAGGGGGACATCATATTTGGGAGAATGGAGCGACAGCATGGGAGAGGAAGACCCTTGATGAATTGGATCGATTCTGTGAGTGGAGTGGTGGGAATGAGTGTGTTTGAGATGGTGAGGTTGGCACAGGATAGAATGGCATTTAGGGCTCTTGTACATAGTGTCGCTATAAGTCACAAGCAACTCGATGGCACATAACAACAACAACAACAACAGGATAAGGGACACAGGTCTATATGACCCAGACCTCACTCTGGCTGAGAACACAAGACTGCTGCCTTGCTGCCTGGAGATGACGTTACCTCACTGTCCTGTGCCAGAAACACCAATCTCACAAGTGGAACCATATCCTTCCCCCTTCCAGAGACAGTACTTGAGCTGTAGACCCTTTGGTCCCAGACTAGCTGTGGCAATTGCCTGGAAAAGCTGCTAATTCACAGATCATCTCACTCCAACTCAAACAAGTCTTCCCATGAGTCAAAGGATCAGAAAGGAATTCACTTAGAATGAGCTACCCTTCTCTTCTCTGGAGCAGCGAGCTCCTGAGCCAGGGTTATCAGAAAGGGTTTGCTAAGGACTAAGGTAAAAAAAAAACTATACCACAGAAATGACACAGTAGAAGATGATAACCTCACATCCTACACAAAACCAGAACAAGATGTCACTTAAAAAAAAGTGATCATTACACAAAATCAATTAATTTCCTGAAGGCAGAAAGTCTGATGGAACTTTCTGACACAGAATTATAAAGAATAATGATTGAATATGTTCAATGGATGAGAGATAAACTCTAAGAATTATAGGATTCTGCAGGAAAACTCCAAGAAGAAGTTAAAAAAAATCCAAGACAAAGTAGATGAAACAAATGAGTCAGTATAAGATCTGGAAAAAGAAGAAAACACAATTCAGAATTTGAGGACCATTGTTCAGATACCGTCAACATGTTGGAGGGACATATGAGCATAGTTGGAGAGATAGAACACAGAACTAGTGAAATCGAATATAAAACTCTCATCATTAATATGCTAGAACAAAAAGCAAAGTAAAAAACCAAGAAAAAAGAAGAAAGCCTAAGAATATGTGGGACACCATCAAGAGGAATAACATGTGCATGATCAGAATCCGAGCATATGAAGAATCAAGTAAGGGTACCAAGAAAGTTGTAGAAGAATTACTAGAAGAAAACCTTCCCCACATAATGAAGAATGAGAGGAGATAGATAGATATATGTATATGTGTGTATTTATATATACATATATTCAAGAAGCTGAGTGTAGAATCTACTCCAAAATAAAAATACCATATAGAATAAACCCCCCAAACACCAAAAAGTTATATCATTATATAAATTAATTATATATATAATATATATAAAATATATATAATATATATTATATATATATTTATATATTATATAAAGTCAAATTTTCCAGAACTAAAGATAAGGAGAGAACTCTGAAAGCAGCTAGGGAGAAATGCAGAGTAACATATAAGGATAAGCAACTAAGATTGTTAATTTCTCAGCAGAAAACATGTGAGCGAGAAGATAATGGAATGACATATACCAAACACTCAGAAAATACAGCCGTCAACCATGAATACTGTACCTAGCAAAACTGTCCATAAAATATGAAGGAGAAAATAAGATAGTCCAGGAAAAGCACAACCTCAGAGAGTTTGCAAAAACAAGACCAGTGTTTCAGAATATTCTGAGGGACATCCTTCTTACAGAGATGCCACAGAAAGCAGGATGGGTTAAAGTAACCAGCAACAACACCAAAAAGAACTCAACAAAATGATAGTAATAAAGCCTTGCCTCTTAATAATTACACTGAATGTGAACTGTTTAAATGCACCACTGAAAACAAAAAGAATAGCAGATTGGATAAAAAAGCAAAACCCATCAATACGCTGTCTACAAGAGACACACTTGAAAAGTGAAGATAAAAAAAGACTGAAAATAAGAGGGTGGGGGAAAAGTACCAATCAAAGGGCAACCAGCAAAAAAGCAGGAGTAGCAATATTAATCACTGATAAAATATATTTCAGAACAAAAACTGTAACAAATGACAAAGAAATTCACTATGTAATGCTTAAAGGGTCAATAGAACAAGCAGGCATAGCTATAATAAATATCTATGCATCAAATAAGAGAGCTGCAAAATACACAAAGCAAATGCTGGTAGAGCTGAAAAAAGATACAGACAACATCACAATAGTTGTAGGTGACTTCAATACACCACTCTCAAGATAGAACTATAAGAAAGAAATTCAACAAAGATGCTGAAGAATTAAACCATACAATAAACCAAATAAATCTCATAGAAATACACAAGCTAATGCACCCCCCCAAAAGTACAAACACCTTCTTCAATGTTCATGGAACATTCTCCAGAACAGATCATATTTTAGGTCACAAAACATGATATCAATAAATTAAAAAACATAGAAATAATAGAAATCATCTTCTCAGACCATAATGCTACAAAGTTAGAAATTAATAAGAAGAGGATAAAGGAGAAAAAAAACCCCCATACATTTGGAAGCTGAATAGTATCTAACTTCAACGTAAGTGGGTACTAAAAAAAACCAAACAAACAAAACAAAACAAAAAAAAACCAACTTAAAAAGTTTCTTGAAACAAATAACAATAAAATCACAACTTACCAAAACCTTTGGTAAAAAACCAAAGTAGTAATTAGAGGTCAGCTAATAGAAATAAGGAAACACATCAGAAGACAAGAAAAAAGATAGATGTTAATTCTTTACCCAACATCTCCAAAAAGTTGAAAAAGAACAGCAAGAAACCTGACACCCTCCAAAAAGAAATGAAATAAAGGCAGAAAAAAAAATAAAGGCAGAAATAAATCAAATAGAAAACAGAAAAACAATTGAAACAATTGATAAGGGACTCATCTCCAAAATATATAGGAATTTCCAGAACCTCAACAAGAAAAAGTCAAACAATTCAATCTCAAGTGGGCACAGTATATGAACAGACACTTTACCACTGAAGACATTCAGATAGAAAACAAATGTATGAGGAAATGTCCAAAGTCCCTAGCTCTCAGAGAGATGCAAATTAAAATGACTATGAGATATCATCTCACCCCAGTAATAATAGTGAAGTTCAACAGAGCAACAAACACATGCTAGTGTTATTTTGGAGAAATTGGAACCCTTGTTCACTGCTGGTGGAAATGTAAGATGGTCCAAACATTATGAAAGGCACTATTATGCTTTCTCAAAAAGTTGGAAATAAAAATATCACTTGACCCAGCAATTACACTACGAGAAGTATACCCTAAAGAAATCAGAGCTTCCACTCAAACAGATATATGCAGATTTATGTTTATTGCTGTGCTATTCACGATAACAAAGAGATGGAAGCAATCCAAGGGCCCATCAACAAGTGAATGGATATAAAAACTATAGTATATTCACATAATGGACTACTACACTGCACTGAAAAACAAGGAACCCAGAAAATATTACACAACATGTGTGACCCTGGAGGACATTATGCTGAGTCACAAAAGGATAAATATTGCATAATGCTACTGTTATAAAACAGGACTGATATGTGGGTTGGGAGAAACTAAGAAATGAAGGGATAAATAAAGCATACTGCTTTCGAACAGATGAAGGAGAGAATTGTTTAAACTGAATATGGAATTACATATTCATTATTTATATGACAATAGTCCAGAATAAAAGGAGCGTAGAAAAGTGGACTGGAGGGGAGGAGGGAGAAAATTATGAGACAATGGCTGAATATTTTTTTTTAAGTGAACTGGGGGCTTAGGGAAGAAAATTTGCTGAAGAAGACCAGAAGCACTTATTTCAAAAGGTCAAGGACTATAGACTTCAATATGGATTGGAACTTAACATCGAAACAAAGATTCTCATCACAAGGCCTATTGGTAGGACCATGACAGATGGAGGAAAGATTGACGTTGTTAACAATTTCAGCTTACTCGGTTCCACAAACAGCACTCTTGGCACAAGCAGTCAGGAAATCAAAAGATGAATTGCACTGGGAAAAGTCTGTTGTCAAGGAAGGACCTCTGTAGAGTGCTAAAGAGCAATGATGTCAGCCTAGAAACTAAGGTGCACCTGATCCAGGCCATGATATTTTTAATTACTTGCAATTACTATCCAGAGAGGTGGATAGTGATCAAGAATGCCTTTGAGTTTTGGTGATGGAAATTTTTTAACATATCATGTACTGCCAACAGAACTAACAGCAGAGAAGTTGAAACCAAGCTGCTCCTTAGAGGCAAGGATTTTGATGGTCTGTCTCATACTTTGGGCATATGTCTATGAGGGTCCAGTCTTGGAGAAGGATTATCATGCTAGGAAAAATGAAAGGACAGTGCAGGAGAGGAATAATGAATTGGTTTGACAGAGTAACGGGGCTATTGGAGGCAGGTGTGTTGAAGAAAATGAGACTGGAGCAGGATAGAGCCTGTTTCAAAGTTATAAATTCACGATGAGTGTCAAGTGACTCAATGGCACATAACAACATTATCATGGTAAGAAGCCATGATACAGTTCCAAAGACATATGGTTCAAAATTCACCAGTTGTTCTGTGGGAAAAGAGTGGGAAATCTCCTCCCATAAGATTTACTCTCTCTGAAAAAAAAATATTTACTCTCTCTGAAACCCCACTATTGTTCAACTATGACTGAAAGGCACAGAACACCACTGATCGTTTTTTTTTTTCTATAAGAAGTCTCAACCATTGGTGCAAAAATTAAATAATCATACGCCAATTATCTTCAAACTCAAATTTTATTGTGTAAGAGTGGTTTAGATTTCTCAAATTTCCATTGAGTATAAAGAACCATATCTGACACTCTTAAGCTTAGAAAATGACAATGGAAACTGGGGTTACATATAGTTTAGCAAAGTCCCACACATGCATAAATCTTCTATTTGCAAAAGAAGGGATGGAAATTAAGATGAGACTGGGATAGTGGCCAGAGATAGAATGTAAGAGAGAAAAGTTTAAGAAGAGGTGCTTTGAGGTGTTTTACTGGCCCCATCAGATCAAGACGTTTAAGGAGGAGATTAAAGTTTTAGAAACTCTCAAAAAAGATGGTTTTTCTCAGTCTACTAATCTGGCTGACAAATGCTTCAAAATATTGAAAGATCTCTGGACTAATTATGTCATCAAAAAAGTATGGTGTTCTTCAGAGATAACACTCATTCAGCACAGCCTGTTATGAGCAAGCTCATATTTTGAGAAAAATAAGAGGAAAATAAAACAATGAGTGAAGCACTTCTTTTTCTGATATCAACTATATTCAGTCATATTTATGGATATTTAAAATAGTGTTTCAGGGGAATTTACAGTAACATTCTACCTTGAAAAGAAATGATACAACTAGTAGAATATCCCTATGTAATCACTAATGGATTAATGGATGTAGCTATTAAACATCAAAGGCTGGTAATAGCAAAGAGAGACAACTAGACTTTACATGTCTGCTGAGAGAGAAACAATATCATTTTAAATATATACTCTTTCCAAAAATATTGACTCTGAATCTAATCAACCTTCAAAATTCAATTCCTAATTTTCAGGAAATGCAGAGGCGCATGTAAACGAAATCTCATAATGCTCAATTAGTTGAATATAAACTGATGGATATAGGAAAAGCATCCAAGTTCTTAAACAATTATAAAAAGACAGACAGAGGGAAGGATGGAACGGGGGAGGGAGAAAGGGGAGTGGACAGAGTAGGTAAAAATATTTACAAATGTGCAAAACACTTTCAACATGTATAGGTTATTTAGATTATTATACAAAGAAATTTTATTAGTAATAGGCAATAATTTTCACCATAATCATATAATACTGCAGAAAAATATATGAGCAAATTTTTTAAAGTTTTTCATTTAATTTATGTTTAATGTAGATATTTTAAAATGTCATATTGGTTTATTTACAAAATTCGTGTACATTGCTTTCATAGTCAGATTCTTTCAATTTCTCTCACCCTCTCATCAATCAAATCGTACAACCCCATAATTAGTCCCCCCCTCCTCCTGCACATCCTCATCCCACTGCTTCTCACCCCTCTTGCATCCTTATACTCCTTATGCAATAATGGTTTTGTACAATATTTATCCTTACAGGACTGAGTTAGTGCACTCAGCATAATGCTCTCCAGTCCCTCCCAAGTTAGGCAATAATTTATAAAATCATTGTTCCTGCATACTGCATAGTATTCCATTGTGTGACTGTGCCATGATTTTTCAATCCATTCTTTGTGGTTGGACATTTCGGCTATTTCCATGTTCTTGTGATGGTGAATAATGCTGCTATGAACATTGATGTACAAATCTCCATTGGTGCCTCAGCTCTCATTTACTCAGGGTATATTCCTAGTAGTGAAATAGCTGGGTCATATGAGCAACTATTTTTGAGGTAAGAAAAGGAAGATTTACTGACTAATTCTCTGTAGAAGGGAGAACTCATGACTTAATCCCCAAAGAACTCTCATTTCTCTGCCCCAGAAAAATAATTTAATATTCATATATGTGACAGGGGTCTAGACAGAGTATAAACAGCTTCCTTTGTAAAGTGATAGTGATCAGATAGTGGGAAAACCCATATGACCAAGATTGACGGGGTAGGTTCTTGGAAATTTGGGATTTATGTGAAAAAGTAGAGCTTGGGAATTCTATATATAAATCCTGTTCAATTGTGTGCCAGACTACAGATTGTATACTTTTTCTCCCACTTAATTTCTCTAAGGCTATGTGGGGTAGTCATAGTTTGGCTCTCTTCTGTTTATTCAATGGAAATTTTACTCCTTCTCAATGCACATCACTTGTAGCCATCTAACAGTGAAAGCTTGTATGTTGCTATAATGCTTAAAAGGTTTCATTAGAACTTCTGGAGCAAAATAGACTAGGAAGAAAGGTCCTGTCATAGCATCTTAACATAGACCATTCAAAAATCTTTATCATACTAGCCCTATCCTATGATATATGTAGTTGCCTTGAATGTCTTGATCTCAGTCAGCAATGATAATAACTTTACAATTAGACCCTGCCTGGTGCAAATAGTTAACATGCTTGGACTTTCCAATCTACTTAGAATAGCATGATAAGATATATATGACAATTTGTTACTGATGATTACTTCCCAAATAAATATCCATATTTTTAATGGTTCATTGTAGCAGTCTAATATTTTAAAACACACAAAGAAAGTTTTAAGACCTACAAAAACTAGGCAGTTTGTACACATGAAGATGTTTCCAATTCTTCTAATATAGGGATATAGGGATAGGGAATCTGAGTGAATTTGTTTTGTGGGTTAGTTTTTCTTGTGTTTTTTGGGTGTTTTTTTTCTCTAAAATAGTAGAAAAGGGTATCTGTAAATCACTTGCAGTTTCTTGATTCATCTACTTCAAGAGCAATAATTTTTAAAATGACATAAATTATTTACGATGATTTAGTCGTTCTCCATTTAAAAGAAAAATCTCTTTTGTTTTCGATAACTTTAAAAATAAAATCTTGTTGGGCTCTAATTTAATTACATTTAAAGTATCATCTCTCACCAGTAATCTACTTGTGTGTTCTGATAGCCCCTCAGATGGTTCCCTTACCTGTTATCAGTGTCCTCATGCTTATTAGGGCATCTGATTCTTATACATGCTTGTTTGTCTCCCTAAAACTACCTTAACTGGCATTTCATGGCTAATGCCTTCAAATATTTCAAGACGGCTTATCACCTGAGTTACCATCTCTTGCTTTTTTCCATTCTAGTTTTTCCTTGTCTGTGTTCCTTACTATGTAATAATTTGTTTATAAACAAATGACTAAGTAGAAGTATCCATGTGGAGTTAATTGCAAGGATTAAATATTAATTAGCAATATGATCTTGACAATGCAAATACAATAATTTACATGGTCAGACAACACATCTTTCCTGCCATTTCTTTTTGGGGGAGGAGGGGAAATTAGCTTTCTGGCAATTGTAGTTGTGTCTTGTGTAGTCTTTTCATTGCTTAGCACAAGTAGGTATTGAGTAAATATAAAACACTGGAAACAGCCTTAACATCACCAACAATGGTAACTGGCAGCTAAATAATAAACTCTTCTGTAACACTGCAAATGAAACAAGGAAAAGTAAACTATTGTGTGGGACATGGAATGCAGGAGCTTTCCTTTATTATCTGAAATGTGTGTTGAGTAGATTGTTGGTGTTTTTGTTTTGACAAAACAGAATGGTAGACAATGACATTAAGAAAAATGGATAAATGAAAAAGTGTGTTTTCCTGCACATAATAATTATTTTGTGAAATTCTCTTCAAAATGTGAGACACTATGGGATTTAGAGTATGCTGCAGAGAATAAAGCTAAGAGGAAACACCTAATAGTAATCCTTCCCATCAGATCCACACATTTCATGAACTAAAACTCAGCAAGCAACTTTGGTGATTATATTCATCGTTTCAAATATAATTGCTTAAGCAGAAACAAATTGTCGATAATTGCTGGAGTGAAAACAAATATAGCTGGATAAAGTTCTTCTTATACTTGTAAAATCCTTACGCAGGATTTGGAATATCAAGAGTTAAGCTTCCTTCACTCATTATTGTCTGTGGAAATTGCATGTTGTGTAAAGTCTCAAAAACTAAATTGCCTCATAAGATCGTTTCCTCTTAAAAATGAAATAATTACATCTACTTAAAAGAATAGAATAAGAAATTTTGTTCTTTCAACTTAAACATACCCAAGTACTAACAATTTAATGATTTTTATTCTAAGACCGTGTTTACAAGTTTACAGTAATGGTATTATTTTAGGGTACTAAAAAGCTCCAACTCCCACAAATATTTTGTCATTTGCTCACTAATAACTGATATACTTTAAATTGCATGCAATTATTGCTTCACAACTTACTGTATGAAAATAGACCCTTGTATTCTTATTATAAATGTTAAACTGGCAGCTCAAACAAACGTTCTTGTCTGCTTCTCACTGAAAAATATTGATAATGCTATTATGGATTTCAAAAAGCTTAGTTAAAGGGCAAAGGACATAACATATGTCAAGTTCTTTTCAAACCATACATCACTTCACCTTATTGCCATCATGTTAGACTCATACCTGAATCTGTATTCCATTTCTAAGGCTATAATTTGCATAAGATATTTCTCTTCTTTCTCCCTTGGAGTCACCAGTGGATACCATCAGCCAGAGAAGAGAGGTTTTGGGTAGCAGGGTGAACCATTTCCTCTAATATGTTGACTCAGTATATTTAACAACTAACTCCTCTTTCACATCTAAATAGTAATCATGGGCTTATTCCAGAAAGCAAGTTGAATTGGAGCGAAACTGAGGTAATTTTACAAGGCAGAGAAGGGGAGACGAACAGTTAGTTGGCTTATGTAGAAAGCCATAATAGAATGTTGAGTAAAGGAAACCTAAAAACTAAAAGCAGATTTGGAGATAGGCAGAGTTTGGTAGGGAAAGGCAGTCTGAACCTGAGAAAATTTTAGTTTAGTCTATAATACTCTCCAGGAAATTATCAAGTATTTTGAGGTCAATTTTACAATTTGCAAAATGAGAATTGTGCATATATATATATACACTTTGGACAGGTTGACATAGGACCATTCCTTGGGGAAAGATTGCTTGGAAGGATTGAGGGACAGCACAGGAGGAAAGCCTGGATGAGATTAATCAACACAATAACTTGGTTGATGGAGGTAGGTGTGTCAGAGACAATAAGATTGGCTCAGGAAGAGACAGAGTTCAGAACTATGGTACATATAGTCACTGTGAGCCATAGGTGACTTGATGGAATATAACGACTACAATATATAGGGATAGATAGATAGATAGATAGATAGATAGATAGATAGATAGATAGATAGATAGATATGTGAGATTTGGAATATATATATAGCCATCAATGTTGTTTGTGACTCACAGTGACCCTATGTACAACAGCTATGAACCCTGCTCTATCCTGTGCCAAACTTACTGCCTCTGACACACCTACTCCCATTTCCTCAGTCATGGAGTCAATCATCTCATCGATGGTCTTCCTCTCTTGCACCATCCCTTCACCATCCCATGCGTGATATTTCCCTGCAAAGACTGATTCCTCTTTGCAACATTCCAAAAGTATGTCAGACTGAACTTCAAAATCCTTGTCTCTAAGGAGCAGCCGGGTTTCACCTTTTCCAGGACAAACTTGTTTGTTCTCCTACCAGTCCATGATATACTCCATACTACTCTCCAGAACCACAGATCAAAGGCATCAGTTCTTCTCTCGTTCTTAGTCATTGTCCAACTTTATTATGCATAGCAAGTAATTGCGAAAATCATGGCCCAGATTAGGCACACCTTATTCTCCAGACTGATATTAATACTCTCCAGAACCCTTGAGAGGTCCCTGACAGAAGACTCCCAATGCAATTTGTCTTTTGATTTCCTGGCTTTTGGTACCAAGAGTGTAGATTGTGGAGTCAAACAAACTGAAGCTGTTGGCAACCTCACATATATATATATATTACACACACACACATCAAGTTAACAGCATAATGAAGATAACATTACCATCAAAACCACTGGACTATACTAAAGTTAATAGGATTACAATAACATAAAAATTGTAACATAAAAATTATTACATTTTTCCAGATGACGAAATTACTTAGTAAGATGATATGATGCAGATAGGCTCTAAGTTTCAGGAAACAGAGACAATCAGGCTGGCCACCTATTTATATAGCCATCTTCTCATACAATGATTGAGAAATAGTTTGGAATTCATAAATACAAAATAATATGATAAATACAAAATAAATTCTTTTCCAGAAGAGAAATAGTACTTACTGCTTTAGTTATCTAATGTCATTATAACAGAGACATCAAAGTGTATGTTTTTAACAAGCATAAATTTATTATACCATATTTCATGATATAGGGTAAATGTTAGTCTAAATTTAGGATGTCAGCTCTCGGGAAAGAGTTCCTTTCTCTGTTATATCTGGAGGAAGGTATTTATTTCTTGTTTCTTTTAGCATCTACAGACTGAGAGTTCCTTGAGGGTCTCCATGTACGGTGGCCTTTCCCAGGATCAAGGATTCTTCTCTGCCAGAGGTCCAGGTCCAAAATGATGCTCCCTATTTCTGGCAATGCTTCCTTGATGATACTGAGTTCTCCGACTCTCTCCTCACTTTCCTCACTCATTAAGTCTTGTAAAATAAAAAAAAAATTAAAAATAAAAAAAAAGGAGTAGACTTTAGAACCCAGGTTCCAGAAGGATTTGGTCATAGGTGCTTCTGGAAGAAATAGAAGCAGTTCAGGACACCTCAGTTCATGGCCAAATGTGTTTAAAAATACAGAAGCTGATGTAGGTGTTGTTGTTGTTGTTGTTGTTTCTTTTTTAAAACAGAAGATCTGCAACACCATAGAAAAATACACTTTATGTCATACGGGAGCTATGATGAGATCAAAGAATTACATTCTACTCTTTATACATTTTTTAGTTATTTAGTTTATCAGATCACAAGGTAGTCAATGATCCATAGCTATTCTTAAGATGAATTATAAAATCAGGTGAGATAAGATCAAGACCATATTTTGGTTCTCAAGGGCTTGTTTTAATTTTCCTTAAAGCAAATTATGGCTAACATTGAGAATAATGGAGATCCAAGAACACTTAACTGTGCTCATCTGAAACTTAGATATAGAGCAAAGTCTATTGGGCAAAAGAATAAGGGGACACTGAATTCTTTAAAATTAGAGAAAATATGCATCTGCATCATATCCTTTCTTCATGCCTTTTCAATTTGTATGGTGGGTAACTTATTTGACAAGCTGAATCTATGAAGAAGAATGTGACATTGAATTTGTAGGAAGAGTCACTAATAACCTTCATAATGCAGGTGACAAAACATTACCTGCTGAAAGTGAGGAAGACTTGAAGTGCTTGCTGCCAAGGATCAAAGACTACATTTTTCTATTTGGATTGCATGTCAATGTCAAGAAAACAGAAATTCTGACCGCTGGATCTATAGACAACATCATGATAGAGAAAAAAATTGAAACTACCAATGACTTCATTGTATTTGGATCCATTATCAATACACGTGGTACCAGCAGCCAGGAGATCAGGAGATATATTGCACTGGGGAACTGCAGTCGGGGACCTCTGCAAATTATTGAGGAGCAATGATGTTAGTTTGAGGACTCAGGTACACACTTGGAGGCCATGGTCTTTTCTTTTAAATCTGCTGAGAGCTGGATATTTAATAAAGATGACAAAATAATTAATATCTATAAACTTTGTTGTTGGAAAAGAGTACACAGACTGTCAAATGAACAGATATGTGTGGGAGAAGGTGCAGCCAGAGTGTTCGTTGGAGGCAAAGATGATAAAACTATTTCTGGCATACTTTGGTTATGTTGCTAGGACAGACTATTAATTGGAGAGGAACATCATGCTCAGGAAGATGAAGGAACAATGAAAGAGGGGAAGATCTTCAACCAGATGGATTGACACAATGACTTCGGCAGTGGCTTTGAGTGTGTCAGAGATTGTGAGGAAGGCACAGGACATAACAGATACGCTGTTCATAGGGTTGCTATGAGGCATACGTGACTCAATGGCACCTAACAACAATGACAACAAATCTAAATATAGGGAGCTCTCGAGCCTAGTGAGTTAAGGAATTGTGCTGCTAGCCCAAAAACAGTTTCTTTGAGTCCACAAGCCACTTTAGGGAGGAAGTCAGACCATCTGTGAGATTTACAGCCTCTGAAAACCTCATGGAGGGTCAGCTATGAGTCAATTCCAACTTGAAGGCACATAAAAAAACAAATTTCACTATATCCTAAAGTAGAAAATAATAACACAAAATAAATTATAAAATATCAAGCTCAATATTATAATTTGGTTTGAAGAAAAGATAGTAAACAAATATTTTTCAGCCAAGATTTAATCAAAATACGATAACAAGCAAACTTATAAATTCTATTTAGTAAAAGTAGTTTACTTCAGCAATATTCAGTGTTGGCTTATAGCTAGACTCTATTTTATTTACCTAAGCAGTCAGTTCTTGAACTTTGTATATTGCTTTCTAGATTTGGAAAAATCAATTTTAAAATGAGCTAACGCTTTTCAAGGAAGCATTCTAGCTGTCTTTTGCAGTTACCACATTTGTATTTAGGGCTGTGGAAACTAGCTGCAAACATATTTTGCAACTTCAAAGGGTTTATGTTTGTGTTCTTTATAGAATCTCATGAATATGATTCTTTCCTGTCTATCTAGAAAGACATACTCTACAAAACTGATTAGGTTGACAAAATTCTTTATTAAATCAAAAAACAAATTAATACCAGTGTATAATGTCTGCATTGACAAAAGAATTCTACCTTGGCTCAGAGGTTTGAAATTCTCTTTATAACATATTCCTTTTTCAAAACATGACCTTTGGGTGCCCTGGAATAATCAATCCATCTACAGATAAGTGCACATTAGTTTTAATATTACTATCCATGGGCATTTTATAATTTGGTTCCCATTTCTAGAGTTCAAGGCTTTATTAGATGAGCTATAGAAATAATTTGATCTGGGTAATTGTCTGCTCTTTGAAATGGAATGTTGATGACAAGCTAACAAAATAATTTTTGAAGGTTTATTTTGTCATAATATTCTATTCAGTAGTCATCTAATTTTCAGTAGTTTGACTAAATCTAAAAAGGGCCTGAAATTGTGAGGATGGTGTAGCACCTTGTTTTCAACTTTATTATTATAGTATGTTTGTGTGTGGGTTTTTTGCTTTTTTATTTATACTGCTGCTCCTTGGAGGCAAGGATTCTGATGCTTCATCTGACATACTCTGAAGATGTTGCAAATTGGGATCAGTCCTTGGTGAGGGAAATCACGCTTGGGAGGGTGCAGGGACGGTGCAGGAGAGGAAGACCCTCTATGAGATGGATTGATTCAGTGACTGGGGTAACGGGGTTAGGTGTGTCAGAGACAATAAGATTGGCAAGAGATAGAGCATGGTTTGAGGCTGTTGTACATAAAGTTGCTGTGAGTCACAAGTGACTTGATGGAACATAACAACAACAACAACAGAAATTACATTAAGTCTCAGGATATTCTCTATTTTTCTTTTACTCTATTTCAGTCATTGCTTTTGAATGAGAACCAATTCATAGCTGATTCTCCAGCACATTTCTGAGAAAATCTCAGGGGGAAAAAAGTATCCATCTTCTGGAGTTATTCTAGGATTTGAAGTGCCAAAAAGACATGGCCTTTGAGTTAGCCTAATGACTTTCTACACCAGCATCATATTGTTTTTGTTTTCATGTGCCATGGAGTCAGAATCAACTCATACCTATTCAGAAGAATTTTGAAGGCTGATTTTTCAAGGGAAGTAGTGGCTCATCTTAAGCCTATGGAGAAGCTGGTGGATTTGAATCATGTGCCTTTAGGTTGGCAACATAACTTCTAACCACCAGAGCTCCCTAAAATTCCCTTCACTTGAGATGAGATGAGATGAGATGAGATGAGATGAGATGAGATGAGATTAAGTACAATATCACACTACTTAGTATTCATTTCCATTTTTCTTTCCAAAATTACTAACCTTCTCCATCCTTTTAAAAAAAGAGATAAGATAGGGTTTGTTGTTTGTTTGGGTTTTTTAATATCTCAAGAATAAAACCACTCTCATCAAAATATTGACTTGTTTCTATAGGCTTGTCACTCTCCAGAGTTGGAATATACTCTCTGTAAGTGACAATTCTGATCAATTTTATTTGAAACTATCATGTTCAGGTATTTAGGATATGTTTCTTTTTTTCTATGTTCTGCTGTTGTTGTCACTGTTGTTAGGTACCCTTGAGTGGATTATGACTCATAGTGACCCTATGAACAATAGATGTGGACCCTGTCCTATCCTGTGTCATGCTCACAATCTCTGACACACTTGAACTCATTACTGCAATTATCATGATAGTGTAATCCAGTTGCCACAAGGTCAACCTATCTGATTGAAGTTATTCCTTTCTTTCACTATCCTTTCAACTTTCCAAACATGATCTCTCTTTTTAATAAAGAGCCTGTCCTAGTAACATGCCTGAAGTATGTGAGGTAAAGTTTTATCATCTTTGCCCCCAAGGAACACTCTGGCTGTTCTTTCTCCAAGATATATCTGTCTCTTCTTTTGGCAATCCATGGGATATTCAGTACTCTAACAACATAGTTCAAAGACCCCAATTCTTCTGTCATCCTTATTCAACATCCAGCTACCAGCAGCATAGCAAGTGATTGGAAAGATTATTGCTGAAACAGACACAAATTAGTCTTCAAATTGACCTCATTGCTCCTCAATAATTTGTCCATGACTACAAACTTTCCCAGTGTAATACATCTCCTGATCTCCTGCCTGCTGGTAACAAGGATATTGATTGGGGAGCCAAGTAAGATGAAGTAATTTACAATTTCAAACTTTTCTCAGTCTATCATGCTATTGCCTGTAGGTCCAGTGGTGAGGGCTTTTGTTTGTCTGTTTGTTTGTTTTCTTGAAGTTGATAATACAATTCATATTAAAAGCTGTCATGTTTGATCCGCTGCAGCAAGTGTTTCAAGTCCTCCTCACTTTCATCAAGTAAGGCTGTCACCTGCGTAATGAAGTCTTACTCCAAACCTGATATCATATTCTTTTTAATAGAGTTCAGCCTCTTAACTGATGTGTTAAGCATAAAGATTGAATTGGTATGGAGAAAGGGTACAAGCTTTATGCACACCTTTCCTAAGTCTAAAATATACAGGGTTGCCTTGCTTTTTTCACACAACAGCATATTCATCTAGGTATAGGTTTCACCTTAGCACAATTAAGTATTCTGTAACTCTCGTTCTTCTCTATGTTAACCATAATTTGTTACTGTCTACAAAGCCAAATGTCTTTTAATAGCCAATAAAGCATAAAATAGATATTATTCTGGTATCCTTTGCTTTCTGTCAGGATCCATCTGACATCAGGAATGATACCCCTGGTGCCATGGTCTCTTTTAAATCCAGTTTGAACTTCTGTCAATTCCCTATGTACTGTTCTAGTAGTTTTTATGATCTTCAGCAGTATTTTGCTCACATGTGATATTAATGATATTTTTTATAATTTCCACATTCTGTTAGATCATCTTTCTTGGAAATAGGAATACGGAAATTTACAGATAATAGCCTTCCAAATTTCCTGACATAAGCATGTCCTAGGTTACATCTGTTATTTGAAACATGTCAATTTATATTTCATCAATTCTTGGGGCCTATTTTTTTTCTTTTCCAAAGTCATCAGTGCAGCTTCAATTTCTTCTTTTAGTATACTTGGCTCTTGTTCACACGGTACTTACTGAAATATTTCAGTATTTGGCCAATTCTTTCCAGTACAATTTTCAGTTGTCTGTAATCCACATAATCTTTTTGTGCTTCCTGTTCTGTTAGGTATGTGAAAAACCACTTAATCTGAAAAAAACCATAACTCCTAGTTATGATTTTAATACATATAAAAGTGTTAATAAAATCATCATAATTTGCTCCAGGTTGAAAGCAATCAAATATCATTGCATAAAACCAAAACAAACCAATCGTGAAAAAACCAAAAGAAAGTTCAAATACACACAGAGAGCTTGTGATTATTTGGACTCATGACAATCCCATATGTTATATGTATTTCAGAGTAGAAATGTGCTCTATAAAGTTTAGTTTAAATAGTTAAACATACTTAGAAGCAGAGTGGCACCTGGGTAGAGATGAACTGAAACTATTTTGGCTGCTCCTTGGAGGTAAGGATTCTGAAACTTTGTAGACATAGTTTGGACATGTTACACGGTGTAACCAGTCCTTGGAGAGGGACATCATGCATGGGAGGGTGGAGGGACAGCACAGCAGAGGAAGACCCTCTATAAGATGGATTGATTCAGTGACTGGGTAGTGGAGGTAGGTGTGTCAGAGACAGTGAGATTGGCAAGATCATGACAGGATAGAACAATGTTTAGGGTGTTGTACATAGGGTCATTATGAGTCATAGGTGATTCAATGGTATATAACAACAAATATATATATATATATTCTATTCTATCCTATGCTATGCCATTCTATGACACTCTATGCCATTCCATGTCATTCCATCATTCCATACCATTCCATGCCATTCCACGTCATTCCATTCCATTCTGTGTCATTCCATTCCATTCTTAGTTTAAAAGAGACTTTTATCTCCTTCACTTGTTATATTGCCTCACTGAGTACTTCCAATGCAATACTAAATAGAAATAGTTTCTTTCTTTTATTAATTTTAATGAAAGTTTACAGAGACTTAGGATTTCCATTCATTCATTTTTGCACTTTTTGCCGGCCCTACCTCCCCTCCAGTTCACTCTTCTCTTTAAAAAGTAAAAGTCTTTTATTGTTATACAACCCCTCCCCGAAGTCGACTTTACTATGCAGCATTCGTTCTGGACTCCTGTCATAATGATAATACCTATTGATATATCCTTTTAAACAGTTCTCTCCCTCATCTGTTTCAATGCAGAATACATAATTTATCCCATCTTTTGCAGTCTTCCCCCAACCATATGCTATACTACTTCAAAGGAAGAAATAGAAGATTTCTCTCAAGTTTTGCATTAAAAATTGATCGAACATGCAATCAAGATGCATTAATAATAATGGTAAAATGCAAAAGTTGGAAACAGAGAAGAAGGATCAGTAGTTGGAAAACATAGAATTGGTGACAGAAATGAGAATGGAGATAGAACAATAGAATTCTATACAATCAATATTCATTGCAAATCCTTTTTTAAGAAATACATGCAGGCTATACATGTGGACTTTACGTGATAGTATACATAGCAATCAGATCAACTACATCAGTGAAAAGAATTACTGGAGAACCTCAATATCACCTGTGAAAACTAGGTCAGGTGTTGATTGTGAAACAGACCACCAACTATTCATATAAAATCTAAGCTGAATCTATCCCAATTGAATTCCAAAACCATCTTAGGAATAGGTTTGAGAGCTTGAATGTTAATGAGTAAAGATCAGATGAGCTGTGGGAGGATATCAATAAAATTATACATGAAAAAAAAGAAACGGTGATATTGAGCATCCTAGTCTCAGCTCTGTTCACTAGGAAAATGCTTTTAGTTTTTCTCCACTGAGAATAATATTGACTCTTGATTTTATAAATATTCTTTTTACTATGTTGAGAAAATTCCAATCTATTCCTATTTTTTCTGAGTGTCTTTATCAGGAAGGGGTGCTAAATTTTGTCAAATGCCTTTTCCACATCAATTGCTACGATCAAATGGTTCCTGTTATTTGCTTTTATAATGTGGTGAATCAAGTTGGTGTGTTGTTTTTTTTCCCCCCTTATGTTGAACCATCCTTGCATACTTGTTATAAATCCCATTTGGTCATGATGAATTATTTATTCTGATTTGCTTTTGAACTCTGTTGGCTAGGATTTGGCTAAGGACTTTTGCATCTGTATTCATGAGAAATATTGATCTTTAGTTTTCTTCCTTGGTAATTTATTTGTCTAATTTGGGTCCTAGGGTTATGCCTGCTTTATAAATAACTCTGGAAGTGTTATTTCTGGGAAAAATAATTTTTTCCTATATGTAAACTCAAAGGACAAAATTACAAGCTTAGTTAATGACAACAGCATAGCCTTACAATAAAACACGACAATAAAATTCAGGAAAGTAATTATGAGCTAATATTTATTTGGAACTAGTGCATTTATTCTAGATACTTTATCTAGCTAAAAAAAATCAAGATATTAATAAGTAGAATCCTAACCTAGTTGCCTTTTCTAATACTTGTTGACCCCCTGGGTGGCAAAGAATAAGTAATTCAGTGAGAAAAAAAATTAAAAATGTATATCCAAAATATGTGTGATAAATAAAACAAACAAAAGAACACGGATGTATGTAAAACCATTGATTAATTTAAAATTCAAATATTAAACATAATAATTCAGGTATAAAACTGTGTATTGTTCTTGTTGTTACGTGCAGTCAAGTCACCTGCAACTTATGGCGATCCTATGGACAATAGCTCTAAACCCTGTTCTATCCTGTGCCAAGAGCCTGTGGTGATGAATGCAGAAATTCAAGCTGCTTTGAAGGAAATAGCAAAAAATAAGGGCCCCGGAATAGAT
>NW_006399806.1:12755399-12761824 GCF_000299155.1 Elephantulus edwardii | reverse complement strand
TGAATCAATCCATCTCATTGAGAGTCTTCCTTTCTTGTGCTGTCCTTCCCCGCTCCAAAGCATGACATCCCTTTCCAAGGACTGGTCCCACCTTGCAACAAGTCCAGAGTATGTCAGATGAAGCTTTAGAATCCTTGCCACCAAGTAGCAACCTGGTCTCATCCAATGTAGGACACACCTGTTTGTTCTCCTAGCAGTCCATGGTATACTCAGTACTCTTCTCAAGCACTATGGCTCACAAAGGCATCAATTCTTCTTCTATCATCCCTAGTCATATTCCAGCTTTCTGATCCACAGTTAGTAATTGCAAAGACTATGCCAGGGATCAGGTGTAACTTAGTCTCAAACTGTTGTAGAATGAGGCTGACAACAGGGTGAGGGTAAGACTGAGAAAAACTGGATAAATTATGTTTACTGCATTGACGTCCATGAGGAAGAGAATAGTTTAAAAGTATTATATTTTAGGGCATTATCATAAGAGTATGAAATGAGGGTTGCAGAGTGGATTATATTTGGGGTGGGGGTGGGTTGGGAGGTGTGCGGGGGAGGGAGGATTATGTACCAATGAAGGAGTTTTTCTTTTGCTTTTCAAGTAGAGGAACTAACGGGGGTTGGGGGCGGTGGGCGGGGAGAAAAGTGCAACAATGAATGAATGGAATTCCAAAATCTCTGTAAATGTTCATTGAAATGAAAAAAAAAAAAATAGAAAAAAAAAACCCACAACACTGACTGTTGTTCTTAAGTACTTTGTACTGCTCTCTGACAGCAGACTTTCTCAATGCAATTCATCTTTTAATTTCCTAGCTGCTTGTACCAAGAGTGTTGATTGTGGACCCAAACAAATTAAAGCTGATAATAATCTCAATGTCTTCACCTTCTATCAGGATGCTGCCAATTAGCCAAGTGGTGAGAATATTGGTTTTCCTGATGTTGAGCTTCAATTCATATTGAAGGCTATAGACTTTGAACTTGTGTCATTTGCATAATGCAGAATGTTAATGAGTCTTCCTCCATTCCTGATGCCAGATTTCCCCTCATAGAGCCCAGGTTCCTGGATAATCTGTTGGGCATACAGGTTGAAAATATATAGAGATAGGGCACATATTTGGTGTATACTATTTCCAATTGTGTCTCCTTGCTCTGTTCTGATGACTGCCTCTTTGTCCAAGTATGGTTTTCGCATAAGCAAAATCAAGTGATCTGAGATTCCCATTCTATTCGGAGTCAACCAGTTTGTTGTGATTCACATAATCAAATACCTTTGCATCGTCAATAAAACACAGATAAACATTCTTCTGATACTCCCTGCTTTCACTCAAGATCCATCTACGTTAGATATAATGTCCCTACTACTACAGCCTCTTCTAAACCCAGCCTGCACATCTGGCAGTTCTCTGTTGATGTACTGCTCCAGCAATTTTTTTCTAATCCTCAGCAGAATTTTCTTGCATGTGATGTCAATGATATTGTTTGATAATTACCACATTCTGTTAGGTCACCTTTCTTTGGAATGGGAACAAATATAGATCTCTTCCAGGAAGTTGGCCAAGTGGTTGTCCTCTGGATTTCTTGGTACAACTTGGTGAGCAAATCCAGGCAGAGTCTGTTTATTGAAATATGTCAATTGACATGCCATCAATTCCTGCAGCCTTGTATTTGCCAATTCCTTAAGAGCAGATTGAACTTCTTCCTTCATCACCACAGGTTCTTGCTCATATGTTGTTTCATGAAATTCTTCTGTGTCTGCCAATTCCTTTTGGTGCAATGACTCTGTATACTCTTTTCATCTTCTTTTAATGCTTCCTGGATCATTTAATATTATGTCCAAAGCATCCTTAAGCATTGCAACTTGAGGCTTGAATTTGTTCTTCAGTTCCTTCAGCTTAAGAAATGTGAAAGCACCATTACCAGAATAAAGAAGTATCAAGCTGCAATAAAAAAAAAAAAGAAATGCTAAGTGAGTTTGGGCCCTTTGATTTTCTGACTCAGGGTCTTTGCACATTTCATTGTGATACTTTACTTTGTCTTCCTGAACTGCCTTTTGAAATCTTCTGTTCAGCTCCTTAATTTGTTCCATTTGCTTTGGATTCTTGGCACTTTGGTGCAATATTCATAGTCTCTTCTGACATTGACCTTGGTCTTTTCTTCCTCCTCTGTCTTTGTAATGTTCTTTTGCATTAATTTACAGAAAGTTTGAAAGTAAGAAAAACTGAAGTGTAGTGAGGGCTCTGATAGCCTAGTGTCAAGAGCTGTGCGGTAGTACAATTCCAAAGTCATGTGGTTTGAGACCACCACCTGCTCTGTGGGAGAAGGATGGACAACCTCCTCTGAGGTGATTAACTGGCTCAAAAACTAGCTGTAAACAAACAAACAAACAAACAACAACAAAAAAAAAACTAGCTGTAGGGTCAGTGACAGGTCACTTCCAACTCTATGGTACACAACAACAACAATCTGTGGTTTCAGAGTTAGGGAAGTGATTTACTTTGTTATTTTCTTTAGTAAAACAGTACTTTTTAAAATTTCCTATTGATTACATACACGCATTAAACTTACCAAAATATATCTACCTGAATCTACTTATACATGTACTGGTTTTTTCTCATGTATTATATATCTAATTAAGGATAAAACAAAATGAAAGCAGACAATTATTACTTTAAGTGTTTCTTCACAAAATAGCCTTGACACAAAACTGAGAACTGGTGAGTCTGAGCTGAAATGGAAAGGTTTATAAACAATTTGTTCAACAGTATTATGCAGATGATTAAATGTTACAGAAAGGATGTTACTATATTTAGAGCCCAGGCACACAAATACACTTGTAAGTGGAATATTACTTCAGATAGTTGATGTTATGCCAGCATTTACAAAAATTAAAATGTATAATGAGATGGAGTCATAATAAAAACTGTAAATGCAAACAATTGATTCTGAATCTCCCGGCCTCATCTAATAGTTAAGTAGTTCTAGCCGTGTTTTAGTGTCTTCTCCAATCTCTAAAGTTATATCTGGTAGTCCCCAGGTGCCCTTGTTACCTGAAAAAGCTCCTGTCAGCTCCATTCACATCTATTATTTTCTTCTTCTCTTTCTTTTGCATGGTCTGCTGCCAAGGCTTGTTCTGCTCAGAAAATTTCATAAGATCACCCACTGTGGTCACTGCTGCTCCTGGCACTTATTCTTAAGAGCTCTAAAGTTTCCCAGTGTGTCGGAGCCAACACGCTGTGACAAACCAACCATGTCTGACTCCCCTCTGATGTACTAGGGACCATGAGGTATCAATGTTGATGTTGTTTCTACTGATGCCCAGTGCTGGTGACTGTCCCATGTTTCAGAAATCCACCATTTAGGTCTAAGAACAATAAAAATATTCACAGACTGAAAATTCCAGTAATTAAAAATTGTAGCATATACATAGAACTTCATGAGTTCATGTTGGATATTTTTTTTAAAAAATCAGATTTAAGAGAAAATAACAGGTTGAAATGTATGAATTCAGATTTCCCCTCAGTATCACAGAAGCATAATTGAAATGTAGCTTTAGTACTTATATGCAAATATTTAAAGATTAATTCAGGTGTCATTTATGCTAATGTGTTTATATTCTTCTGTTTTCACTTCAAGTTTCATTACATTTAAAAGTTACAACTCATATTGGAGAACAAAGTTAAAGTAATACATATTCTAAAAATTTTAGTGTGAAGCAACTGGTAAAAAAATCAACTGTTCAAAATGCAAGTAATATAAAATAATTTATGATTATTTTAAAAATTACTTACCTTTATTAATGTTTAAAATAAGATAGAAACAAGTGTAACAGTATGAGAACTGTGGTGCATTCAAAATTATATTGGTAAGAAATGCTTGAAGAGTGATAATTCTGTTAAATACACAAAAATAAACTGATTTTTTAAAGGGCTATTTTTGACTAGATACACCAAAGAAAAATGTCCTAAAACTTGTTATCTCATGCTTCTAATCTAAAATGCTTGACTTGTCAAATTGTCTTTTATTATTAAGATGGATTAAAAATACTCTTTTTATACATATTTACAGGTTTTAAAATCTTTCTAGCGGATGAAAATAAAGCCGGCTAAATAGCAGCCTTTCAATGTGTCCAAACTGCACTTAGGTTGAATCAGTATAAAACTATCACAGGAAAACATAACATGCTGCAAAATTGTGTGAATTAGTTCACTGGAATTGTCTGAGGAAGATATGGCTTTCCTTAAAATGGTTTATCATTAATATAGATCTTATTTTTAGCTTCCAGTTCACCCAGAGGAATATGTGGCCCCCACACATTAACTGGCTTGTCTACCTTGTATCAGCTGCGAGTTTTTCCAAGCATCCATACAGTTTCGGCTGAATGCAAAAGTTCTCAACACATGTTCATCAGTAAGTATTGGGTAACGGATGCTGTAGGACAAACATCACCTAGAGCTGAGATGCTTCACACAAGAAGTCATATGTTTCACTTCAACTCTGCATCTAAAGATAAGCAGGCAGAGGCTGTGCTTCACATGATTCAGCATCTGTCTGACAGGAATACTGTCATCCTGGAGCTGCGAAGATACAGGGTTCTCTGATATTATGCCAGAGCAATTGTTGTCAGGACTAGCAGTAATCATCATTTTCACTCACGGTAGTGAAATTGTCATTTATATCACCAAATAGTAGAGATCTGTAGGAGGAATGAACACTGAAAATGTAACAATAAAATTATCTTAATAGATATCGAAGCAAACCTCTGCATTAGGTCTTAAGTACTGCATAACATTTTTTAAGTTACATTCTTTTGTGAAACTGTACCTCCATTTAAACAGTGAATCTTCATCTCATAGCCTTCTTCTGAGGACTATATAATCTAATCTGTGAAGTCTTAATAAATTAGCTATTCAAACAGTAATTATAGTACTGGTAAATAATCCTTTTGTGTTATCCTGCTAACTTAAAGATCAATGTTGAGTATCCACCCACTGTTCTGAGGGCGAAAGATGGCATCAGAAACCCAGTGAAGTCCATCATAAACACATTCGTATGATAGTGTGACTTGTTTTTCTTACTTCTGTGGGATATTTTATTACTTACTTGGTTTTTATCTTATAATAAGTGTCTGATATAAACTCAGCTACAAGTTAGATATCCTTGGAGAGTTTTTAAAAATAATGATGTCTTTTGAAAAATTGCTTAACATTTTTGTTTCATATTCAACAACTCACTACATTTTTGAAATTATTTTTGTAGTAAAATATTTTATTATATTTTAACAAATGATAATGGTCTTACAGCAAATAAAAAAGTAAATGCTTTAATTGTGTTCTCTGTTGGCATAAGAAAAACAAAATTAAAAAACTCATAGAAATCTACCACTTGTAGTGTAAGAACAACAAAAACAATTTACAGAAAAATAGTATCAAGATATGCAGTTGTTAAGTAAGTCAGGGAATACATTTGAAATGCCACATCAGATTCAAATTAAAAGAAGGTGGTTTGGGTTATGTTTTGAGCATACGGTTTACAATAAGCCTTTGAGAATATTTTACAGTGAGAATGGTACGTTAATGAGAAAACCTTTTACCATAGTATCTATAGTGACAGTTACAAACAATGCCATTGGGTGAAAATTATTTCAGAGTGAAAAAAAATACAATTTGAAAGCACATGTACAAAATAAAAATGCTACTGTACATTCTAAAGCAGGAGTGAGGGAGTTAGGGGTGGAAGGTAGGAGGATTGGAGGGGGAGGATTGAAAGGGTGGAGAAATTGGAAGGTGGAGGAAGCATTTTGACTAAAAATCAAACTTAAAACTTTAAATTGGAAATTTAGGGAAGTAACATTAGAATGATAATTCTATTTGATAATTTCAATCAATATTGACACTTTTGTTTCTCCTTTTTTCCCTCCTATCTAGAGACTTCAGCAAACAGGTCTATATCCAACAGCCAGAATCTAACTTACACATTCTGGATTGTACCCATACAACCCTTTCTTGATGGATTCAGAGTTAAAACAAATTTATTAGTGGATAATCAACTCATTTTGAGTAAGAAAACATTTCTCCTCCAGTACTCAGAAAGAATCTAAATTTCTGATAATAAGTACAACATGACAAAAAGTCACAGGCATATATTATTTTCTTTCTCTTTCATTAATTAACTGACGGTTGTTGTTGTTAAGTGCCGTTGAGTCACAGGCTGCTCATAGGGACTCTATGAATGAAAAACCTGGACACATGTATGTAACTTTCGTCCTTTCTCAAGGTTCATAGGGTTTCCAGAGGCAAGCTATTACGGAGTGGCTAGGGATTTAAATAAACAAATGACTTAAAATTTATTTCATACAAAGCATTTTGCTCTCTATTTTATTGTTGAATATTTATTATTTCAGAACTTTATAGGTTATGTTGTTGTTGTTGTTATGT
>NW_006399806.1:12726187-12753598 GCF_000299155.1 Elephantulus edwardii | reverse complement strand
AACAACAACAACAACAACAACCCACTCCTAACAACATGTCCAAAGGTTGTGAGGTGAATCTTTGTCTCTTACCGCCTAGAACACTCCAGCTGCACTCTTTGAAAGACATATCTGTTTGTTCTTTGGCAAGCTATGGAATATTCAGTACTCTTCCCCAACACCACTCCTCAAATGTATCAATTCTTTTCCTGTCATCCATATTAATTGTCCAGCTCTCATTTCCATAGCTGGTAATTAGAAAGACTGAATTATATGGACCTTAGTCTTTAAGCTGATGTCATTGCTCTTCAGGACTTTGACAGCAGACTTTCACAATATTATATGTACACTTTCTAATCTCTCGCCTGCTGGCACAAAAGTGCTGACTGTGGAAATAAGCAGTTTTAAAAAAATTAATCATTTCTTCATTTATCATGATGTTGCTTAGTGGTCTAGTGGAAAGAAGTTTTGTTTTCTTGATTTTGAGATCTAATACATGTTTGATTTTTTGAAATTTTATTTTATTAATTTTAAGAAACATTTACAGAGATTATGGATTTCCATTTGCTCATTGTTGCATTTTTCTCCCTGCCCACCCCTTCCCCCAGTTCACTCCTCTCTTTGGAAAGTAAAAGAAAAATTCCTTCATTGATATACAATACCCCCTCACCCCCACCGCATCCCACCCCGACTACACTCCACTATGCAACCTTAATTCTGGACTCTTGCAATAACCTTAGTACCCTATCATATATCACTTTTAAAGTTCTCTCCCTCAACTGTTTCAATGCAGTATACATTATTTATCCAGTTTTTCTCAGTCTTACCCCAACCCTGATGTCAGTCCCATTCTACAACTGTGGCACTGTGCAGTATTTGTCTTTTTGTGACTGATATATTTCACTCAGCATAATGTCCTCCAGGCTCACCCATTTTGAATAATATTGCACGAGTTCCTTGTTTTTCAATGCAGGGTAGTATTCCATTGTGTTCTCTTGATTTCCTTGCTGTCAGTACCAAGAGTGTTGAGTGTGGAGCCAATTGGCCCAGTGGTGAGAATCTTTGTTTACTTGATGTTGAGCTTCAATCCATATTGAAGGCTGCAGTCCTTGACCTTCTGTAGCAAGAGCTTCAGGTCTTCCTCATTTTCAGCAACTAGAGTTGTGTCATCTGAGTAACCCAGGTTTTTGATGAATCTTCCTCTAATATTGATGACACATGCTGGGCCTCCTGGATGATCTGTTCTATAGTTGATTGAAAAGGTATTAGAGACAGAATACACACCTAGCGTATAGCATTTCTGAGTTTGAACCATGCAGTGTATCCTTGCTCTGTTCTGACAACTGTCTCCTGGTCCAGTCATAGGTTTTGCACAAGCACAATCAAATGTTCTGGGATTCCCTTTCTTCTCAGTCAGCCACAGTTTGTCATGATCCACACAGTCAGATGCCTTTGCATAGTCTATGAATAACAGAGAAACATTCCTTTGGTGTTCTCTGCTTTCAGCCACGATTCATCTAACATTAACTATAATATCCCTAGTACCATGGCCTCTTCAAAATTCAGCCTGTACATCTGGCAGTTCTCTGTTGATGTCTTGCTCCAGTAATTTTTGCATAATTTTCAGGAGAATCTTGTTTCCATATGATATTAATGATATTATTTGATTCTTTCTGCACTCTGTCAGGTCACCTGTCTTTGGAATGGCAATTAATATTGATCTTTTCCAGTCAGTTGGCCAGGTAATTGACCTCTGGATTTCTTGGGACAATTTAGTGAGTGCATTTATTTGTTGAAATATGCCAATTGGTATGTCATCAATTCCTGGAGCCTTGTTTTTTGCCAATTCTTTTAGAGCAGCTTGCACTTCTCGCTTCATCATCACAGGCTCTTGCTCATATGTTGTTTCATGAAATTCTTCTATGTCAGCCAATTCCTTCTGATGCAATGGCTCTGTATACTCCTTCCGTCTCCTTTTAATGCTTCTTGGATCATTTAACATTCTACCCAATGCATCCTTAAGTATTCCAACTCGTGGCTTGAATTTGTTTTTCAATTCTTCATGCTCTATGCTGAGCAAGTTTGTCCCTTTTGATTTTCTGACTTCAACTCTTCATACATTTTATTATAATACTTTACTTTGTCTACTCATACTACCCTTTGAAATCTTCTGTTCAGCTCCTTTTTTTAATTTTTTATTTCTTCCCTTTGCTTTGGCTTCTCAGCGCTTTAGTGAAATATTCTGTCTCATCTGGCATCCATCTTGGTCTTTTCTTCATCTTCTGCCTTTGTAACGAACTTTTGCATAATTCATGGATTATTTTCTTGATATCCTCCCATATGTCTATTTGTCTTCACTTGTTGGTATTCAAAGCCTCAAACCTGTTCCTGAGATGGTTTTGAAATTTGAGTAAGATAGACATAGGGTCAAATTTCCCTTCCTGTGGATTTGATTTCTTCAACTTCAGGTTGAACTTCCATATAAGTAGTTGGTGGTCTGTTCCACAATTAACACTTGACCTCGCTGATAATGAGTTTCTCCAGCAATTCTTTCCACAGATATAATTTATTTGATTCCTATGCATACCATCAGGTGAAATCCATGTGTATAACCTGTGTCTGTGTTTCTTATAAAAGATATTTGCAATGAATAAATCATTGAAAATGTAGAATTCTATGATTCTATCTCCAGCTTCATTTCTGTCACCAAGTTCATGTTTTCCAACTATTAACCCTTCTTCCCTGTCCCCAACTTTTGTGTTCCAGAAACCCAATATTATTAATGCATCTTGATGGCACATTTGATCGATTTCTGACTGCAAAAGTTAATAGAAATCTTCTATTTCCTCCTCTTTGGCTCTAGTTGTTGTTGTATATATTTAATGATGATGGTATTCACTGGATTTCCTTGTATACAATATTGATATTATCCTGTCACTCACCACCTTGTATTTCTAGATGGATCTAGAAATGACTTTTTAAAATCATGCATGCAACCCCATTTTTTCTCACTTTGTCATCCCCAGCATAGTAGATTATATGAACATCTGATTCAAAATGTCTCATGCCAAGCCATCTCACTTTGCCAATACCTAGTATGTCAATTTTAATTCTACTTTGCATTTAAAGTAATACTCAGTGTGGTGAGAAACCATTTTAAACATAAATAAAAATGGATATATACAATATTTAAGTAACTCTAGTGATATTGAACTGCAATGCAACCCCAAACACACATAGTTCATATCTCCTACCTTATAATAGAATGATGGAAAATTCTCCTTCCCATGTGACTTACTACCTTTGACAATCTGTTAGAGGATCAGCTATAAGTTGTTTCTGACTCCATTGTACTCAACAAAAACAGCAACAGCATATACAATCGTAAATAAATGCAAATAAATAAGCATACAAAATGCCAAAACTTCAATTCTTTTTTTCACATTCAAAACAAATATTTATTAGATGATAACAAAATGCAGACATCATTGTTTTTCTTTTACTTTGCAGAAGTAAAAGGAAAGTGCCTTTACAGTTATAGAAATATTATCTTTTTAATTTGAAATATCTTTTATTATACTGGTTTATTTTTCCAGAACACGTTCTTCCAATTTCCCTCACCCCGTCACACATCAAATTGTATAACTCATTATCAATGCTCCCACCACCACCGCCCCATGCACATCCTCATCCCTCTGAAAGAAACTTCAATTCTTTGCAGGAAATGTTTCCAATTTGTACATTATTAAAATAAATGTCTATAAATCAGTGCAATATACAATCTCTGAACTTTCTAATGATGGGAACACTCACAGATGGAAATGTAAGTAAAATGTATTTTTGAGGCTCCACCTGTCACTTTGAGCTCTCCTGGAGCTAAGAGGTCTAGCTAGTGGTCTCCAGATGCCTCAATTGTGGATCTGTATTTTCAACATCATAAAAGTTGTGAGACCAACATAAGAGAGAAAGCTAACCACACTAGTGAGAGATTGTTGCAAGACCAGCCTAATGAAGACAGATGGAACCAGTGTCAGAGCTTTTGAGACTAAACCATGTTTGGAGCCTTTCAGGATAAGACAGACTGGAGAACTTAAAACAGAGCCAGAACCAGAGGTTTTGCTTGCCAGAAGGAAACCGCTAACTTCAGAAGCTCCTTGCATTTATATTGCTGGAAGGAAGCTAGACCTTCACTGTGGGATATCCTTCCCCCTTCTCTCATCTCAACCTGTTTCTCGAATAAACTATAAAAATGTGAGTTAAAAAAGTTGTGTAAAGTCTATATGGTAATTTGTAAGGACTTTAAGGTCCAGTAATTAGTAGACGTAGGGAGCATTGGTGGGTTAGCAGTAAGACTGCACTGTCAACTCAAAGACATGTAGTTAAAATCCACTGGCTGCTCCATAGGCAAAAGATGACCAATTTCCTCCCACGAGATTTGCTGCCTCTGACAACCTGATGGAGTGTCAGCTCTGGGACATTTCTGACTAGATGATACACAACAACAACAAGTGCATCAGTGTGGGGACCATGTCTGACCTTACAGGAAATCAGAATTGTCCCCCTCCATAGTGCCTTTAATCTTTTTACAATAGTCATTAGGAATTGTAGGCCAATAGGTATATAAAACACAGAAACAAAAACTTAGTAGGAAACTTTGACACTTTGTACAAAAATTAGATCAATTTATAAAAGTCAGTGGACTCTACAATCTTTGAAACTGACTCTACAGCAATGAATAAGTGAATGAATATTCAAAGTAATAAATAATTTGAAAACCCTATTTTCTAGTGTAATACATATACAAATGAAATCATGACATAAAATATTGTATGTACAATGGAGTACATTTGGAAACTTTTTGAACTAGTATAAATAGAAAAAATATAATAAGTGTATAGTTGTTGTTGTTAAGTGTCATCGAATCGTAGATGATTGACTCATTGTGACCCTATGAACAAAAGACCTGAATACTTGTATAACTTTGGTTGTTTCTCCATGTTCATAGAATTTCCAGAGGCAAGCCACTTTGGAAGTGGATGCCACTCCTGCTTCCAAGCTTGTTTTAATCAGGAAGCTGCACCAAACACTGTCCACCACGAGTAACCATTATCACATTTGGCACATCAGTGTCACAGTGTTTAGCAACACAGCAACCACAGGTTACCTCTGTACAGCAATGCACAAACCAGTGCTATACCACTTAAAAGAATGTTTAAAAAAAAATTAAGTTAGGCCTGAGAGTCTCAGATTAGAATTAAGCACCTTGGGCTTGGTACCATAACTTTCTGTCCACTAGGCCAATGTAGCTCTCTCTATGTTGCCATTGTTATTGTTGCTAAGTGCCATTTAGTCATAGATAACTCCTAGGCAGCTTATGAATGAAAGATCTGAACACTTGTATAATTTTGTTCATTTATCCACATATTTAGAGTTTCTGGAAGCAAGCCATTTCAGAAGTGGATGCCACTCCTGTCTCTAAGCTTGTTTTAATCAAGAAGCTCCACCCAACACTGTCCACCATGGGTAACCATTGCATTTGGCACATCAGTGTCACAGTGTTTAACATCACAGCAACCACAAGCTACCTCTGTACAGCAATGCATAGACCAATATTATATCACTTAGAAGAATGTTTGGCAAAAAAACAATTTAAACCAGGCCTGAGAGCCGCAGATTAAAATCAACCACCTTGGGCTTGATAGCATAATTTTCTGTGCACTAGACCAACGTAGCTCTCTCTATGTTGCCGTATAGAAAGGAAGTATTCTATTCATGAAGACATAATTCTATTAACTCAATGATAAACTTAATGTATTATAATCAAAACCCATAAAGGGATTATGAAGCAATTGACAATATTAATTTCAAGTACACAAATTGCAAAGAATATGACATTCTAGACAAAGAAAATTAATGTGTGGAGACTTGCTTATCAGTATAAAAATTAGTTAAAAATTATAGGAAAAAGACAATATAATCTTCTCTAAGAAAATGAAAAACTGATAAGTGAAACCTAACAAAGAGCTAAGAAATAGCCACACACAGCACACACAGTAGGCACACTTGGTGTAGGATGAAAACTACATTACCACATACTGTAGAAATAACAAATCTTAAAAAAAAATAGGCTTTTATCATCTTTCAGAGAAGAATATTTTTAATCTCAAACCTGCTTTAGGATCTGGGTTTCCAATTGATTAGCCTTCTCACACAATGTGGGAGCCCAGATAGTCACACGAGATGAGATATGAGAGCTCTCTACAATCTCCTTGCTCAGATAACATTTTTTCTCCCAAAAGTGTATCGGCTATCTTAACATCATCTTTTGGAGAAGGATATCTTCAGTCTCAAACATGCTTCGGGGGTTGGGTTTCAAATTATTTGGCCTCCTCACACACCTTCAGGAACCCAGGGAGTTACACATGATAGGATTTGAGAGCTCTTTACAATCTGTCAGGTAACATCTGACAGAGTGTGGAAATTATTGGACAATATCACTAATGTCATACACAAGCAAAATCCTGCTGAAAATTATACAGAAATGACTGGCGCAGTACATTGACAGAGAAATACCAGAAAAACAAGTTAGGTTTTGAAGACTTTGTGGCACTAGAGACATCATTGCCAATGTCAGATGGATCTTGGCAGAAAGCAGAGAGTACTAGAAGAATATCTGTGTTTCATTGACTGTGCAAAGGTATTTGACTGTGTGGATCACAACAAATTGTGGCTAACCTTGAGGAGAATGGGAATCCCAGAACACTTGATTGTGCTTATATGAAACCTATAATTGGACCGAGAAGCAGTCCTCAGAACAGAGCAGATAAACTGCATGATTCAAAATCAGGAAAGGAGTGTGTCAGGGATGCAACCTGTCTTCATACCTTTTCAATCTGTATGCAGGACAGATCATTCATGTATCAGGGCTTTACGAGGTAGAGTGTAGGATCAAGATTGGAGTAAGACTAATCAACAATCTACAACATTCAAGGGACACAACCTTGCTTGATGAAACTGAAGAAAACCTGAAGCACTTGTTGCAGAACATAAAGGACTATAGTTTTTAATATGGATTGAAGTTCAACATCAAGAAGACAAAGATTGTCACCATTGGGCAAATTGGCAGCACCGTGATAAATGGAGAAGAGATTGAGGTTATTAGTAATTACAGCTTGCTTGGCTCTACGAGTAACACTCTTGACACCAGCAGTCAGGAAATAAAAAGACAAATTGTGTTGGGAAAATCTGCTCTCATGGACCTCTCCAGAGTGTTGAAAAGTAACGATGTCAGTCTAGAGTCAAAGGTGTGCCTAATCCAGGCCATGGTCTTCACAATTATTTGTTATGCTTCAGAAAGCTGGACAATGACTAAAGATTACAGAAGAAGAATCAATGCCTTTGAATTGTGATGCTGAAGAAGAGTCTTGAACGTACTGTGGACTGCCAAGAAAACAAATATGTCTGTCTTGGAGAGGGTAAACCAAGTCTCTTCTTGGAGGGTAGGATTTTGAAGCTCTGTCTCACATACTTTGCGCATCAGGCCAGTAGAGACTGGCCCTTGGAGAAGGATATCATGCTCAAAAGTGTAGAGGAACAGTGTGCTCTGCCCAAGAAATGTCCCTCAAAAGAATAATCAACACATTTGTAAATACAAATAAGCACTTTATTCCAGAATATCCACAAGTGGAGACTTTATCCCTCAGTAAGAAGGTGGCGAGGGAAAAAGCCCCGAGCTCCCCCCCAAAAAATGCTTTTATGGCTTTCCTGGGTGCTACTGTCAGGGCAGGGAGATTGAGATCATGGTTGGTGGGTCCAGGGATCAGTCCTGTGTGTTGGCTTTTGACGGGCTGGCTACTTTGCCCGCCTTTACTCTTTTTGTGTCACGTAGACACTAGTTAAGTTTTTACTTTGCAAGGATTGATAAGACTTTACCCGGGGCACTAGTGTTTGCCTTAAGCTAAGAATTTTTATGGCCCACTCCTGCTTCTGGCATTAATGGGGGTTTATAAAAAATGGGGTTTATGCTGTCCCCTCAAGTGCAGGAGAATAAGACCTCAGATGAGATGAATTGATACAGTATTGGGGGCAATTGGGATTAGTGTGTTAAAATAAGTGAGACTGTCTCAGGATAGGGGATTCTGAGCTGCTGTACATAGATAGGGTGGCAATACATCTCAGGTGACTCAACAGCATATAAAAGCAACACATATTATATTGGTTGTTTTTTATTTAAGCCTCTTGTTTAGAGTCAACAAGACTTTGGGGAGATCCTTTGTGTTTAAAAGTAATTTATCATTATTTTGGAGGAACATTCTTCTAAGTGGTATAGCACTCTTCTGTCAATTTGCTGTACTCAGGTAATCTGGGTTTGCTGTGATGCTGAACCTTGTGCCACAGGGTTGTCAAATGCCATAATGGTTACCCATGGGACAGTGTTTGGTGGAGCTGCGAGTTTAAGACAGGTTTGGAAACAGGTGTTGGATCCACTTCCTAAAAAACATGTCATTGGAAACTCTATGAACTTTGATAAATTGTGATAGTTACAGAAAGATTTCTGGCCTTTTGTTCATAGGTTTGCTATGAGTCATGTTTAACTCAATGGCAATCAACAACAACAATAACAACATTATTATTTTTTTTACTTGGGGAAAACTATTAGATGGAATACAAACTAAATGTAAAAGGTAACTTTAAAACACACACACACACACACAAACTTTTTAGATGACAAAATAAAGCATCTATAATTTTTGTGTAGGGAGATTTATCAATAGAACTAACTGTTAAAAATTAACAATAGAAGAAAATAGTGGTTAGTTCAATATTAAAATTATGATTTTCATTAGATGACTTTTTAAAATATATTGAGATAAAATGAAGATCTGTATTTCCTATACTTGTAACTGAAAAGAACTCACCCTTAAAAAGTGTAAAAAACACCTATGAAAAGAAAAATTGACAGCTAAGTTAATTTGCTTATCTCTCAATAAACTGTTGTGAAGTGAATTCTGGCTCATATCAACCTCCTTTTGCAATTACTTATCATTCAGAGAGCTGGACAATTACTAAGGATAGCAGAAGAAGAATAGATGCCTTTATGTTGTACTGGAGGAGAACTGAACATATCATAGATGCCAAGGAAACAAATAGGTTTGTCTTGAATATGGTGAAACCAAGTTTCTCCTTGGAGGCGAGGATTTTGAAGCTCCGTCTCACATACTTTGGGCACGTGGCCAGGAGAGACTGGCCCTTGCAGAAGGACAGCATGCTCAGAAAGGTAGAGGGAGAAATAACGCAAACATACAATGATCATTGGTATATGGAGTGTACAAAGAATGAATCTTAGAAAAATGGAAGGTGAATAAAATGGAATGAATAAAAATCCTTCTATAATCCTTAGTCTTTGTTCAGGTCTCTTATGCAAGGCAAAAAATTACAAAGACCATGGCCTAGAATAAGTGCATCTTAGTATCTAGACTGATATTTTTGCTCTTCCGATTTCCTGACAGCAGAGTTTTCTAATGCAATTAGACTTTGGATTTCCTGACTTTTGGTTCCAAGAGTTTTAATTGTAGAAATGAGCAAGTTAAAACTGTTGGTAGCCTCAATCTTTTCTTAATATATCATGGTGCTGCCAATTGTAATCTTTGTTTTCTTGATGTTGAGCTTCAATCCAAATAGAAGACTACAGTCCTTGAACTTCTGAAGCAAATGCTTCACGTTCTCTTCAGTTTCAGTAAGCAAGGTTGTATCACCTGCATAACACAGTTTATTACTGAGTCTTTCTCCAGTTTTAATGCCATATTCCTCTGTATAAAGTCAAACCTTCTGAATGATCTGTTCTTTTTATAGATTGAAAATGTATGGAGGCAGAACACATCCTGACACACAGTGTTTTCTTGTTCCTGGTCCAAATATAAGTATTTCTTGACCACCATCATTGAAAATATTTTCTAAAAATTCAATGAAACATAAGCACATAAACAACGTACATAGGCTTCATCTGATAGATGACTACACAAGAATCAAACTACCTCTGTGCTGAAAACAAAAATTTGAGAAGCTAAAGATCAATAGTCAAAGCAGGCACAGGGCTGAGTATGGATAAGACCATCAACTACTCACAAGAACGTTCAAGCTAAAGTTTAAGAAATATTTTCAAAGTACATGAAACTACAAAGAAACCCTGGTGGCCTAGCAGAAAGAAGCTGTACTGAAATTCCAAAGGCACACAGCTGAATCCACTAGCTTCGCAGCATGAGAAGGATGAGCAATGTCCTCCTGTCTCCAAAAACCCTCAGAGGGTCAGCTAAGGGTCAGTTCTGACTTAATGATATGCAACAACAACAATAATACATGAAACTACTTGTAAGATGTGTATCAAAATCCAAAGAAGAAATAAGAGGGAGAAGAAAGCCTGAGGGTGGGGTGGGGGGGGTGGAGGGGTATAATTCCTGAGATTGCAAAATTTACTGGGCAGCATGAGGACCTGAATGAATTAGGAAAGATCCAGTGAGGACCTGTAAAAGTGAAGTAATGGTGAACATGGATCAATGGTGATTAATTTTATAAAACCCAATATATGGAAATAATATGGTGAAACACAGTGTCAAGGGAGGAATGCATGAAATAAAATGTATATACATGAAACATGATATATATAACTTTTATATTTAAATCAATATAATATAAATTAAAAATATATGAGAACTGAAATATTACTTGAGTTTATCCCAAATTGAAGCTGGAGGAAATGAAAACAAGTCCACAAGAACCAAAATACAATCTTGACTCTCTCACCTGAATTTAAGAATCATCTTAAGAATTATTTTGAGACACTGAACACCAATAATGGAAGACTAGAGTAACTGTAGGATGACATCAAGGATATAATCTGTGAAGAAAGAAAAAGATCATTACAAAGACAGAGGAGAAACAAACAAACAAACAAAACCCCAAAATAAGTGGAATGTCAGAAGAGACTATAAAATTGCAGTAAATAGCTGAGAAACCAAAAGAAAGAGATGCTAAAGTAAAAGAGATGAACAGAAGATTTCAAAGGAAATATCAAGGAGAGGAACTAAAGTATTATAATAAAATGTGCAAAGAGGTGATGGTTGTTACTATTATTATTATGTGCCATTGGGTTGCTTGTGAACCCCTTATATACAGTAGCTCTAAAGTTTGCTGTATCCTGAGCCAGTCTCACTGACTCTGATACATTTCTCTCCCTTTACCCAAGTACTATGTCAATCTGTCTTATTCGAGGACTTCCTCTCCTGTGCTGTCTCCCCACCCTTCCAAGCATGATGTCCTTGAAGGACTGGTTCCTTTTGGCCACATGCCCAAAGTATGTGAGATAGAGCTTCAAAATACAAGCCTCCAAGGAGAAACCTGGTTTTACCCTCTCCAAGACAAACCAGTTTGTTCTTTTGGAGCTTCATGGTATGTTCAATACTCCTCTCTAGCACTACAACTCAAAGGCATCAATTCTTCTTCTGTCATCCTTAGTCACTGTCCAGCTTTCTGATACATAGTAAGTAATTGCAAAGACCATGGCCTGCAGAGTTGGAGTCAAAGCATATAAAGGAAAGAACTTGTTCAGCATTTCTCAAGTTGAAAGAATTGAAAAACAAATTCAATATCCATGTTGACATACTGAGAGGTGCTGTGGGAAAAATCTTGGATAATCTAGGAAGCATCAAATGAAGATGGAGGGAATATATAGAGTTACTAATAGGAATTGACCAACACTGAAAAATTTCTGATAGTACCATATGAGTAAGACCCAAAAGTATGGAAGGAAGAAGTTCAAGTTGCAATGAAGGCACTGGCAAAAAAAAAAAAAAATAAGGCCCCAGGAGTTGACGGGATATTAATTTACATTTGATTTAACTGATGGGCTCACTAGTATATACCAGGAAATTGGGATGACTGACGAAGTGATTGGAAGAGATTCATATTTTTCCACTTCCCAAGAAAGGAGATCCAACAGAATGCTGAAGTTATCAAATAATATCACTAACAGAATATTGCTGAATATCATCAAAAAATGCTTGGAACAGTACATTGACAGGAAACTTCCAGAAATTCAAGCTGGATGTCAGACAGATCCAGAATGAAAGCAGAGAATACTAGAAGAACGTCTATTTACCTTTTATAAATTTTGCAAGATATTTGACTGTGTGGGTCATAACAAACTATGGCTAATATTGAGAAGAATGGAAGTCGTGGAACACTTAATTCTGCTCTTGCAAAATCTATACCTAAAACAAGCAGCTGTTGTCCAGAGGAAGCAAATACTGCATAGTTTTAATTTGAGAAAGGTATGGGTCAGGAATATGCCACATCTATGCAATCTATATACTGAGTAAATAATTTGAGAAGCTAGCTTTATGAACAGGAATGTGTAATCAGGATTGGAAGAAGGTTAATCAACAACCTATGTTATATACATGACACAGTCTTGTTCACTGAATATGAAGAGAACTTGAAATGCTTGTTGTAGAATATTAAACACTATAACCTTTATATGATTGCACCTCAACATCAAGAAAACAAAGGTTCTCACCACCAAGCCAATAGGCAAAGTGATGACAGCTGAAAAAACAATTGAAGTTGTCAATAATTTTATCCTACTGGGATCAACAATCAACACCATTGGTACCAGTAGTCAGGGGATCAGGAGATATATTATCTTGGAGAAGTCCACTAATAGGCACTTTGCCAAATTAATGAAAAATAATGATGTCAGTTTGAAGACTGAAGTGGGCCTTATTTAAACCATTCACTTTTTGAACACTTGCTAGGTATCTGAGATCTGGATGGATGACAATGAATAAGGATGACAGAAGAATTGATATCTTTGAGTTTTGATACTGAAGAAAAGAACTGAATATTTCATGGACTAACAGAAAAACAAACATACATGTCTTGGAAAAAGTACACTCAAAATACTCCTTGGGGGTAAAGAGTGGTGAAGCTTCATCTCTCATACTTTGACACTTTGTTCAGAGATGGTATTCCCTAGAAAGAGATATTATACTTATACAGGGAGATGGTAAGTGAAAGAGAGAAAGATCCTCAATGAGATGGATTGACACAGTGACTGAAGCAAAGGTGTGTCAGAGATAATGAGGATGGAACAATATAGAACAAGGTCCAGGTTTATTGTCTATAGGATCACTAGGATCTTCTATAGGGCACTTTGAATCATACTCAATGTGACAGCACCTAACAAAAACATCCCCCCTGAATTTAAAACCTGAATCTAGAGAGTAGTTGTAACTGTGGGGGAGCCAGCAGCAGAAGAATTAGCCATGGAGGAGAGTGAGCTTCAGAGGGAGCCATCCGTGGGGAGAGTGGGCCATGAGTGGTAGCAGGCCATTGGGAGAGTGAGCTGGACAGCTGGTGTTTGAGTGAACTACATTGTGGGGGTAATTGCTGTGTTTCGACCATTTTGGACCCCTGTAAGCTCAAGCAGAACACAGTGAGACATCTGGGCGTAGAGAAAGTGGGTAGACCCAGTTCTCAAGAGAAAACCAAAGCTTCCTGGCTTTCTATTCAGGTCCCCACCCATGCTCACCCAATGAGCGTCTGCAAACAACAGCCCCCACCCCACCTGTGCCCGGCCATAACCCACTGCACCCACACCCATGTGTGTGCTAGTATTGAGACTCTGCCTTGCATCTCCTCACATCTAGTCAATTAACTTCATTTAGTCCAGAGCACTTTGACAGGCCTGGCTGCAACAGTTGTCTGAAAAAGAGACTGCTTTCATGGGTCTTTTTTCCTCTGAACTGAAATAAATATTTCCTTGGGTCAGAAGTTCAGGGAAAACACAGGCAGGGTAACTGCCCCACCATCTTCTGGAGCAGTGACTTCAGATCAAGAACTTGTTATTGTCTCAGGCATGAAAAAACTCTACCACAGCAATGTGATGTAAGAAGCAAACTTTCTAACACTCTACACAAGCCCAAAGCAATATGTCACTCTTAAAAAGTGACACAATATCAATGGATTTCCTGATGGATTTCTGACACAGAATTTAGAAGAACAATGACAATATTTTCAATGAGTGAAAGACAAACCTAAACAACTGTAGGACACTGTAAGCAAAAACCAGGAGGAACTTAAAATAAAACACAAACAACATAGAAAACAATGCAGATAAAACAAATGAGGCATTAGAGGCTCTAGAAAAAACAAGAAACCACAATCCAAAATATGAGGACCAATGTTTCAGATGCTGTCAACATGATGGAGGGACACATGAACAGAGTTAAAGTGATGGAACACAGAACCAATGAAATGGAAGATAGAATTGTCACCACTTATCTGCTAGAACAAAAATCAGTATCAAAAAAGGAAGGACAAAAGAAGAAAACTTACGAATAGTGTGGAATACAATCACGAGAAATAGCATATGCATAAACACAATCCCAGAACAAGGAGAAGCAAGTAAAGGCATCAAAACAGTTGTGGAAGAATTACTAGAAGAAAACTTCACAGGCATAATGAAGAATGAGAGAATATATATTCAATAAGCTGAGTGAACATCATATTGAATAGACCCCAAAAGAAAAACACCAATGCGTATCATAGTCACATTTATCAGAAACAAAGATAAGGAGAAAATTCAGAAAGCAGCAAGAAAGAAAACAAGAATAATCTTTGTTGTTATTGATATGTGCCATGGAGTTGTCTGTGACTCATAGTGACCCTATGTACAACAGCCCTAAACTACACCCTATCCTGTGGCAATCTCACCAACTCTGATACACCTACCTCCATTACTCCAGTCACTTAATTAATCTATCCCATCAAGACTCTTACTCTACTGCGCTGTTCCTCCACCCTCCCAAGCATGATGTCCCTCTCCAAGTACTGGTCCCTCATTGCAACAAGTTCAAAGTATGTCAGACAAAGCTTCAAAATCCTTGCTTCCAAAGAGCAGCCCAGCTTCACCTTATTCCAGACAAATTTGTGTTTTCTTAGCAGTCATGGTATATTCAATACTCTTCTCCAACACCACAGCTCAAAGGCATCAAATTCTCCTTCTATCCTCCCTAGTAATTGTCCAGCTCTCTGATGCATAGCAAGCGATTGCAAACACCATAGCATGTATTAGGTGTACCTTAATCTCCAGAGTGACACCATTGCTCTTCAGTACTTTGGAGAGTTCCCAAAGAGCAGAGTTTCCCACCGCAACACGTCTTTCAATTTCCTTGCTGCTGGTGCCAAGAGTGCTGACTTTGGAGCCAAGCAAACTAAGACTGTTGACAATCTCAATCTCTTTATCATCTATCCTGGATCTGCTAATTGGCCCAGTGGTGAGAATCTTTGTCTTCTTGATGTTGAGCCTCAATCCACATTGGAGGGTGCAGTCCTTGACCTTCTGCAGCAAGCACTTCAGTCCTCCTCAGTTTCAGCAAGCAGGGTTGTGTCATCTGTATAACACAGATTGTTGATAGATCTTCCACCAATCTTGATTCTGCAATTCTCCTCATAAAGCCCAGCCTCCCAGAGAATTTGTTCTGCATACAGATTGAAAAGGTATGGAGATAGGACACTACCTGGCATACACCCTTCCCAATTTTGAACCATGCACTGTTTTCCTGTTCTGTTCTGTTCTGTTCTGTTCTGTTCTGTTCTGTTCTGTTCTGACAACTGCCTCCTGGTCCAAGTGTAGGTGTAGCATTAGCACAATCAAGTGATCTGGGATTCTCACTCTTCTCAGAGTTAGTCGCAGTTTGTCATGATCCACACAGTCAAATGCCTTTGTGTAATCAATGAATCAAAGATAGACATTCTTCTGGTAGTTTTTGCTATAAGGGGGACCAAATAAGATTAAGTGCCAATTTCTTAGCAGAAGCCATGTGAAGAAGAAAAAAGTGGCATCTATCAAACACTCCAACTTCATAAGTGTGAAACAAGAATATTGTAAAATTGTCCATCAGATATGAAGGAGAGATCAAGGCATTTCCAGAAAAAGAGAACTTAAGGGAATTTATAAAAATAAGACCAGCATTGAAGGAAACACTGAGAGACATCCTTCTTACAAAGGTGTCACCAAAAACAGATGGACCACAACAACTAGCAAGAACACCAAAAAGTACTCAGCAAATTGATAGCAATAAAACCTTTCTTGTCAATAATCACACTGAATGATTTAAATGCACCACTGAAGAGAAAAAAGAGTAGCAGATTGGATTAAAAAAAAATCCATCAATATACTCTCTACAAGAGACACACCTGAAAAGTGAAGATAAGGACTAAAGATAAAAGGGTGGGGAAAATACACCAAGCAAATATCAACCAGAAAACAACAACAACAACAACAAACAACAACAAACCAAACAAACAAAAACAGGAGTAGCAATATTAATCTCTGAAAAACTGAATTTCTATGCAAAAATCATCACAAAGGACAAGGAAGGGTACTACATAATGATTAAAGAGTCGCTATAACAAGAGTACATGAAAAAAACTTCTGTGCACCTAATGACAGCTGCTAAATATATAAAACTAACATCTAACATACCTTAAAAAGGGAATGGACAACACCACTATAGTAGTTGGAGACTTTAATACACCTCTCTCAAGAAAAGATAGAACTACCAGAAAAGAAAATAAACAAAGACATTGAAGAATTAAACTACACAATAAACCAATTTAATCTCAGAGATAGTCATAGGCTAATGTACCCCCCAAAAGCACAGAATACCTTATTCTCAATTCTGCATGGAGCGTTCTTGAGAATAGATCACATTTAAGGTCACAGGCAAGTATCAATAAATTAAAAAAACATAGATATAATACAAAGCATCTTATCAAGACAAAATGTTACAAAATTAGATATTAATAACAAGAGGCTAGAGGAGAAAAAGACATACAGTTGGAAGCTGAGCAACACCTTGCTTGAACATGTGTGGGTACTATTGTTGTTATTGTTGTGGCTGATTGCCATTGAATCGAGGTCAACTCATAGCAACTCTATTAACAACAGATCTAATGCCTTTCCATAGCTATTTTTGTTTCTCCAAGTTCATAGAGTTTCCAGAGGCTTATGCTTTAGGAAGTGAATGCCACTACTGCTTCCAAACCTGTTTTACAACTAGGAGGGCCACCAAACACTGTCCACAATGAAAAACAATTATGGTATTTGATATCCCTATGGCACATCATAGCAAACACATAGTTACCTCATATAGCACATTAACCACAAGAAATGAGCAAAATGGAAGAAGGTTTCTCCAGATATAATAACATTAGTCTCGTTTAGCAGTGGTTAAGTGTTGTCAAGTTGAATATGGCTTTGCATAAAAGACCTGAACTCTGTTCTATGATTAATACAATTTCTGTACAATTATATAAGAGAGTGGGTAAAATTTCCAGAGGCAACTAGTTTAGGAAGTGACTATCACTCCTGCGTTGCTCGAGTGGGTACTAGAAGAAATAAAAAGTGAAATTGAAATATTTCCTAAAACAAATGACAATAAAAACACAACTCACCAAAACCTCTGGGAAACAGTGAAAGCAGTAATCAGAGGTCAATTTATAGCAATAAGTAAAAACATCAAAAGGCAGGGAAAAATTACCATTGACTCTCAAACCCAGCATCTCCAAAAAATTGAAAAATAACAGCAAGAAAACGTGTCACCCTTCATAAAAACGGAAATAATAAAAATCAGGGCAGAAGTGAATGAAACAGAAAATGGAAAATAATTGTAACCATCACCAAAACTAGGAGTTGATTCTTTGAAAGGGTCATTATAATCAGCAAACCACTTGCAAAACTAACAAAGGAAAAGAAGGAAGGGGAACCCAAACAATCCAAATAAAAATAAAGTAAGCAACATCACAACAGAATCAAGTAAAATAAGAAGGCTAACATTGGAATAGTATGAAAAATTTTACTCAAACAAATATGAAAACCTAGAGGAAATGGAAAAATACCTAAAAATTCACAACCTACCTAAACTGACACAAACCAAAATTGAACACCTGAACAGACCCATTACAAAAGAAGAAATTGAAAATGTAATAAAACAACTCCCAGCCAAGCAAAGCCCTAGACCAAATGGTTTTTAAAGTGAATTTTATCTATATAAACTATTTCAGAAAATAGAAAAAGATGGAATTCTCCCAGATTCATTCTACAAACAAACACATCCTTGATACCAAAGCCAGGTAAAGACACCACCAAAATAGAAAACTATAGGACAATATTTCTCATGATCTTAGATGCAAAAAACCTGGCCAATAGAATCTAATGATACATTTAAAAAAAAATCACCATGACCAAGTGGGAATCATAACAGGTATGCAAGGTTGGTTCAACATAAGAAAAACAATCAACAAAATTTATCACATAACAAATCAAAGAACAAGAACCGCATGATCCTATCAATTTGTATAGAAAAGGCCTTTGACAAAATCCATCAACCTTTCCTGATTAAAACACTCAACAAAACAGAAATAGAGGGAAATTGCCTCAACATAGTAAAAAGTATATACTCAAACCTGAGAGCCAACATTATTCTCAACACAGAGAGATTAAAGGAATTCCCTTTGAGAACAATAACTAGGCAAGGATACCCACTACCACCTCTCCTATTCAATATTTTATTGGAAATCTTAGTAGTAGCAATAAGACAAGAGAAGAAAATAAGAGGTATCTAACTTGGTGAAGAGGAGGTAAAATTATCTCTACATGCAAATGATATGATAGTATACTTAGAAAACACTAAAGACTCATCAAGAAGACTACTGACCATATTGATCAATTCAGCAACATGGCAGGATATAAGATCAACATACAAAAATCAGTTGGATTTTTTCTACAGTGACAAAAAGAATATAGAGCTGGAGCTAAGAAAAACAATACCCATCATAATAGCTAATCATAAGATTCATTACTTGGAAGTAAATATAACTAAAAACACAAAGGATCTATTAAAAAGTTACAAAATATTGCTACAAAAAACCAAAAGAGACCTTGAAAATTGGAAAAATATACCTTGCTCGTGGATAGGAAGATTCAATTTTGTAAAAATGACAGTACTACCAATGGCAATTTATACATTCATTGCAATCTCAAAACAAATACCAATTCCATTTTGATTGGAATGGAAAGAGACCCCAAATACGTAAAGCACTCCTTAAAAAAGAGAAATAAGGTCCAAAGCATCTCACTCCGATTTCTAATCTTACTGCACTGCCATGGTAGTGCAATAGAATTGAGCACCTGGAAATCAGTCCATACACCTATGCAAAACATTTTTTACGAGAAGATTAAATCAGTTAAGTGAGGAAACAACAATATTTTTTTTAACAACAGTCTTTTTAACAGATGGTTTTGGAAAAAATTGAAAAACTATCTGCAGAAAATTCAAACAAGACCCATACCTCACACCATACACAAAAATCAATTCGAAGTAGATCAAGGACCTAGTACTAAAGCCCAGGACTATAAATTTCATTAGAGAAAAGCTTGGAAGAACCCTAGAAGCTCTAATCTATAACATGAACATTCTTCCAAGAATCCTGAAAAACCTACAAGTAGAGAATAAAATAGATGAATAGGACCTTCTTAGAATCAAATCTCTGTTCACATCCAAAAACTTCTCCAACAGAGTAAAAAGGAAAGACACAGAATTGGAAAAAATATTTGATAATAACATGTCTGATAAGGGACTTATATCCAGAATTTATAGAATATTCAAGTACCACAACAAGATAATGGTAAACAATCCAATTGCAAAATGGACACAGGATATGAAAAGACATTTCACCAAAGAAGACATTCAGATGGCAAACAAAGACATGAAGAAATGTTCATAATCCCTAGTTCTAAAAGAGATGCAAATCCAAACAACTATGAGATAACATCTCACCCAAGTAATAATAGCAAAATTCAACAGAGCAGCAAACAACAAATGCTGGTGAGTTTGTGGAGAAAGTAGAATGCTTATTAATTGTTGGTGAGAGTGTAAAGTGATGCAACCACTATGGAAGGTAGTATGGTGCTTTCTCAAAGAGTTGGAAATAGAAATACCATTTGATCCAACAATTCCACTGCTGAGAATATATCCTAAGGAAACCAGAACTGCCCCCCAAGCAAACATATGCATACCCATGTTTATTGGTTCCTTGTTCATGATAGCAAAGAGTTGGAAACAACCCAAGTGTCCATCAACAAATGAATGGATAGAAAAGTTGTGTTATATTCACACAATGGAACACTGTGGAGTGGATGACATTATGCTGAGTGAAATATGTCAGTCACAAAAGGAAAAATACTGCAAAATTTCACTATTTTAAAATGAGACTGACTTTAGGGTTGGGGGAAACTAAGAAAAGAGGGGATAAGTAATGTACACTGCATTGAAACAGACGAAGGAAAGAACTGTTTAAAAGGAATATATGAATAGTTATTATTTTCATGACAAGAGTCCAGAATGAAAGCTGAGAGCTGCATAGTAAAGTGGACTGGGGGAGGGAGGGGACTGTATAACAATGAAAGGATTTTTTCTTTATTTTCCAAGAAAATAACAAACTGAGGGGCGGGGGCAGGGAGGAAAAAGTATAACAATGAATAAATGGAAATCCAAAGTCTCTATAAACTTTCATTAAAATCTCAATTAATAAAAGAATAGCTGTAATACATTACACTAATGATAAAAGATTAGACAACTTCTAGGATAATATCAAGGACACTGTCCTTAAAATACCAAAGGTTGTTAAAATGACATAGAAAAAGGAAAGATTAAAACAGGTATCAGATGTGAATCTGAAACTTGTACTTGCTGAAAAACATAGCCAAAATGAGAGGAAGAAATTTTCAAGTAATATATCTAAATAGAAGACTCCAAAGGGCAGGTCTAGAATAAAATGTATTAGAATAAAAAATGAAAAAAAATCTGGGCTTAGAAAAATAAAAGGGAAGGACTTGCTTTGCATTTACTCAGTTGAAAGAACTGAATAACAGACTGAAGCCATGAGTTGCAATAGTACAGATATTTATAGGCAAAATATTGAATGGTGTAGGAAGCATCAAAAAATATGGGATTCAAGTTCGCAGGAACATAATCTAAGGAAATGATTCAGTAAAAAGTGTCAAGAAAGAAAACAGTCTGTAGTTTAAGCCAGAGGAATTTGTTGACTATAAGTCTTGTGGCCATGACTGGATCTATGAATAAGAGATTATCAACAGCTGTGTCCTCCTGTCCACAACTCTTCATTCCAGGCTTGGAAACAGGAAGACTAAACATTATTTTCTAAAGCACAACCACAAATAAAGCTTTTGGAAAACGGGGGGGTGGGGGGGGGAAAGAAGATGGGAAAACACTTTAAAACATTTCAGGAAGTAACATTTGGTCAAGAATCAATAGTAGTGGAGAAAGAAGTTCAAGCTCCATTGAAGGTATTGGCAAAACAACAACAACAAAGCAAAACAAAACAATCAAAGAAACAAACAAACAAACAAAAAGCTAACCAAGGCTCAGGAAGTAAAAGAATAGCAACAGATATATTTCAACAAATGGATGCAGTCTGGGACATGCTCAATCATTATGTCAAGAAATTTGGAAGGATGCTACATGGTCATTTGGCTGGAAGAGATTCACACTTGTTTTCCTTCCCCCCAAAAGATGATCCAACAGAATGTGGAATATATCAAACAATATCATTAAAATTACAACTAGAAAACCATCGTGCTGAAGATTACTTTGACATTACTGTAACAGTACACTGACAGAGAAATCCTAGGAATTCAAGTTTGATTCAGAACAGGCTATGAAACCGACGATATCATAGCTAATCCAAAATGAACTTGAATGAAAGCAGGGAATGTTAGAAAGATGCTTATTTGTGCTTTATTTACTATGCAAAGGAATTTTATGGTATCCATAATAACAAGTTGTCAATAACTTTGAGAAGAAAGACAATGTCAGAATACTTAAGTATATTCTTGTGAAATCTACACTTAGATCAAGAAGCAATTCCCCCAACAGAATCAGAAACACTACACCTTTTAAACTCAGAAAATATGTGCATCAGGGTTGTGCCATTTCTTCATACTTGTTCAGTCCGTATACTGAACAAATCACTGGAGAAGTGAGACTCTTTGAAGACTGTGGCATCAAAAGAGAAGGAAGACTAATCAGCAATCTGCATTGTGTAGATGACATAACTTTCCTTACAAATCCTGAAGAAGAATTGAAGTACTTATTGGAGAAGAACAAAGAATACATCTTTTAATATGGATTGCATCTCAACATCAAGAAATTGGAAAGTCCCACTGATAGACCAATAGACATCATGATAGATGGAGAAAAGATGAAAGTTGTCAGTCATCTGTATTCATAATCACCATTTTAGCAGCAGTCAAGATTTTTAAAAAAATGTATTGTACTGCATAAATAGGGTATCAAGGACTTCTCTAAAGTGCTAAAGAGCAAGGAAATCTGTTTAAAATCTAAAGTCTGTCTGATGTAAGTAAGTGAGGGTCTTTTCAATTTATTTCCCATTATTCTTAAGAAAAACCAAAGAGGAACATAAGAAAAATCAAAGATGCCTTTGAATTGTCATGTTAGCAATGAGTGCTGAATACTACATAGACTGTCAAAAAAATGAAATAAATATATATTGGAGGGAGTGTTCCTCACAAAGATGGAATTTCATCTCCTATGTTTTTCTAGGAGGAGCCAGTCCTTAGAAAAGACATCAAGTTGAGTAAAGTGGAGGATTTGAGAAAAAGAGAAAGACTTTCACAAGATAGACTGGTACAGTGCCTCTATCAATGGGCTAGATAACACCAAGAATTGTTAAGATAGTAGAGGATAGGGAAAAGATCCAACCTGTCATTCATAGAGTCTCTATGAGTTGTAGTTGACTCAGTGGAACTCATCATCCCCAGCAACAACAAAGGTAGCTGAAAGCACAAAAAGGGGAGATATGCGAGAAGAAGCACCTTGCAATATCATTGCTGTCATATGTACGTGCTGTCTAGTTGACTATGACTCATATCAACCTTATGAACAATGGCTCTCAACCTTACGCCATTTTGTATAATCCTCACCAACTAAAACACACTTGAGCCCATTGTTGCAGAATCTTTGTTAGTGTGATGTACTGTGGAGTTTACTGAGACTCATAGCAACCCTATGCAATCCTGCTCTTATCTTGAGCCAATCTCAGCGTCTGATATGTCTACCGCTTTTATCCCAAATAATGTGTCAATCTATCTCATCCAGGGTCTTGTTCTTCTGCCCTGTCTGTCCAGCCTTCCAACCAGGATGTCTTTCTCCAAGGACTGGTCCTTCTCCAAGGACTGGTCCATCCTAGCAACATGCCCAAAATATGTCAGACAGAGCTTCAAACTCTCTTCCTCCAAGGAGCAATTTGGTTTCATTCCCTCCATGACAGATTTATTTTTCCTATTGGCAGTTCATGGTATGTTCAAAAATCCTCTCCATCACACCTCAAAGTCATATATATACATTTTCTTTTTTCTTCTATCACCCTTAGTTATTGCCTAGCTCTCTAATGCATAGTAAGTAATTTCAAAGACCATGGACTGAATCAGGCAAACCTTAGTCTCTATTTTCAAATAAAATTCGTCTTTTATTTTCTGTCTGCTGGTGCCAAGAGTGTTGTCTATTGAACTGAGCAAGCTAAAATTGTTCATAATCTCAATCACTTCTCCTTCTATCATGGTACTGCCAACTTGCCCAGTGGGGACAATCTGTATTTTCTTGATATTTAGCTTCAAACACATAAAAAAAAAGAAAGAAGCAAAATTAGTGACGTAACTCAAAACCTTTATCAAATAGAAAAAGAACAAGAATCTAATTTTGCAACCTTTAGGAGAAATAAAATTATAGGAAGAAGAGCTGAAATCAATGAGATAATAACAGAAAATCAATTGAAACCTTAATAAGACCAGGAGCATGCTCTTTGTCAATAAAATAGACAACCCTTGGCAAACATAAAACAAGAAAAGAAATAGAATATACAAATAATTTTAATAAGAAATGGCAAAAGTGACATCAAAACAGAACAAGATGAAATCAAATCAATATTGGAATACTATGAAAAGCCATACTCTGATAAATTTGAAGACCTAGAGGAAATGGACAAATACACTGAAACTCACTCCCTCGCCAGATTTACATGGACAAATGTAGAATAGGCTCATTTTGAAAGAAGAAATTTAACAGTTCATAAAATTACTCCCTTCTGCCCTCTGGGGGGAAAAAAATTCCTGGCACAGGAGGCTTCTCTACTGAATTCTCCTGAACATTCAGAAAAGATCTATCACATTGTTTTAAAAATTATTACAAGGAATAGAAAAAGGGGATATACTCCCAGAGTTATTCTATGAAGGAGGCTTAACTCTTATACCAAAGCCATTTTTTATAGAAAAATACAATATATCATATGAATACAGACACAAAAATCCTTAACAAAATACTGGTTAATAGAATCCAACATTACATCAAAACAAAACAAAAATCAACAATCCATCATGACAAAGTGGAATCCATAACAGGTATGCAACATTGGTTCAACATAAGAAATCAGCGTAATTCATCAAATTAACAAAACAAGAACAAGAACCACTTGATTAATTTATGCAAAAAAATTCTTGGACAAAAATCCAAAACCTGTTCCTGATTAAAACACTCAGCAAAATAGGAACAGAGGAGAATTTCCTCAACATAATTAAAAGTAAATAAGCAAAACCAAGGCCCAATATTATTCTTGATTGAAAATTACTAAAGGAATTACCATTGAAAACAGGAACCAAACAAAGATGGCCACTTCTCCTATTCCTATTTAATATTGTATTGGAAGTACTTTCTAGGGAAATATGAAAACAGAAGGAAATAAGAAGCATAAAAAATGGCAAAGAGGTGGTAAAACTGTCACTATATGTAGAGATATGATAGTGTATACAGAAAAAAAACAAGGATTCAACAACAACAACAACAACAAAAATCTAATACGACAATTTCGTAGACTGGAAGGATATAAGATCAATATACAAAAGTTGGTGGGATTCCTCTACATTAACTAAGAAAACATACATAAGGAAAGTAAGAAAGTAATACAGTGTATAATAGTCACCACAAATTGACCCATGTGTGGATAAACCTAACTTCTAGTTGTTGTTGATTGCCTTCGAGTGGAGCATGACTCACATAGCAACCTTATGAACAAAAGGCATGAAGCAGCCTCTACAACTATCAACATTTATCAAAGTTCATAGAGTTTCTGGAGTCATGTTGTTTAGGAAGAGAAAGTAAGACAATGTACAGAAGCCAACCACAGATTGACATACGTGAGTATAAACCTAACTAGAGACACAAAATACCGTTATAAAGAAAACTAAGAAGTATTACTGCAGGAAACAATAAGAGACCTAACTAAATGGAAAAAAAATGTTCCAAGTTTGTGCATAAGAAGACTCAAAGCAGTAAAAATTACAATACTTCCAAATGCAATCTACATGTATAATGTCATCCAAATACAGCTAGCAAACTCATTTTTCTAACAGATAGAAATGCAATTTGCTAGTTTATTTAGAAAGGAAAGAGACCCAGAATAAGCCAAGCATTGTTGAAAAAGAAAAATGATGGGGAATGCATGGAACTCCTTAATCTCAAAGCCTACTCACACAACTGTAAAAACTGAAATAACGTGGTATAGTAAAACTAAAGACATGTAGAACAATGGAACAAAATCAAGAACCCAGAAGTTAACTCACAATTTGTGGCTAATATTTAGACGAATGGGAATCCTAGAACACCTGATTGTGCTCTTGTGTATCTGAATCAGGAAGCGGTTGTCAGAATATAGTAAGGAAACATTACGTGCTTCAAAATAAGGAAAATAATACATCAGGGATGAGCCTCATTTTCATACATTTTCTACTAACACATGGAGCAGATCATTAAGGAAACTGAACTTTATGTGGAGGAATGTGGTATCAGGATTACTGGAAGACTTATCAACAACGTGCTATAGGCAGATGACATAACCTTGCTTACTGAAACTGAGGAGAACCTGAGAATTTGCTGTAAAAGATCAAGGACTACAGTGTTCAATTTGAATTGAAACTCAACATCAAGAATCCAAACAATCTTACCACGTGGCCAATTGCAGTACCATGATAGATGGAGTAAAATATTGAGGTAGTTAACAATTTCCACTTCCTTGGTACTACAATCAATACTCTTGGTAACAGCAGCCAAGAAATAAAAAGACAAATTGTATTGGGAAACTGCTGTTGGAGACCTCTCTAGAGTGCTAAAGAGCAACTATGTCAGTCTAGAAATTAAGGTGTGCATGATCCAGGCAATGTTCTTCGTAATTGTTATGTATTAGAGAGTTGAACAATGATCAAGGATGACAAAGAATTAATGCCTTTGAGTTGTGGTTCTGGAGAAGAGTATTGAACATATTATGGACTACAAAGTGAAAAAAGAGTGAAACCAGGCTGCTTCTTAGAGGTAAATATTTCGAATCTCTGTCTGATGTATGCTGGCACATTGCCAGGAGGTACCAGTCCTCAAAGAAGACATCATGCTTGGAAGGATGCATGGACAAACCAAAAGAAGAAGACCTTGGAGGAAATGGGTAAGGTGTGGGTTTCAAGGAATTTTGTCAATTTCTTATAGATTTTCAGAGTATAGCTTTTCATAATATTTGACTATTATCGATTAACTTCAGCCCATTCTGTTATGATACCACCTCTTTTATTTCTTGTTCAAGTTATTTGTGTCTTGTCTTCTTTAATATTCTTAAGTTTCCCAATGGCTTGTCTATTTTGCTGATCTTTTCAAAGAAACACTTCCTGGTCTTTTTAAAAGTTTTAATTGTTTCTCTATTTTCTATGTCATTGATTTCAGTCCTTATTCTTACAATTTCCTTTCTTCTAGAGGCTATAGACTTTGCTTGTGACTCTTCTTCTGATTTATGGAAGTGATGAATTAATTAATTAGTTAATTAATTAATCAGTCCTTTCTTCTTTTCTTAGGTATATGCCTATTGCTATAAACTGACATCAGACGACTGCTTTAGCCATATCTCAGAGGTTTAGATACATATTTTAATTTATTTTGAGATACTCTTTTAGTTCTTCTACAACCCAAAGTGCTCAAGCAGGATATTATTTAGCATCTATGTAGATTTGGTTTTTGTTTTTGTTTTATAGGGTGTTTTTTGTTAGTTTGTTTAGTCTTTATCCACTTGTTAATTTCTAGTTTTGTGGTATTGTGATCTGAGAAGAATACGACTACAAGAAACAGTAAGAAAACTGACTAAATAAAAAAAATTTCCTACTTGTGGATAATAAGACTGAGCTTTATGAAAATGACAATCCTACCATAGGCAAACTGCACGTTCAACACAATCCCAAAACTA
>NW_006399806.1:12723036-12724317 GCF_000299155.1 Elephantulus edwardii | reverse complement strand
ATGTTATTTCATGAAATTCCTCTGTGTCAGCCAATTGCTTCTGATACAGTGACTCTGTGTATTCCTTCCATCTTAAATGGGATTGCAAATATAGGAAGACAAGACAAAGAGGGGGAAAAGTCTATGAATGGAACTGTCTAAAAATAAAACCTCTGTGTGTATCAAAAAAGTTTTCCATAGAGTGATATAAAAATCTCCAGGCAGGGTAAATAACATTCAGCAATGAAATTTCAGACAGGGATTTCATGTTGAAAGTTTACATCATGAAAGAATATTACTGGGTATCCACAACAAAAACACTGATAACCCAATTATTAAATGAGCAAAAGAAATTAAAAGCTTTACATAAAGACAGGCATTCAAATGGATAACATACCCAAGAAGAAATGCTCAAAAATCACTGGCAATCAGAGATACAGAAATCAAAATCACCTCACACAGGAATAGTAAGTAGCAAAGCTTAACAGAACAACAAGCAATAAATGTTGGAGAAGATGTGGAGAGATTGGATCTCTTTTGAACTGATTGTGAGATTGCAAAATGGTACAATTATCCTGGAAGGCAGTTTGGCATTTTCTAAAAAAAGCTGAACAAATACTCCTTATGATCCAGCTACAACACCCTACAAATATATCCCAAGAAATTTAGAATTGAAACAGGAATGGGGGAAATGTATATCTATATTCCTAACAGCATTTAATCACAATAGCAAGAAAATTGACACAACCCAAATGGTCATAAACAAATAAATGAATTGAGAAATTGTGGTATGTTCACACAATGTAATACTATACAGCACTAAAAGATAAAGATCTTGTAACATATTGTTGTATAAGGATCAATTGCAATGACAGGAGAAGTTTAGTCTGACTTCTGCCCACTATATCCACAGTCCCAAATAGGTGTGCTTAGTCAGACAGGCCCCTCACATGCTCCTGCACCTCTTTCTATCAGTCTTTTGGGTCTGATAATTATTGTTGACTTAAAGACTTTACTCACATATGTGGGGATTAATAGGGAAATAGGTTGGAGAGTGGAGAAGTAAAAGAATATCAAACAATACAAATCCAGGCTTAGTCCAGCAATCCTAGGCCAGATTAACAAAGCATAAATCCAGTTTCAGTTCAGCAGCACAAAAGCAAGAAGCCTCTGGTTTCCTCAATCAACCAGCAGACTTTATCTCAGAGCTGTTATAACTCAGCTTTCCCTTTAATTATCCAGCAAACAAAACTTATAACTATAGCATAAATGGAAGAAGATTCCTCTATTTACACCTTGCCA
>NW_006399806.1:12719752-12721496 GCF_000299155.1 Elephantulus edwardii | reverse complement strand
AGCTGGAGACCATGACCCCTAAATAGAATGGCTAGAAAAACCAATATTTAGGGTTTCTGACACCATAACTATATAAAATGGGAGAATATAGATAGCATTGTATCAAGTAAACTAAGTTTCATAAGGAAAAAATACTGAATAAGTTAATGATTGTAAAATTAAGAGAATAACTAATATAAAGTGTACAAATGTCCGAAAGGTGAAGGAAAATGGAGAAATGGGACAGTAAAATGGATAACATGGAAATGACTAGAAAAATAGAGTTTAGTAGGAAGATTGGGAGAAGAGAGTGAAGGATTAGGGAAGATTCATTGGGGACTTGAAGGGAAAGTATAATCAACCTAGATGAATGGTAATTAACAATATAAAACACAATGTATACAGAAAATGCTATGAAAAACAGTTGTATAAAATACAATGCACATGAATAAATACAAGGAAAAATTAACTATTAAATGAAAATGAATACCTAAAAGAGTGAAAGGGTAGAGGTAATAAAAGGGGGAAGAAGAGAGAGTCACTTGGGATGGTGGAGGTTGGTAGGTGGGGTGAGAGTGAAGTCTGAAGCAGACAGTGTTATAGACATGGAAGGTGGTAGTTGATTGTTTGAAGTACACTGTAAGAGGAATATTGTGATGCACAATGTGCACAGATAAAGTGAAGTTTGTAAGGGTGATTTATTTGCAGACATGCAAATAAATACTTTAAAAGTAGAGGAGTTTAAAAGAAGACATGTATAAAAAAAAAACACCAAAAAAAAAAAACAAGACATGTATGATATACATGAACATTGGATATTGTAGATTTGCTGTTATGTGCTGTTAAGTTGCCTGCAATTAATAATGACCTTATGTACAAAAGCTCTGGACCCTTCTGGACCCTTGCCCTATCCTGAGCCAGTCTCACTGATTGACACACCTAAATCCACTGCCCCATTTATTGTGTCAATCCATCTTGCCTAGGGTCTTCTTCACCTGTGCTGTCTTTCTACTCTTCCAAGTACAATGTCCTTCCCCAAATACTGGTCCCTTCTGGCAATGTGCCCAAAGTATGTGATATGGAGCTTCAAAATTCTTGCTACCAAGGAGAAACTTGGTTTCACCCTCTCCAAGACAGACCTGTTTGTTCTCCGGGTGGTCCATGTTATGTTCACAACTCGTCTCCAGCACCATAACTTAAGGGCATCAATTTTTCTGTCATCCTTTATCATTGTCAAGCTCTCTGATGCATAGGTCATGCTCACTGATTGTTAAGACTGTGACCTTAATTAGGCTCACCTTTGTTTCTAGACTGATATCTTTGTTCTCAATACTCTGGAGAGATCACTGACAATAGTTTTTCCAAGTGCAATTTGCCTTTTGAGTTGCCGACTGCTGGTGCCAAGATTGTTGATTGTGTAATTGAAATTTTGGAATATTTTAATTTGAAGTACTAAAAGGTGATATCAGCTCTGGATATAAGCTTGCTAAAAGTAGAATCTGGTAGTGGGGGTTAAGGTTTGGTTAAAGGGAAAGATTTAGTCCCATTAAGATTTAAGATTTAAATCTATGAGAAGTGTGGCGTCAGGATTGATGGAAGATCTATTAACAATCTGCGTTATGCAGATGACACAACTCTGCTTGCTGAAACCGAGGAGGACCTCATGCACTTGCTGCACAGGGTCAAGGATTGCAGCCTTCAGTATGGACTGAGGCTCAATGTCAAGAAGACAAAGATTCTCACCACTGGACCAACTGGCAGCATC